>NC_045436.1:69335577-69592069 GCF_002776525.5 Piliocolobus tephrosceles | reverse complement strand
TTTTTTTTTTTTTTTTTTTTTTTTTTTTTTTTTTTTTTTTTTTTAAAGTCTACCTAATCTTTTCATTGAACTCCTATTCAGGATTCATTATGTTGAATATAACTTAGAGACCTAGAAAATTGTTTCCACCTTTTTAATTTATTCACCATCGTTTATGGAAGTTTTCAAGGACATTTACTTACCTACCTCAGTTAACAGATTGTACTACTTAGGAAGTCTATAAATATGAGCTTAAAGCATTTTCTGAGTTTTAAAATAATTTAAATTCTGTAGAATGTTAAAACTAAAAGAGGAAAAAATTATTCAATTCCTCAGTTGAACCTAGCAATTTATCTTTTCACAGTGTGCTCAAGTATAGTTTTTGAAAAGTAAAGGAGATGGTTTTTATATAAAAATAAGCACATTTCAAAGATTCTATTCAACTAATTAATTAATAGTGGAGCCAATAAGCTGGTAAGACTGGTTTAAAGGAATATCTGAGGAACAAAGATTTATAGAAACAGTGAGTCAAAGGAATTCTAAAAAGAATTGGCTATTAGATATAAATCTGGTAAATATTTGATTAATAATAGCAGTAACCTATGGAATTATGTTTTCTACTGAGCATAAATGTACAAGTTAACATATAATGTGCAGATTTGGGGACTAATAAAAAAGTTAATGGCAATGTCAAAATCTGGTGTTTTATCTTAGATAATTTAATAGTCATTGAGTGAGCCCCTTAAAAATAACATTTAAAGGACATGTAGTCATTCTCTTTCTTTATTTCCAAGTTTTCAGCAATTTTTCTCATGAGAATGAGTGCTAAGAAACTTTTGGCAGAGCGTGGTGGCTCACACCTATAATCTTGCACTTTGGGAGGCCAAGGCAGGCTAATCACTTGAGATCAGTAGTTCGAGACCAGCCTGGCCAACATGGTGAAACCCTGTCTCTACTAAAAATAATGCCTGCCAAAAAAATAGCAGGGTGTGGTGGCACATGCCTGTAATCCTAGGAGGCTGAGGCACAAGAGACACTTGAACCCAGGAGGCAGAGGTTGCAGTAAGCCGAGATCCCACCACTGCACTCCAGCCTGGGCTACAGAGGGAGGCTCCATCTCAAACAAACAAACAAAAGAGAAACTTTTAAGATATAACAATAGAAACATCGCATAGCCCACAAAACCACCTCCAAAAAAGCATTATAGTCACCTGTAAGAAAGCATATATATATACACACACACACACACACACACATACATATATATATACCCACACATATGTGTGATATAAGCATGTATATTTACACATATATTTGTGTGCATGTGTATTTTTAACTAAAAATGCACTAGGAGTTAGATATGAACTGATTTTGGAGGAGGTGATATGCTATAGAGAGATAGAATGGGAGAATAGCAGTATTATATTCTCTCTCCATTGTATTCGGTTTTTTTCTTTGTCTGAATTTTTAATGGAAGTCAGCCAGAAGATATTCTTTTCTTTGAAATGTGTTGAGATTTAAAGTCAAATCCAGAGAGAACTAGAGGCTTATGAGTAAATAAGTAAAGGTTATGTAGAGAAAGTATTATTTTTCCTGTGTAAATTTGAATATTGGCCAGGTGCAGTGGACACCTGTAATCCCAACACTTTGGGAGGCCGAGGTGGGTGGATCGACTGAGGTCAAGAGTTTGTGACCAGCCTGGTCAACATGGTGAAGCCCCATCTCTACTAAAAATACAAAAATTAGCAGGTGTGGTGGCAGGCGCCTGTAATCCCAGTTACTAGGGAGGCTGAGGCAAGAGAATTGCTTTAACCCAGGAGGCAAAGGTTGCAGTGAGCCGAGACCGTGCCATTGCACTCTAGCTTAGGTGACAAGAGCGAGACTTCATCTAAAAAAAAAACCTTGAATATTTCTTGTACTTGTGTTCAAATCATACATTTATAAAAGTGTACCCCTAGCTGTTATACTTAAAAGGTACTTCTGAAATACACAGAGAAGATACAGACTGTTAATGAGTTCCACTAAACTTTTAATGGTTTAGAAAATACAAATATTTTCTTGTTTTTCTGGAATTCCAGCCATTAATGTAAAACATTGATTTCAACATAAATAATACACTGGAATGCACATATGGCTAAGCATGGACCCCCACACATACAGACATGTTCTGAAAGACTACTTTTTAAAATTATTCAATACTGTATATTGTGCATTCCTTCTTTATCCACATACTTAAGCTGCTGCGAGCATCCCATTGATAACACCAGTAATAAAAGATAATAAAAGATGGGACCATCAGTAATGAGATTTGAAAGCCTGTTTTGCAAGAGAGTAAGGACTAGAAGGTGGAAATCATTTTCTGTCTTGGTTGATAGAGTCACACGGATTGGGGCTTTGCTAGAAGCCTGTGCTCTCAGGGAAAACTGCCTTTTTATTTTCTCCAGAGAAAAGCCTTTTTGTTAGTAAAAGAAGATGTATCATCCAATGCATACGTAAAATTCTGAACAGCAGATAAAACAACATTTACTATTAATCTCTGCAAAAGGAGATATAGTGAAATAATCCTCAAGTGCCCCTCTTTGGGTTTCTTTGTCACGTATTAAAGCAGTTATCTTTAGATGCATAAGAATCATCTGAAGATCTTATTTTTTAAATTCAGATTCCTGTCAGTTCACTCCCAAAGATTCTGATTCAGTAGTTAATAGAGAAAGCCTAGGAATTTGCATTTACAATCAACACCTCAGGTGATAGCCATGCATGTTGTTCTTAATGCTCTACTACTATCTATGCATAAAAGGAAGACAAATTTTTAAAATCTTGAAATGTGGTTTAAAGGTTTAATATTGAATAATACATTTTAACCTATTTTAACAAATTATGATATCTTCTTGGGGCACCAGTATCTTTTTATTTTCGATCTGAATCCTAATATTGGCTATATATCACGTAGTCTAAAACAATTAAATGGAGTTCGTGGTTTCTTTCAGTAACTCTTGATTTTCTGTTTTTTTTTCCATTGGCATCTTACAAAATTTATTCATTTTTCCCTTTTTCACTTGGCATTATTTGTTACACAGTGGACAAAAGAACTGTAGAAAGTAGAGATGAGTGTGATATTGTCCCTGCTCTTAGGTTCTCACAACCCAGGAGAGGACATTCGCTTACGCCAATCATCTCAAAACATGGCAGTTTATGCTGAACTCAATCCAATGGGACAGCATTTGACTGAGCACATAGGAAAGAGAGGTTAGCTCTGTTGAAGGATAATCAATGAAGAATTCATAGGAAATGTGAGGTCATTCATTGAATATTTGCTCAGCACTTACTAGGTGCATATATGTACTAGGATCTAAGGATGGGCTGATGAAGAACGTGGGTCCCTTTTCTTCTAGTGGACATGCTGGCTGGCCTTTAAAAAAAGGGTAACTGGGAAATGGATAAGGAAACTGAGTCAGTTCTTATCACTCAGTTTATTTGCTTTCGTTTGTATTTTCATTTTGATACAGCGCAGTGTCATCCTAACGCATCCTCCAGAGTGAGGGATGGAGTGGATAACACTTTAGTTAGCATTTCTGTAGCCAGGAGCCAGGATCTTTCTCCCATAATTGCATTAACCTTAGAAGGCACCCTCTCGGTAGATTTGTATAGCACCCTGGCTAATCAATTATCAGGTTACTTCTTGTCTCACTAAGCTTTAACACCTTACATTTATGAAGCACTGTTAATATAACTTTAGCATCTTGATCACAGCAAGCACCTGATTTATATTTGTTTTATTTTATTTAGCTCAAGTGAAATCAGATCAGAGAAGTACATTACAGATCATAAAATATGTGCAAATTTCATAATGACCTCCTTTTTAAAACGTGCAAAAATAAGATTGTTAAGGCATATTCCAGAGCCTTGGGGGGTGGGGCTGTGTGTGTGTGCGTGTCTTTTGCGAATATCTGTATATCAGAAAATTTGGCTGAGAAGCAATCTTCTTCTTAGTGGTTCTTTTTTCTCTTTTGAAAATAAAGTACTAAAAATACTTAAAGATGCAGAACAGCAACCTGTCCCCAGTGAGACTCTCATTTAATTAATGTGGTGATCTATGTAGAGAAAAGGGACAATTGCAAGAGTCTCAATAATTATCTAACCACAGGCTTTAGGTAATTACAGCAGAAAGATTTTCAAGACACAAAACACCCTGGAAAATTTGATCTCTTATTTTGATTCAGGCCTTTCATTTCTTAAATCTTTTCTTTCATGTCGATATTTATGCTTGACAAAGTCAGCCTAATGCCAGATGAATCCCTAGAACTCAAAACATTACTGAATTCACAGTTGAAGGATTTTAATATAATATACCAGGGTTTAAAAATCCTACAGTGAGAATAACAGGACTGAATAAAAAAATTAAGAAATGCTCAGGTAGAAATAAAGAGAGAAATTTAGAGAAAATAATAAACCATATTCAAAATAAGTATTAAGCATTGGCAAAGAAAAAAGTAGTATCAGACAATTACATGTTCCATTTGTAAAGATGATTATTAATTAGTGGTCTTGCAAAACATTGGAGAAAACTTGCTGAACCATCACATTCATAAATATTAAAACCATCCATTAGCGAAAATCTTTTTACTAAACTTCACAATTGATAGTCAAATAATGTTCCGTTTTTCTCCATTGCAATAAAAAATAAAGGCTTTAGCCTTCAGATCAGTCGCTGGGCCTTATTAATTCAGTCAGCCAGAAGCCACATGGACATATTTTGTTTTTATTAAAAGCCAGCTTGCCCTCGTGATCTTTTAAAATCTTTAAAAAATGTTCCATCAGCCCTCTCCCTGACTTGAATTATGGCAGTGCTTTCTAAACTGGTAAACTCAATCTCCTTGGTGTGCCTCAAGATAGAGTACATAAACCCTCCTTAGAAATTGAGCTCTCAATTCTAAATTGCACTCTCCTTCATGAGTGCAAGCGAGAATGCTTTGCTTTGTATTAAGTGGTCACAATATTAAGTATAGCCATAAACAGCACTGTATTTTCTAAACACCTTATCTTCTTTTAATGACTGACATAAATTAGATCATAGGTATACAAATGCATATCTGTTGTATTTTTCAGCATCCTGTGGTTTTTTTTTTTTTTTCTTTTTTCTGAGTTATTTTCCTGCTTTTGGCAGCCTTTTCTCTCAGGTGCTTTGTGATCCACAGTGGTGTGTGTTCACACTAACCAAAGCAACAGTCTTACCTGCCAGAAATAGCTGTGACATTTAAAGAGAGGTCCAGGGGAAGGCACAGTGCTTAACATCCAAGTCTGAAGAGCTAATAGTGAAATTGGGACATCAGCTACAGAGAGATTTAGGGGAAGTAACATGCAGGTTAAATATTTTATGGAAATGATTTCTGTTCTGTATAAGATTATAATTAACACATGTCAATCTGTTTCATTAATTTGTTAACTCATCTATTATGCTATGCCATGAAGAAAATAAAATGGAAGTTCTTTACTTTTTTGAGATGGAGTCTCACTCTGTCTCCCAGGCTGGAGTGCATTGGCAGGATCTCAGTTCGCTGCAATCTCCACCTCCCAGGTTCAAGCCATTCTTTTGCCTCAGCCACCTGAGTAACTGGGACTATAGGTGCGTGCCACCACGCCTGGCTAACTTTTGTATTTTTAGTAGAGATGGGGTTTCACAATGTGGGCCAGGCTGGTCCCAAACTCCTGACCTCAAGTGATCCTCCTGCCTTGGCCTCACAAAGTGCTGGGATTACAGGCATGAGCCATCACACCCCACCATAAAACTGAAGTTCTAAGCTTCAGTTTAGATGCTCACTAAATACTTGTTTTGCAATACCTGACTGCAACTGGCAGAAATATGTTTTGAAAGTCCTCATTTTCCAGGTATGCCGATGAAATACAGGGACATTATCTACTATGTCAAATTATAATAATTTATCAGTGGCACATGAAAGTGGCCTCACGTTTCTTAATCAGTGATATACCATGATATACCATTATATCATGCTACCTTTTAATGTAATATGTTTATATCTTTCTTTAGATGTAAACATTCATTTAATTCATCACTGTGGTTTTCATAGTTACTCCAAGGAACCCTATGAATTTCTCCAATGTGCTCAAGTCTCCTGCCCCAGGGAGAAAGGGAGGGATGAGCAGGAATCACTTTAATCTATTTACACAGATATTTTCTTTTCCATTTAATTTAAAGGATTTTTTTTTTTTTTTTTTTTTTTACTGAATAAATATGCAGTGATGATGGTGATGATGATGATGATGATGATGATGATACAAAGGTTTAAATGATTAGGTAGTCAAATCTGGGCTGGAATTGTAATACTGTTTTGACTTTTAATCTTAGAGAAGCTCCAATCTGCTTATTTTCTGGGCATAAACACATGAGAACAACAACACAATTCTGTTATCTGAATGTTGTTATGCTGTTTGAAACATTTGGTGACTTTCAAATGTTGTATTTGCCTAAGAAAATTCAACAGAGTCAGACATTTTCTTCCAGGTTAAATTTGCTGAGTCTGCTAGGAAAATAAATTTTGTGCACTGGCCATTCTGATCTAGTGGATGTTCTAATAAAATCATCTTTGTGCTGCCTACAACTTCACTTCAAAGATGAGATACCTGGGTACGCCACACCAAATTATAGTTTGAGATCTGAAAAATGGGATAGGGAGGCACAGCTCAAAGAAAAAAATACTAGCACTGGAAAAGCTAGGACTAGTGAAGATGAATCATTCTCTGGACTTTAAATTCAGAGATATCAAAGTTAAGAAAAATTAGGAGGAAGAAAAAAGAGGGTAAGAAAAACAATAAAAGTTTATATAGCAAGAGGGTATAAAACAAATACAGTATTTTTCAGAAAAATTAAATAAAATAGATTTACATAACATTGTTTTTAATCTCAAAGATCAAATTTCAATTTTCATCTCATTTAAAACCCATATGCACAAGCTCCTTCATATACATCAGTTGGGTGTCAAAGTGACTTTTTTCTTGTTTCCAAATACAGTTACTTTTCAAATTTAATTCTATGATTTAGGAATTTGATAGCAAGTCAGTTGGCACACATATATGTTATTATATGTGTGCTTTAGACTTGGTTTTTAGTTAATGTAACATGACAGGGCCACCTGAATTATTTGTTTACAAACTAGCTAGAAAGCCACGAGGGAGGAGGAACCCTGGCAACAGAATGGTCTGCAGCAACGGTGCTTTTTTGTTATTGTTATTTATGGGATTGGATGCCATTACTACTGTAAAACAGTTCACAAGAACTCAGTCTATGGGAAAGACTCAAAAATTCTTTGCCTGTTAAAGAAAAATCAGGATATTGGGCTGGTTAGTTTAACTAAAAAGTGATGTTACTCAGATTCTGCTTGCATGCACTGCTTCTCACCAGTTGTTTTATTTCTTTCTAATTGATATTTTATCTTATTTTTCAGATAGTCCATTATAAAACTCTTCTACTTCCCTTAAAATCACAACCACACAACAGCAACTAAAACATGCTTTGGCATAAGACTGATATGGTTTCGAACCCAGCTTGACTATCATATTTGTTACTTCAGGCAAAACACCTCTGACATTTTTGTCTTATCTTCAATAAAAAGGAGTGATTAACTGTTTTACAAGATTATTCAATAAACAGATATAAATTCCCTCCTTTTCATTCCTTTCCTTTCTTCATCTTCAGCATCTGAATGCCATAAGCTCATTTTAGTTCTCTGGACTCATGTTAACATGTCCCACCTTTCCCAAATTAGAAATCACCTCTGTTCTTGGCTCCATTCTTTTCCTCTCTTTTGAGACAATTCTCTGTCAACCAACCCCATCTCTGCCCTGTATCGTGAAACTCTACTCCTACTACATTAACAGTCTCTTGGTTTCTTTAAAAAGGAAGACAACACAATTAAAGAACAGAAGCAAAAAATCTACTCAAATCCCCAATTGTTACCCTCAAAATTAATTGTCCCAAACCCAACTTTCTCATTGCACAACTCTTTGTCAAAATGTTTTCTACCATCACAGTCTTCAATGATCTTTCTTGTTCCTTTATCTCCTGAAATCTGACTTCTACCTCCATCTTTTTTGGGCTATTCAACACACTTAGAGAAAAAACACATTTTTGTTAAACAGGTATGTATCTCTGAAGCACAAAATACATGGTACTGGAAGTGCACATGTGTGGTTCTTTCCATTTTTTGTCAGCACTTGAAACTGACAAGTAGTAGTACCAATTACTTAGTGAAAGACCTTTTTCATTTCATTTCTGAAATGTTGTTATTTTCCTTTTTCATCTTCCATCCTTGACGACGTCTCCAATTTTTCTTCTTTGCTGCCTTCCTTCCTAAGAAAGTTCTTCATGCGATGCCATCTTGTTTTTCTTCACTAGCCTCTTTTTCTCGCTTTAATTTTATGAACTCTGATGACTTTTTCAATTACCTCTATAGAGTAACTACTCAAAATATATACTTCTGAAGTCTCTCAACTCTAATCCCACATTTTCAACATATATTCATGGAGGCATCTCAGACTCAACCTATCTAAAAAATGACTTATCTGCCCTAAAATCTACTTTGTTCTGTTTTTCTCTACTGCTAATAATTATCTTCCTAGTTGGTCAAGCTCAAAACCTAATGATTTTTACTCCTTGTCCCTCTGTCAGCTGTCCACATTCAAGTGGGGTCTCATTTCGTCCACATTCAAGTGGTGACATTTTACAAGCAAGTCAGTAACTGCCTTTTGTTTGGGACAAGCTTTTTATATAGTGAACAGCCTTGGAAGATAGAAATCATTTATCCTTCTAAAACAAAAGGCAGCTGTGCTTGCAGCCTTGGATAAAAAGGTAGTGCCTCTTTTTGAAGCAAAGGGACATCTTTACTGGCCATTATAAAATATCCATGTTTCCTAAGCTCTGGCTTCCTCTTTTCTGATGCAACTCACTGAGCACATAGGTGTCACTTGAGGTTTTCCATGGGAATTGGGGCTTGAGAAATCAGTGCAAGAAAATCATGATACTCTTGCTAATGCTATTACTGTGAATAGTAAAGTCAATTGTCTCTGACCCAGCACTATTGTGTCTTTGCCCAGCACACAAAAAACTGGCAGGCTTGCAAGTAGGACAGAATGTTAGACTTTTCACAGTTCTTCTGCTTATAAGTACTTGCTAAAAGCAATTAAAACACAACTTGTAGTTTGCACCTATAATTTTGTAGCATTTGCTTCTTATCTATGTCACTAGGATGCACTTAGGATGCAACAGACCCATCTATCATCTATTACTCAAGTTTTTGGCTGTATTCCTAGGCAACACAGAGAAGGGAAACAAAGAAGAGGACCTGTGCACAGTGTGAGAAAGGCAAAACACTGAGCTTAATTGCAGACTTGAAAGTAGCTAGCAAATGAAGTAAGGCCAAAGGTTCCTTTTTTTTTTTTTTTTTTTTTTGAGATGGAGTCTGTTCTGTCACAAGTCTGGAGTGCAGTGGTGCGATCTCAGCTCACTGCAACCTCCGCCTCCTAGGTTCCAGCGATTCTCCTGCCTCAGTCTCCCGGGTAGCAGGGACTACAGGCATGTGCCACCACGCCCAGCTAATTTTTGTAATTTTAGTAGAGATAGGGTTTCACCATGTTAGCCAGGATGGTCTCAATCTCTTGGTTTTGTGATCCGCCCACCTTGGCCTCCCAAAGTACTGTGATTACAAGTGACAGCCACCATGCCAGCGAAAAGTTTCCATTTTTTAAATAGTTGGGTTTTTTGTTTCGAATCTTTCCAAAAAAAGGTTTTTAATAAAATAAAATTGGCAATAAGATGAAATATAAGGACAATGTAATCTTATTAAGACAATATATTATAAACATTGATCAAAATACTTATATTTTCAAAAGTGCTTAAAATAATCTGGCAGATAGTAGATGTTCAGTAAATATTTGATATTATGACTGTGCAGAGGTCATTGCAGGCTACTTTATGTGCATCATTTCATTTAATAGAACACCACTCTGAAAAATGTTTTATCATTACCATTTCTCAGTTGAAATATTTACATTGCTCAAAATCTCACTGGTACCATCTACTCATAGGTCAATCTGCCACCAAATCTCATGCTCTTAAATGCCCTTTTTCTCCTGTGCTTCCAACAAATAGTATACAATTGTTGAAGGGAGGGGACTGTGATACAAAATGTTTAGAGTGATTGTGTAGCCACAATTTCAGTTTCTCAAGGAAGTGATAGAATTAAGAATCATCCTCAATATGTATTCTTCCAACATACACACACACAAATACCACAAGCCCACTTGAATGGACCCCACCTACACATTGCAACCATAAAGATAATTGCAGCATTAAATACAGAATATTTTGTGTGTTGTTTGTTTGTTCTCCCTCTGCTACAAAAATCAGAGTTTCTATTCAATAAACAGCAAAGGGAGATATAAACGAACCAAATTAAAGACGGAAAAATTGTTGAAAAAATTAAATACAGAACTGTGTATTGATTTATTGAGAGTTCAATAATGTAATCCAGAAATAATGGATGCTTTAAAAGTAATTAAATAATACAAATAAACATTTAGTGCCTAAAGAAAAAGAAAACACAATATTAGACAAAATAAAAGATATTCATTTGATGTGATGAGGAAATAATCTTTTATTCCTCTTTAAATTCTCTGTGGAATAAGGCAGGGTTATAAATAAATAAACATCTGCCCCATGGACTTAATGGATCATTATGTTTTATTGTGATAATCAAAATGAAATTGTTGGGAGGGATTAGTATCTCTAGTATAACACTAAGAAAGATAAGGCCTGTGCCCAGGCAAAAGCTTTCCTGGTTGGTCAAAAGGTTTGAAGAAACTCAAGTGATCATGTTTCAAACCATTATAAAACAAACAATGATGCAAACAAACAGAAAACATATAGTGTCTTTGCTATATATTTAGGAAACAAAATGAACAATTTATTTCTGACAACCTCATAGTTTTTATTCTGTCAGAACAATAATGGAAAGGTTTAAACCAGAAAATGTTATGCATTGAATTTATAACAAACTCTTTTTTCCTATAATGAAAAATTGATAAACTTGGCGTTTGCAGTTTAAAAATTATGTGATTAAAAAAATCTGGTTTTTGCCGTTGCAAAAAATCATATGTATACACACATATATGTGTGTGTGCGTGCATATATATATACACATGTATATATATATATAAAAACATTTCCTTTGACCTCCTATTTTCTTCCAATAAAAATAGTGGTACTAGAGATAGTTCTGATATTTCATTATAGAATAGTTAACATTGCATTTGGAAAGGATGAATGTTTTAAAAACATAATTTTACCTTAATAAGCAGCCCAGCATAATATTTTAGTAACTACACAGATTTTTTTCAAGACATTTAACAAATAATATTGCATAATAGTTAAGAGTGTGGGCTTTGGATCCAGACCTCCTATTTCTGTTCATTCACTGATAACAAAGGGGACAGTAGTAACTTCCTCATAGAGTTGTTTTTTAAGATCAAATAATGCATATAAAACTCTTGAAATGGTACCAAATACAGAGTAAGTACCAAATAAACATTAACTATTATTGTTAGTCCATGTCCAAATAACAGAGAAGAGTAAGAATTTTAATATTTCATTTGGATTACCTTTTAAGGATACACCTAGCCCATTATCTTTCTTGATAATCTTGTAAGATGATTCCTTTTTTATCTCCTATCTGTTGAGGCATGGATAGAGGTTTTCAGGGAAAACATTTTCTAGGTAACTAAAAGAAAGTAGGAACAAAAAATTGTGACAAAACTTTACAATGAGAGAATTTACAAGGTAGAATAATCACAATTCCTTTTGAAATCAACCACTATGGTCCTCTGGCTGGGAGAGCTAAGCAAAGATATTCCAGCCTAAAGGTTGAGACCTACTTGAAGAGTTTTCCATTCAGATTGTGAGGGCCCCTCAGACTTCACTTGGTGCCTGTACTATTAGTGTGGAAGCTTCTGGGACCTTGGGGTATCACATGCACTTGACTACTTTATTCCTGCTCTAGCTATTTTAAAGCCTTTCTTAATCTTTTACATCTTAGAGAAGATACTTCTGGTTTTTAAATCCACTGATCTTGAAGCTATTGCCCTTACTCTCTGCTTCAGAGCCCATCCTTTTATATATGAGTAGTTTGCTTTGCCTAAAGTATTTTCTCCCAGTCACATATTAAGTCCAGTTTCTCATCTATTTTTGAAAGCAAACTCCTGGGCCTTGGCTCACTAACATCTTGACAGCATATTTCTTCTTTCCTATGAGGTTTTCAGCATTCCCTGGGTTTCTCTAAAATATAAAAGCAGACTCTTTATCTTTTACTTTGTCAAAGCCTACGCTCCCCACTGATTTCTCACCCAGTTCCTGCTTTTAAGACCTGCCTCCAAATATCATTGTATTTACAAACATGAAATGACTCATTGATTCTGAGCTCAGCACAAGAGCAAACGTTTCTCAGCTTGACCTGTCTTCACATTGTTGATGCCTTATTCAGTCACTACCCAAGGGGCTGACCTTCAAGAATCTAATCCATGAAAACTTAAAATAGTAAACAAATTTGAATATAGTTTAACATACATAAGAAATTTTATTCATTGAAGAGGAGGATCAGCCCTTAGACACGAAAAGTGAAAATAGTTTATTCCCAGATTTCCCTTTGTACGTTAGTATTTTCAACCAAGTCTATCCAAGTAACGGGAAAAAAAGAGCTGGCAATTGTTGCTGTGCTGTGAAGTCTTATTAGGTGAGTCAGCTAATTACATGGCACTATCATAAATACAGCAGGCACTGCACTGCTTGTTAAGCTTGCCAAGGAAAATGAGGATTTAAAGCAGCATACTACCTCTTTGCTATATAATGACATTTTCTTCTTAAAAATGATCTCGTACCAATTCCTGATTTATCCACCAATTATTTTTAAATTTATGGTTGAATGTATTTAAACCTGAATTCAGAGATAAAACTAGTAAATAGCTCTCAAAAATAACCCCAAATATACTTAATATATTAGCTTTACTCTCTCCTCCACTGCCAAACCTTTTAAAACAGTGAAATAAGTAGTTTTTATTTCATCTGTTCTCTTTCTCTCTCTATATAAGGTGATTGACAAGACTAAAGAAATAGCTAGAAGGGCAAAAGGCAAGAAAATGAGTAAGATAGTAACCGATTATCCAAAGTAGAGCACGTGCCAGGTGCAGTGGCTCATGCCTGTAATCCCTGCACTTTCAGAGGCTGTCGCAGGAGGATCACTTGAGTTCAGGAGTTTGAGACCAGCCTCGGCAACACAGTAAAACCTCATCTCTACCAAAAAATTTTTTAAATAGCTGAGCATGGTGGTGCAAGCCTATAGACCCAGCTACTTGGGAGGCTGAGGCTGGAGGATTACTTGGGCCCAGGGGTTGGAGACTACAGTGTGCTATGATTGTGTCACTGCATTACAGCCTGGGCAGTAAGGCAAGACTCTGCCTCTAAAAAAAAGATAAACAAAGTAGAGCATAAATAGCTTCTAAATATGTGCTGTTTATGTGTAAGACTGGGATCTCTAAAGGTATCAATTAAAATAGATTTGCATTCTCAATCTGTACATATGGACTATGTATAATATATTTACAATATGACTTACAGCATTCACCAATGTGACTACTCCCAAGTGATCCAGACGGCTGATGACATAGTAATTTGTACATTTGCTGAAACCTGATCTGAGTAGGTATATAACACAACTGAAGGAGAGTAAGCCCATTTGCCGAAAGAAAGCCTAGCATATGACCCAGGAGCCACGTCTTCACTCAGCCTTGTTGCTAGGTTTGGCTTAGCATATATAATAGCATAAGATGTATAATTTATGACAAAAACTGTACTTGCACTTTTTAATTAGAACATTCAAAATGATCTCAGGAACTGGCACCAGAGATCATCAGTGGTCTACTGTACTTTGCGTGTATGTGTCTGTGAGTGTGTGTGTTTGTGTGTGTTCCCACATTCTAAGGCATATCTTGTACAGGTGAGTAGAAAATGTTGATAGAAAGTTATAGATTCTGACATCTAAAACACAGTAGGTCACTACATTGTTAAAACTTGGAATTTTTTATCTTGTTTTAAAGTCAGGCCAACCAAACCTAAAATACTGCTACATTGAAAGAGTCCAAAATATTCAAAATACTATAGTTATAGATTTGGTAGTAGGATTGTACCAGACCTGTCACTCTATATAAGACTTATGCCTTGCGCTTTCACTTACCTGTTCACTTTTACATCTATATCACTAGATGTAATGCTATAAATTATATTTATAATATATTGTAATTTATCATGATTATAGTCTATTAAATATTACAAATTATGTTGCAACTCCCCTTACCTTTTGTCTGCATATTGCCTCAGAAGAAACAGGTGGATCCGGTGGACGTCAACCACAGGCCCCTGGTGGCAAATAGCTCTTAATGCTGGGCTTGCCACTTTGATGCATTTCTAAAGTTATAGAATATTAAATGAACTAAGTCCCTTGGCCACTTTAATTATACCTTAGATCTAAGCCATAACTGTACTTTCCCAAAAATTAAAATTCGAATTTTAACTTAACCATATATAATTGGACAAGGAGGTGGGTTTCATTAAGTGTACTTGTATCATGCTTTATTATCTTTTGGGCATCGGATACAACAGAACATGCCAATTTTTATGACTTCTCATGTGACAGAATATACTTACTAGGATGCAATTAAACACTTCTTAGAATATGTAAACAATAAATGTAATCATTACATTATTTTTATATTGTTCTTTCTTATACATAATAGTAAGACTTAAAATACACTGTTATTTCTGAAATATGCATCTTGTTTTGCTTTTGATGATTAAATAACATTGTCCAAAGTTTTAGGTGTTTTGAAATCTTATATTTTTTAACAAAATATATAGCCTTTCCAAAACAAGACCTCAATAATTCATTTAAGACCTAGAATTGTTCCTCTCCACATAGATCTCTTAAAAAGGCAGAGGATTTATATGACCTCAAGAGGAACCAGAGTATCCAAAGTTTGCTTTAATTCAATTTTTTAAAAATAAAATTCTTTAGTTTTTTAAAAAAAATGAGATTAGTTTGATTTTGAATCAGATGCCCTTTGCTCCCCACCCCAAAATGGCATTATGAGCAGACTGGGAATTGACAATAGAAAATTGAACATATGAAATGTATCTTTACCTTGCTTTTTAACAAGATATTCATGTCTATCTCCTTCATTTTTAAGTGTATCAGTAAAATACATGGTAATTTTCTTAGTGAAATATACTGTCTACAGTATGTACACACTCCCCTGGCTAAGGTAGGGAAGTATAGAATATTCACATTTTTGAAACATCTATGCTATTTTTATTTAAATAGGAGTTCTGGGCTTGATTTCATTTTGGAACACTGGTGTGTGCTTAAGTTGAGCCGTGTTTTCCTCTTAGGTCAAAGTTCTTGTTTAGTTTCTTCTTTTATCTTTTTGGTTGCCATTTCTCTCCTTCATCCTCATGGTGTGAGCTGTTGAGTGAAGGTATTAATTCCATTATATGAGGCTAAGTGGCATTGTTCAATAATGCAGCAAAACAATGGTTCTACACCAAATATCTTCCAGTGTAAAAGCAGTGGGGAAAAGAGAAAGTGTGCTTCTGCTGCTTTGAATGTTTAAGGCCGTGAAAGTTGATCACACAAATTGGGTCATTCTTGTTATACCCAACTAAAACAATCAAGAAGCCTGGGAGGAAAAGCATTCAAGGAACATCACATTACTCCACAGGTGTAATTTTCTACAAGTCCACATGCTGAAGCTGCCTGTTGTAACCTGGGACCAGTTTCTTCGTAACTGCTGAAAAAACTTGCTGCAGTTCTAGGACTAATTTTGCCCACCACTGTCACTCACCAACTGAAGCTTGCCAGCTCCCCAGAACCTTTCTAGTGCCAATGAACTTTCTCAAAGATCATTTCTCTTTTTCAGAACACCTCCAACCTCCTCTTTGTTCTTTAGGTATACCAAAGACCAACCAGCCTCGAATTTCAATTTTTCTTCCCACATAAAAAGTTAACTTTAGAAATTTATCTCTACATTTCTAACTTTGACAAAGCATAGATACCAGATAATTGGTGAAACCTTGCCATTATAACAATCACCATGGATTACTTCCCAGTGTCTTCAGATAACCCTCGCCATTTACTAACGTTTGATGGACTTCAAAATGAATGTATCTTTTTTAAAAAAATTTATTCACACTGACAGCAAGTACATTGGTATACTCTATACTAAATTATACCACAAGGTTTACAAACAATTAGTGATGTTGGGCAGTGGTTTCCAAAGAGCATACTTAACAAGACATTCACAAGGCCCTACAAACCTGCATTTTTAATAAGGACCCTAGATGATTCTAGAAGAATGTGGTTTGGAAAGCAATTTTTACCTTTATTATGTGTCATTTTAAATATATAATAAAGTTATAAGTCATGGAATTGAATAAAGATAATTTCCTTATAGAAAGTATTACTAGATATCTAAATACAATATGGTTCAAAACAGGAAATTTAAAAAGATTATGTAAATTCTGTAGTTGTATTCCTAAAGACAGAAGCTGAAATTTGTTCCTACTTCTCCTTGTATCACTTCTCTTTTCCTTCACTTTCACTTCCCTAGAATTGTACTTCCCAATAAACTATTAGCAGTGAAGCTTCATCTCATGATCTGTTTTATAGAGCACTTCAGCTGAGACGAGTACCAGCTGGTAATTGATTATATTGGCTATTCAACCTTACAGGTTTATTTAAAAAGAACTTGAATAGGCTTTTTAGGGTGAAAGAGGTCAGTCTCAGCCATTTCTGTTTCCTAATATAGCTTTTAAGTCTTTCCTTATTAGCAATGAAAGGCCATTCCATTGTAATTTTTTGATAACCATTTTTCTTTCTGTGTATCAAATGCAGATATAAGATACTGAACTGAGTCTATTTCACTGTTCGTAAAACAATCTCATTTGAAAAAAAAAAAAAAAAACTCTACAGATATTCCAGGGATGGGGTGTAGTAGAGAGAAAATAAAAGGTATTTTATTACTATGTCTCTATACCCTACCCTGTAGGATCTCTTATTAAGCATACAGACATATACCAAAATCAAGACATTTTTCTCATTTATTTTATTGCCCTAACATATTCTGGGTTAATATAATATCGTAATGAAAATTTGAGAAAAAAATTGATTTTTTCCAAAGTGTTTAACATTTGCTATATTGGAAGATTTTTGTTTGTTTGTTTGTGGTAAAAATAAAGAGAAGGTGCATTTCATACCTTCAAGTATGACTACATTTTGAAAACAAGTCATTAATACTCATAAATGCAAATTTTAATGTTCTTTTTTGTTACAGCCAAACTATAATTAGGCACAGTTGTAAATTGGAGTTGAAATTTAATAAGATATTTCTTTATAGATAACACTTAATGGTTTTAGAGATAGGCATATGAAACAGTAAATATACAGATATAGGGATAAAATTGTGTCTGATGGTCATATGAAGTGTTTGTTGTTATATTCTCTCTTGGAATAGCTGCCAAATATTTTAGTATGCTTAAAATCTGTGAATGTTATGGAGTCAACAAATTGAGATCACATATCATATTCAGAAAAACATAGTTAGAGAAATAACTATTGAAATGAGCATACAGCAATCTTCCTTTATCTGCAGGGATACATTCCGAAACCCCCACTTGGACACGTGAAATTGCGGATAGCAGCAAACCCTACAAATACTGTTTTTTCCAATGCTTACATACCTATGAAAAAGTTTAATTTATAAACTAGGCACAGTAAGAGATTAGCAATAACTAATAGCAAAAGAGAACAATTATGATAAGAATAAAAGTTATGTGGGTATGGTCTTGCTTTCTCTTTCCCTCTCTCTCTCAAAATATCTTAGTATTTTGGGTCTGCAGTTGATGGTGGGTAACTGAAACCATGGAAAACAAAACCACAGATAAAAGGAGACTACTGTATATACTTTTTAAAACTGAGGAAATATTAAACTCATGTTTCTTCTATATCCCGCCTGTTTCCCCCCACCCAAACCTAGATAGATATCTTATTTGATCTGTAAACAATTAATTTATAAAAGTTAAGAACTTTTTAAAGTAAAACTGCAATATATCATCACACCTAAAGAAATAAACAATAATTCTTAAAAATCCAGTCAGTGTTCAAATTTCCCCAACTACCTCATACGTGTTTTCCATTTGCTTATGTTGGGATCCCAAAACGAATGAAATAAAGTTCTTAGGTTGCAATTGGCTAATTCTCTCTCACTTCTACTTTAATCTGTAGGTTCCCACTAACTTCTTTTTTGTTGCAATTTACTTGGTGAAATTAGATGTATTATTTGTCTTGTGTAGTTTTTCACAGTGCAAAATTTGCTGATTGTAGCCAGTGATGTGAACAGTGAACATGTTTTTCGCCCCTTATATTTGCTGTAAGTTGTCAGTGATAGTTAAATGTGAATCAAATTCAAATTCGGATCGTGTAGGACTTTTCTTTTCTTTCTTTCTTTTTTTTTTTTTTTTTTGAGACGGAGTCTCGCTCTGTCGCCAGGCTAGAGTGCAATGGTGTGATCTGGGTTCACTGCAATCTCCACCTCCTGGGTTCAAGTGATTCCCTTGACTCAGGCTCCCGAGGAGCTGGGATTACAGGCGCGCCACCACGCCCAGCTAATTTTTTGTATTTTAGTAGAGATGGGGTTTCACCATGTTGGCCAGGATGCTATTGATCTCCTGACCTCGCCGATCATGTAGGACTTCAATTGTTGAACAAACGAACTTTTAACAGTAGTTACACCATTAGGATGTCCTGACCCAACATCGAGGTCATAAATCCTATTGTCGATTTGGACTCTAGAATAGGATTCTGCTGTTATCCCTACGGTAACTTGTTCCTGTTTGATGAAGTTATTGGGTCAGTGAACAATAGCCCACTTAGACTAGTGTGGTCTTGGTTTAAGATGGTGATGTGTATGTACTTCCATCAGAGGGCAGATAATACTGTAAATCCTCACTTAACTTCATCAATAGTTTCTTGAAAACTGTGACTTGAAGCAAAACAACGTATAACAAAACCAGTTTTACCACTGGCAATTGATATAAGCAAGAATTAAGTTCCTATGGCAAATTTCTGGTCACAAAAACACCATCAGACTCCTAAAGATAAATCACTTCTGATATTAAACATTGAAATTAATGTGAGCTATACATACGTTTATGAAAGATTAATACAAACAAGTCAAATAACTTACCTAATTATTCCAGTGGAGACCGCAGGTGGCTAGACCCTCTCCTGGCAGCTTAGGGAGCAATATGGGAACCCACCCCGGACAGGACGCTGTTCCATCACTGCCGGTGCTCTCACACACACCCAGTCACCCAGGCTGGAACCATGTAGACACACACACTCACCTAACCTGCACATCTGCATACATCCTTCAAAGTTCAGCCAAATAGCATATAAACATATCCAGTAACATCCATCAGTCTTAGTTCTGCCGTAACAACTCCTTTTTGATCATCAAACAGGCTAGGTCCGCCATATTTACTTGTCTGGTCCATATCAAAATTTTCTAACAAATTATATTAGAAAATCAAATCTGTCAGTTTCAAAATGCATGAAAAAAATTGCCTTATTTCCCTTATACTTGGCTATCCTAACAGTAATCTAAATATTAATGAGAAAGTTAATGATGTCGTTTGCTTCTCCCAGTTGTAAAGAAGGTTTTGCTGCCCCGTTTGATCACTAAGGCTAATTGACACGCAGAAAAAAGCATAGGAAACTTCTCAGCATAACAAAGGCTCTGTCATCTAGAGAAGCTAGGACTTGAGCTCAAGTCCTGTGACATGGAAGCCTTGTGCCTAGCTACCCCGCAGCAGAGCCCGTATCCTTCACTTGTACCAAGAAGTGAAACACTATGAAAACAGTATCTTTACTCCACATTTTAAAGTGAGGTAGTTTGGGGTGGTTTGTATTTTATTTAATGTATCTATTATTTGGATATTTTTAGTTTATAAAAAGGGCATTGGCAAGGGCAGAATGATCTATAAGCTTCTCTGCCCACCTACCATAAGCATGATCTTTAATTTGACCTTTTCTTACTGTCATCCATTTCCTTATACTTCGGTGTCCCTGTCAGTCACTTCCATGTGAAGACATGGGGAGGCTTTTTTACATCAGACATGTTGTTGAAAATCAGGCGCATTGGCTGAGGGATTATTTGATCTCTTCCTCTGAGTCCATTTAGGCTCACATTGCCTCTCTGTTCTTTGAATTTTCAGTTAACTTCATCTTCTTATAATTACTTTGCTAAAATAAATGCAAAGCAACAAAAGGTATTTAGTGAAGAATATCAACAAAGCCATGACCATTTCAGGCTGAGTTTTGAGTATTCTTTGTCTAGGAAGAGATACCTAGAAAAATTTTCTGACCATGTATTTGATTATTTCCCTTCAATATGTATAGTCTCAGTCTTTAAATTTCAGAAAAGAATTTGTGTATTCGTTGTCATTTAAAATCACTATGTTAAATGTGTATGCTTTTACGTTATAAATGGTTATAAAAGTTAAACACTTAGAAAAAAGTCAAAATAACATACATAACTATCCAACAAAATAACTTTCATATTTTATTGTGTTTTCTTCCAAACTTTTTAGCTTTGCATCTGAATTGTGTGTAGGTTGTATCTATAATACAAATAACACTTTATAGTCTGCTAAATATTATACCATAAATAGGTTGTTGTTACATAATTCTCAGGTAATAGTAATACATGTCTTTATCATAATCTACCGAGTAGCTGAATTATAATTTCTTTTTAAGACAAGGTCTTGCTCTGTCACTCAGGTTGGAATGCAGTGGCGTGAACATAGCTCACTGTAGCCTCTACCTCCCAGGCTCCAGTGATCCTCCTGCCTCAGCCTCCCAAGTGGCTGGGACTGTAGGCATGTGCCACCATGCCCAGCTATTTATTTGTATTTTTAGTAGACTTGGGGTTTCATTGTGTGGTCCAGGCTGGTCTTGAACTCCTGGACTCAAATGATCCACCTGCCTCAGCCTCCCAAAGTGCTGAAATCACAGGAGTGAACCACAGCACCCAGCAATAATTTTTTAACTCTTCATTATTCATTGAACATTTAGTTAACAATTCTAAAAATGTTGTTTCCTGCTGTCATTGATCTTGTGAAGAATATCTGTGGACTATAGCTGTGGATTATTTCCTAAATAGTGAATTACTTGAGCAAAAACTTTACATACTTTGAGGGTTGGTAACCCATGTTGCCACAATGTTTCCCCAAAGGCATTGCAGAGTTTAGAATGCCAGTACTTATATTAAGGTGTGCCATTTTCAACATCCCTGGCCAACATCCCTATGTGTAAGATTTTTCCAAAACATAGTTCTGATTTTTAGAAGTGAAAAATGCTACTTCATCATGTTCTTTTTGTGCTTCTCACTTTAAATATTAGAATGAAGAAGGAGCCCCACAGGAAGGAATTCTACAAGATATGCCTGTGGATCCTGACAATGAGGCTTATGAAATGCCTTCTGAGGTAGGAGTCCAAGCTGAATCTTTCTAACAGTACCAAAAACCTGTCATTGTCATATTTCTCTTGCTTAGTGAGAATCATTTGCTCTCTACATGCTCATTACGTGGACAACTTTCAAGCTAGGAATGGTTTTTACATTTTTAAAGGGTCCTTAAAAAAAAGAGGAGGAGGAGGAAGAGAGGATATAACACAAATCTTATCTAAGTCCACATAGCTTAAAATACTTACTACTTGATCCTTTACAGGAAAAGTTTACTAACCCCTGCACTAGAGAATATATTTTTAGAAACTACACATTCTAAAATAAGTTTCTAAATGGAAAGTTAGGGAAATCAACGGAATGCCAAAGTAAGGTAATTATTTTTTGCCATACATTTCCAGTGGGATGATTGCACAGTAAAATAAAAGTTACGCACACAAGTTATAGAATGAAAAGATAAATGTATGATTTGCAACAATTGATATATTCCAGTGTAATGTTTTAAACAACATAATATGATTGTTAATTTTATTTTGATTGAAAATAAAAGGATTTTAATAGAAAATGTATCAAAAGGGAAATTAGAAAATACTATTAGATAAATAAAACTGACCCAAGAAGAAATAGTAAATCTGAATAGATTTATATAGATTTATAACATAGTGAAGTGATTAAATGATTAAATTAGTAAAAAAAAAAAAAACAAAAAAACAAAAACAACAACAAAAAAAAAAAACACCTACCTGCAAAGAAAATCCCAGGCCAAGACGGCATCACTGGTAAATTCTACCAAACATTTAAGGAAGAATTAATACTAATTAGTTAACACCAATTAAAATCTCTTACACAACATAGAAGAGGAGACATTTCCCAACTAATTCTGTGAGACCAATATTACCCTGATAATCAAAACCAAACGAAGATATCACAAGAAAAGAAACTGTATGATGGTTCCATTAAAAATTGAGTTCAAGTATGTTGTGGTTAGGTTATGTATTATTCCTCATGGCATTATTAAAAGGCATATGGAGGATAGGTGCAGCGGCTCACACCTGTAATCCCAGCACTTTGTGAGCCAAAGTGGCCAGGTTACTTGAGGCCAGGAGTTCAAGACCAGTCTGGCCAACATGGTGAAACCCCATCTCTACTAAAAATACAAAAATTAGCCAGGCATGGTGGAACACGCCTATAGTTCCAGCTACTTGGGAGGCTGAGGCACAAGAGTTGCTTGAACCCAGGAGGCAGAGGTTGCAGTGAGCTGAGATGGCACCCCTGAACTCCAATCTAGGCAACAGGGCAAGACTCTGTCACACACACACACACACACAAAGCATATTGATAATAATTCAATTTATAGAAATTGAGATTAAATTGTTTGCCTAATAAGAATTTCCAATATTTTGGGGTCTTTTATGCAGGACACAATACTAAACACTATAGACGACTATGGTGTAACTGACATTACCAGGATGTAAGGAGTTTACAGTCTGGTAGGTTTGATGAAAAAAATAGAAATTCATTCATTCATTTTTTTCATTATGATTCCTTCCTTTAACAAACATTATTGATTGTCTTCTATGTACCAGGCATCACAGGAGCAAAGATATACAAGATATACTAAAAAGTATAACATTTTAAAGGATCTGTTTCAATCAATCAGGAGAAGTTTTATTGAGGAGGTGATATTGATCTGGGTGGGAAGGGGAAAGAGATATGGTAGGGCAAAACAAACAGAGGACGTTCTGGCACAAGGGAATATCAGAAGCAAAGGCATATATGTCTGAGAATGCAAATGGATATATCTGAGAACAGTAAATAATTATGACTCAAGCTTAGGAACAAGGAAAATGGTGACAGATTGAACTTGCAGCTATGAGTCAAAGACAAATTATAGAGTATTAGGACAATCTTGTCATTTAAGTTTGTGTTCTATTCAGAAAACAACTTGAGTTATTGAAGATATGCTTATTTGTTTGTTTTTAAGCAGAATCCTGATATTATTAAAGTTGCTCTTTAGGAGGAATAATCTGACCCCTTTAATTAAATCATTAATATTTGTATTGTGGATGCTTTCCATATATTGCATGGAGAGCTTGGGGTCTGAAATACAGCTAATAATTGAAGCCATAGATGAAGATGAAATTTTCAAGGGGGAGAGTGAAAGTAGGGAAAATGTACCTCGCCTTCAAATGTCTTAATTTCCTTCTGAGAATTAGAGTGTCTTAGCCCTGGAAAAGGCTTTATAGACCACTTGATTTTATTCTCACATTTTACAGGTGAAGAAACTGAGAATTAGCCAGTCCAACTTATTTGTCCTACCAGACTAGGTATATGATCATTAAATGGCACATCTGGATTAGAACCTAGATATTTTAACTGATTACTACCACAATTCACGTCTATATCGGACAGGAAAGACACAACTACTAAAAATAAGATAATGTTTGTTGCAGAATATTTGCAAAAATATTGAGTGTAAATTTTAATGTAAGTGATGAGCCATTTCCTATCTCATTGGCTGTCAGTGTTGATGCATGATTGAAACTTACACTAACAGTGCATGCTGTCTTTTTGATTTTTCTAATATTAGGAAGGGTATCAAGACTACGAACCTGAAGCCTAAGAAATATCTTTGCTCCCAGTTTCTTGAGATCTGCTGACAGACGTTCCATCTTGTACAAGTGCTCAGTTCCAATCTGCCCAGTCATGACATTTCTCAAAGTTTTTACAGTGTATTTTGAAGTCTTCCATCAGCAGTGATTGAAGTATCTGTACCTGCCCCCACTCAGCATTTCGGTGCTTCCCTTTCACTGAAGTGAATACATGGTAGCAGGGTCTTTGTGTGCTGTGGATTTTGTGGCTTCAATCTATGATGTTAAAACAAATTAAAAACACCTAAGTGACTACCACTTATTTCTAAATCCTCACTATTTTTTTGTTGCTGTTGTTCAGAAGTTGTTAGTGATTTGCTATCATATATTATAAGATTTTTAGGTGTCTTTTAATGGTACTGTCTAAGAATAATGATGTATTGTGGAATTTGTTAATATATATAATACTTAAAAATATGTGAGCATGAAACTATGCACCTATAAATACTAACTATGAAATTTTACCGTTTTGTGATGTGTTTTATTAACTTGTATTTGTATATAAATGGTGAGAATTAAAATAAAATGTCGTCTCATTGCAAAAAAATTTTATTTTTATCCCATCTCACTTTAATAATAAAAGTCTTGCTTATAAGCAACATGAATTGAGAACTGACACAATGGACATAAAGTTATTAATAGGCATTTGAAGAAGGAGGAATTTTAGAAGAGGTAGAGAAAATGGAACATTGACCCTACACTGGGAATTCCCTGAAGCAACACTGCCAGAAGTGTGTTTTGGTATGCACTGGTGCCTTAAGTGGCTGTGATTAGAAAAAAAAAAAAAAAAGTGGGCTCCAGGGAACTAAGCAGTGTAAAAGACGATTTTGACTGCATCTTCCTTAGAGATCCATGAGACACATTAGCACATATTAGCACATTCAAGGCTCTGAGACAATGTGGTTAACTTTGTTTAACTCAGCAGTCCCCACTTTAAAAAAAAAAAATCATCAAAAATTCTCTCTCTCTCTTCCTTTTTCTCTTGCTCCCCTTTTTTCCAGGAAATGCCTTTAAACATCTTTGGGAACTATCAGGGTCACCTTAAAGAAGATCAGTTCTCCAGACTGATAAAAATTTCATGGTCTCTTTTAAATGTTGCCAAATATATGAATTCTAGGATTTTTCCTTGGGAAAGGTTTTTCTCTTTCAGGGAAGATCTATTAACTCCCCATGGGTGCTGAAAATAAACTTGATGGTGAAAAACTCTATATAAATCAATTTAAAATTTTTTTGGTTTCTCTTTTTAATTATTCTGGGGCATAGTCATTTTTAAAAGTCACTAATAGAAAGTATAATTTCAAGACAGAATATTCTAGACATGCTAGCAGTTTATATGTATTCATGAGTCATGTGATATATATTGGGCACTGGTGAGGCAGGAAGGAGGAATGAGTGACTATAAGGATGGTTACCATAGAAACTTCCTTTTTTACCTAATTGAAAAACGACTACTACAGAGTGCTAAGCTGCATGTGTCATCTTACACTAGAGAGAAATGGTAAGTTTCTTGTTTTATTTAAGTTATGTTTAAGCAAGGAAAGGATTTTTTATTGAACAGTATATTTCAGGAAGGTTAGAAAATGGCGGTTAGGATATATTTTAAATCTACCTAAAGCAGCATATTATAAAAAATTAGAAGTATTGGTATTAAATGAAGAAATAGAGGACAGAACTAGACTGACAGCAATGACCTAGAACATTTTGAGATCAGTAAAGTCGTGACCATGAATTTAGGGATTTATGTGGATACAAATCCTCCTTTAAAGTGTTTCTTCCCTTAATATTTATCTGGCAGTTATTTATGAGCAGTGAATTATTTTGTAGTTTATATATCTTAAAAGTTTATTTCAGACCAAGCACTTAAACAAAAAGTTCTATAAGTCACAGAAGCCTTTTCAGGAAACTTGTCTCACATTCATTCCTGAGACATTCACCTGCCAAGTGGCCTGAGGATCAATCCGGTCCTAGGTTTATTTTGCAGACATACATTCTCCCAAGTTATTTAGCCTCATATGACTCCACAGTGGGCTTTACCAAAACAGTTCAGAGTGCACTTTGGCACACAATTGGGAGCAGAACAATCTAATGTCTGGCTTGGTATTCCAAGTGGGGTCTTTTTCAGAATCTCTCCACTAGTGTGAGATGCAAATATGTTTCCTCATTTTTCTGGCTCATCCAGTATGTAGCTATTTGTGACAAGATAAATATATACATATATGAAAATACGTATTTGGTTTCTGCCTCCAGTTCTTACAAAGAGCTCCTAAAACCCTTGTAATTTCCCGAGTGGTAGGGGTGCTAGGGTCATCTTTTGTTCTAATATTTGGTCTTTGACCCTGCTTTCTGACACAGAGCTCCTAAGTCCCTGGGTGAGAGTAGTATCTTCTCTTCTAATGAAGGGACTCTTGCTGGGTTCCTGGACTGGGGCTGGCCACCAGAAAAGTCAAGCCATTATAAGTAGCTTGAAGCTTTTAGCCCCATTTCCATCTTCTGGGGACAGGAGAGACGAGGAGCTGAGTTAATAAGCAACCATGCTTCCATGATGAAGACTCCATAAAAATCCCTGAAAGACAGGATTCAGAGTACTTTGAAGTAGGTGAACATGCAGAGGTGCTGGGAAGGGTGGTGTGTCCAGAGAAGGCATGGAAGCTCCCCATGCCTCCCCCATACCTTTCCCTGTGCATCTCTTCCATCTGGCTGTTCCTGAGTCGTATCCTTTTATAACAAACTGGTAATCTAGTAAGCAAACTGTTTTCCTGAAGTCTGTGAGTCACACTAGCAAATTATCAAACCTGAGGAGAGGGCCGCGGAGACCTTGGATTTGTAGCCAAGTCAAACAGAAGTTATCAGTAACATGAAGACTCATCATTTGTGATTGTCATCTTCAGTGGGGAGGGGGAAAATTTTGTAAAACTGAGCCCTTAACCTGTGGGTCAATGCTAACTCCAGGTAGATAATGTCCGATTTGAATTACGAAACACCCCATTGATAGCCACAAAGAACGGGAGAATTGGTTGGTGTAGAAAACACACCCCACACACACATGTGGTGGTAGAAATGAAGTGTTCTGGAAATATTGAGTGTTGTGAGTGAGTATATAGAAAGAAAAACAGCTTTTCCTTTTCACTACTGGATTAAACACAAACACACTTATGCATTCACACATCTCAAAGACAACCATCATTTCTCAAAGATGGTGCCGTCTAAATCCATACTGAGGAAGAAAACACATTTTCTTTTCCAGTCTGTAAACCTGACAGACTGCCTCGTCCACACACTAATGGAACTCTGCGTTTTATCTGGAATGCGTTCATCCCATTTAGTTCTTTCTGTCTTGGGCTGGGCAAGAGTGCAACAGGGCTGACATTTTCATATGAGCTCTGTCCCTGTTATTGGCTATACTTAGACAAATTATTATGTGTCAAATATAGATGTAAGTGATTTATCAATATTAAGTCATTTAATTCTCAAAACAACCTTAATAGGTTCCATTATGGTTCTAATTTTATACATAAGCCAATGGAGGCACCCTCAGGCTAAATAACTTTCCCATGACCACACAGCCAGTAAGTGGCAGAGCCAAGAGGCCCAACGTTACAGTACCACAGTCTGTGCTCTCAGCCCCTTGGCCACATAGTGTCTGAGTGAGGACACAAAGCTATTTATGAGACCTTCCAGAAGTCTAGGAAATGGGGTGATAGCTCCACTTTTCTAGGTATAATTATTAGATATTTGTTTTTCTTCAGGCACCCAAAGAAAACTTACTAGAGTTTGAGCCTTTAGCAAGTTTTGCTAGTATATTTGTTTTTCTTCAGGTGCCTGAAGACAAACATATAAACACACACACGCACGCGCGCGCGCACACACACACACAATGTGCATCTATATGTATGTGTACACACATATATACACATATCTCTCATTTATATATATGTCCCTCTATATATCTATAAACATATGTCTATAGATACATAGAGATTTTATTTCTTTTTTTCTTTTTTTTTTGAGATGGAATCTTGCTCTTGTCACCCAGGCTGGAGTGTAATGGCACAATCTCAGTTCATTGCAATCTCTGCCTCCAGGGTTCAAACGATTCTCCTGCCTCAGCCTCCCGAGCAGCTGGGATTATAGGCACCCACCATCTCAGCCCAGCTAATTTTTGTATTTTTAGTAGAGATGGGGTTCACCATGTTGGCCAGGCTGGTCTCGTACTCCTGACCTCAAGTGATCCACCCACCTCGGCCTCCCAAAGTGCTGGGATTACAGGTGTGAGCCACCATATCTGGCCAAGATTTCTAATTCTAAGAGAAATTAACACCTAATAGATATTTCCTTGTAACTAAACCAGGCATATTCTGATTATAGAACTAAGTTATTTATTTTCAGTGGAAGATACAGATGTTGATACAATAATAGCAGCAGTCTACAGTAAGGTGGGCTTTGTAAATTTCTATGTTGAATCATGGCATGGTTACTTGGCTGATGTCAAATAGCCAAAAAATATAAATTAAAGTATAACTAAGATTGTCAATTATACATATTTAGTAATGGAATGAATGAAGTTATAAATAAATAGTAAAGGGCATGAATTAAGAATCTGTATGTACAAATAATAGCAGCAACTTAATAATGTATAGTAAACTTTGATTTTCTAGGTGTAGTTTTTTGATGCAGTAATGTTCATTTTATCCTTTGAATAAGCATAGAATTGAAGAACCCAAAATGCAATAGAATAGATATAACACTAAAACTATTCTTAAATATGATTTTAGTTCCAATGTTCTTTGTGTAATTACCTATGGTTTTCTTTAATGTTTTGCTGCTACTACATTATCCTTAATTATTTGAAATCCTACACTGGAAGCAGTTAAACCACATTCCTTCAAAGAGCCCTTAGTTTGAGACTTTAGTAAGTTTTGCTAGTATAATTTGGTTTTAAAATCAGCTAGGATTGCATAGGGAATTTCCATAACGTATAGTTGATCTGCAACTATAGGTTAATGTACTAGGATGGCTTCTCTTATGAACCTTATGAAAATATATCCTCAGACTCCCTCAAAGGTCAGTGACAGAAATCCTCATTGTTTCTATGGCAACACAGCAAGAGATGGTGCCTTGGAAATGTGCTGCATTTTAATTAGGTTCCTCTAGGGCTTCCTAACTGCCTTTTGCAGGTAAACTAAATATCAGGTTGCCTTTTATCTTGCAATGAAATGAAAGCTAACCCGTATCTGTAAATGTCAAAGCTAAGCTGTGTTCCAATAAAGTTGAATCTAAACAAATATAGTAGCAAGTCATGTTTTTATCTTACAAAAGAATACAATACACTTTACCTAGAATAGTCAGGGATGCTGCTTAATGAAGTAGGTTACAGTAATAGAGAATATCCTGAACTCTAAAACTATTAATAGACTATAGAACTTCGATTCGCTTTTATGCCATTTACTACTTAATATTAGTATATTTGTTTCCTTATACATAAATATGCAAATGATAAAAATAGCACCTCATGGCATTGTTGCATGCATTAAGTGAGTTAATATAAGTGGAACACTTAGGACTGCCTGGCTGATAGTAAGTGATCAATGAGTCAATGATGCTATTTATTAGTAGTAGTACTAGTACAGCACACTGTATTTTTTAAGGTAAAAAGAAATAACAAATTTTTTAAATGTTCAGATACATTCACATGTCTTCTTTTAATACGAAATAGCAATCAAGATCAGGATAGTGGTAGAGATATTTTGGAGACATAAGGCAGAGGCTATTTACTAATAGCTAGGGGAGCATTTTACTAGTTTGCTGACCAATATTACCATACTTATGTGTACTTTGCAGAATATCACCTAGCACCAAAAAGAAATTAAGAAAGTATAACGTACTGAGAGGTGAATATGCACCAACTCCGTAAACACTATGTTTATGGAACACATCTAACTTTAAACTTAGCTATACTCATCAACTCACATATCTTCTCATCCAAGTGGGATGTGTTTAATATTTACCATATATTCATAAATTCACTGAGTATTGTTCTGGTAACTAGAAAAAAAAAGGACAAGCATATATAAGTAAAACTCACTGATCTAAAACAGAGTATTATCAACTACAAAAGAAAAAAAATAACCACTTGAATCTCCACTGATTTCTCAAATCTCATGTATTTCCCATTATTTTCCCTCACACCTCTTGCATTTATTTAGTTAAATTTCTTTTTAATCCAAAAGGAAGCAATGTTTACTGGACAATTTCTACCTTATGCCAGAAAAAACAAATATACCAGCAATTACAGTATTTCCAAGAAAAGTATTGTTTGTTTTCTCTTCATGTCTTTGGTGAGTACCTTGGAATTAGGATCAAAAAAGAACGCATGAGCTGGTGAGATGTGTGCTATTGTCCTCTGTCAGATTTTCCTGTGCAGCAGCGTGGAAAGTAGGTCAGTAGGACAGTGCATACTTGTCCTTTTGCCTTCTGGACACTGTGCAACAACCTAGGAATTGAGAGTAGCAGAAAATTATTGTTCAATACTATGTTTCCTAACAAAATAAACTCTTGTAAAAAAACAAACAAAGACTAAATATGGACAGATGAGCCTCTAGAACATACTACTAGAACGTACTATGTGTTGTATAAGGCCTCATCCAAATCTCTACGCAAATGGTCAAAGCAAGTTTGAGAGGCTGCCAAACATTAGTAATGTGGCAGCACTGACTCCTACTGTTGAAGATGGAGTGTCCATGTTGAATGATGAGAAATCTGGCAAGTCTTTTTGGCAAACTTCCTTGGAAATTCATCTTGGGCATCCTAGCTGTTTGTGCCATCCTTTAGCTAGGTTAGGCCATTTGTCTTAGATCGATGGGCAAAAGGGTAACAGCTGAGAAAAAGACCTTTCCTGCAATTTTCTTGATCTCATCTAAAGCAAAAGAAGACATATCTCTGAAGGAACGGTAAATTATGTATTGTCAATAACTGATTCCGAGCTCTGATTATCACAGCAATGTTTGGATGTGAACACTGCTGGATACTTGGTGTCATTCTAAGAAGGAGTCCAACACAATCCAAAGTTATGTTTAAGAACAGCTCTGTAAATCAATATTGTGGAGTTTCGGTGACTGTGTTTCCACTGCCCATGGTGAGAATAGACATTCAAATGCTACACTCTGTTGATTTTTGATGATCAGACCTACTTCCAGGCTGTTAGGTATAGGTTTTAGTCATGATTTTCTTGTTAATTATTTCTGGACATGCTAGAAACAGTTCATTTGAAGTAATTCTTTCTGGAATAACAATGATTTCCACATTATAGTCCCCTTTTATAGATGAGAACTCATATTGACAGTCTGTAATTGACTTGAATTTCCTTTTTTTTGAGCAGTATCTTTTCAGAAAAACCATTCCATCCAGCTGCCACATACACCCAGCAGCAGTTCAGGAAAGACTGATCTGTACTTGTCATGTGTAATTATGGAAGGTGTTCAATATGAAAATGCTGATAACTAATCTTTAACACTTGATATCTGTATGTTTCTGACTTCTGAATGCATTTTTTATTTGTATTCCACTTACCCACAAAAAACTCAGATCTAGCTTAAAATAAACATGCAAACCACCAAATAAACAAACAAAAAATTGCACTGGACTATGAAATAAAGCTAAATCTTTTGTAAGTGAGAAATCATTTACATGTATAATGGGGAAATGAGACTACTGAGAATACGGTACAAAATAATGTAGTTATATCCTACTCTTAGATCTAAGTTTCTTAGTAGCCAAATCTATAAGAGCAACACAAAGATTACATAGTTTTCAATGTCTGTAGAAAGAACCCATTTTGTTATTGTTATTGTTTGTGATCATTATTATTATTTTGCATTTATTTTTTTCTATTTTAATATTAAATAGCAGCTTACTACCGACCAGCTCTTTTAAAAACATGACTGTCAAATGGCAGCCTTCCAAATCATAATTCCCTATAGTCAAAGACGTATTCACAACTGGTATCTTTTCCAAGGAAGAAATAGTGGCAGTCCCATGACATCCTCGTGATGGAGTACTGAATAAACTACGGTGTTTTCCCTTTTAGTGCAGGCCCTGCACAGGATGGGCAGAATAGACAGGTACAGTTTGTCAGTTCTTCTGTGTTTCTAGAAGCATCTAGCCAAAGTTCCAACCTCTGCCTACCCAGTGACAGAATTAAAATCATTTATTTTCTTTAGGTGAAAGGCCCAGTGGAATAATCTGTACAAACGGTGAAGGCATCCCACACTATTCACGTATAGAAGGCTCAGGTGCTTGTAGTACAAGACATGTTAGGAGAAAAGACCTTCTGAAATTTACTCATCTATGGGAAGAAGGAAATGCTGGGAAGAAGTCCAGGTATAGACAACAGGGAGACCATGCAACAAATGACAGTATGCTAAAGGTCCAGCAAGAAGGAGCTAGAAGCATGCAGGAGAAGCAGCACTGAGAATAGGGAAACAAGTGCTATTCACCCAGGCAGGGTCAGGGAAGTCTGACAGCAAACAGTACCACCACTACCCAAGTCAGGGGTTTAGCAGCGACATTCTGGAACCTTCTGTGAATTGGCAAGGCTAAAATTAGACTATAGGCCAAAAGACTAGCATCCTAAAGAGATTAACAATAAGCTCTACTTAAAATACCTTATCACCATATCAACTAGCCCAAAATTTCAGCCTTGACTCACAGGCATTTGGCAAAAGAATAAGAAACACTCTTACCATGCTTTGAGACTTTGAGAAATTTTACATTTTTAAGAAAGGTTGGTGTTGCTGTTGAGAATTCTGTTTAGAACCAAATGTTTCCATACATATCTGAGGCCAAGGTGAAGCAGAAATACGAAAAATGCTATTTTGCCAGATACTTGGGCCTTGCATTCTCTAAACTACTTCGCACATTTCAGTTCACTCTCTGTTTTGTTTTCTTTCAGGGAAAAATCAAAGCACCCAAACATACAAATTCCAGGAAGTAAATTGATTGGCACTGTGCATTCTGAAATCCTCAAAGCATACAATTGAAAAAGTTTACGTTTCTAGGTGGAATCGTGACTGTATTTATGTTGCCTGTGGCTACCTAATTAATTTTCTTCTTGGTGGATGTGTTCATACTGTTCAGTTTAGACAGGAGTTGTGAGTGAGATTGCCATAGGGAGATTCCCCAAGTGACAGCAAAGAGAGTACAGTTCAAAACAGCCTGGATTGTCAAAAGGTACAAAAAAAAATTAGAGTGAGACCAGATCACAATTTAGGATCTAACAGAGATGTAGGAAGAAAAATCAGTCTGAGCAGTTCCATTCATCAGGGTCTAGCAAACCATTAGTGCTGACAGCTCTCCCAGAAGACACATCTCCTCCTTTTGTCCCCATCAGCCCTTTCCAGCGATACAGAAGCCCTGCCCCAGTGGAACCCTGAAGCTGCGGGTTGTCTGAAGATCAAAGAGTCACATAACTTTATAGCTGTCCAATGTCGTTATTTTATAAATAGGCGAACACCCAAGATTACATGGTGCCTTGCCATTTTGGATAGAATCAAAACAAACCTTCAACCGATAATTCTTTACTGCTACAAAAACTATTACTGATGAATTCCATCCTAAACCTATAGATATACTCCAGAATATATCTATAAAAGGAACACAAAATATTAACACTAAACCCCAGCATACACTGGAAGCATAATAATGCTCTCATTTAAATGTGGGCAGTTTTCTTATATAACAAATTTAGGATTCACTAATTCCTGCTGCTTTGAGCCACTATATTACCCCTGCACCTTCCTTATTGCTGTGGGAAACAAGGTACTTTTTAAGTAATCTAAGAAAAGTACAATAAAAAAAAATAAATGTATAAGAAAACAAACACAAAATTCCATATCTAAATATTTAGCACAAAAAATAAGAACTTAATATTTAAGTTAAGAACCACCAGTACACCCATACAAATATAATTTCATCAAGTTCTTTTCTGAATACATTTTTGAGCCCTTACAGCACAATGGCTAGTAGAATCTTGGTCAGAGTAAATATCTGCATGAATGTGCAAAATCCTTATTAGATGTTATTCTTAAATACAAAATTTGTTATACTAGATATATTAAGATTGAGATGAAAAGAAACCCATTTGTGCATTCACTAAATTTTTTAATGGCTAAAAATTATTATATTATTCAGGTGTACAATTAATTTCTTACAAGTATAGAATAGATGACCTTTCAAGTGACTACTATCAAGTACAACGACATTTACTTTCGAAATGTTATTTCTGTGTTCTTTAAACCATGGCCACGTTGTCTTGATCCCTTGAATAAAGAGACTGTAGGTCACTAGAAAAAAAAAAAAAAAAGAGGTGACTGCTAGTCGTTAGTAATCGTTAGGGGAAAAAAAAAAACCCCTCAGTCATCTCAGGACACCATCAGCTTAAAAGAAGACAGCACTTTTTTGGGATTATGTTTGACATTTTCCACATATTTCAAGAAGGTCTTACTGATCTAAAATTGTAGCAGATGGAGAAGCAGCAGGTGTGAGAACTCAGCAACTATACAAGAGACAAGATTCCAAACTAGGCCAACCACTTAAGGTCTTTCACATTTGAGGTGAGGGAATAGATTCACTTTAGAAAAGATATAAAAGTGTGTGTGTGTGTGTGTGTGTAAAATGTATTAAAAGCTATGTTAATATATTTCTATAAGACATGCCACGGATCTAGAGCCTAGGAGATGGATGATAGCAAAATAAAACAGAGGAAAGAGTTCTACACCAAAGTTAAAAGAAGAAACCTAATTCTGTTTACTGTCCAAACTAATTAAAGTTACTATGCTGTTTTTAAAATTTACATTCATTTTTAATTATTTTTTTAAATTATACTTTAAGTTCTAGGGTACATGTGCACAATGTGCAGATTTGTTACATATGTATACCTGTGCCATGTTGGTGTGCTGCACCCGTTAACTCATCATTTACATTAGGTATATCTCCTAATGCTATCCCTCACCCCTCCCCCAACCCCACGACAGGCCCCGGTGTGTGATGTTCCCCTTCCTGTGTCCAAGTGTTCTCATTGTATAGTTCCCACCTATGAAGTTTACTGTGCTTTTAACCTCAGGAATATGCTTCTCTAAAGGCAAATTCTTACTTATTTTAACAACCTCTCCTCAGACACTTGCTCTGCCAGTTATTTCAAAATTATTAAAAAATAAAAACATAGCTATTTTCTCAATCAGAATCTCTGGGTTCAAGTTTTAGCTCTACAACATTCTAGCTACGTGACCCTAGGAAATATATTAGCCTCTGAAAATTAGATATAAATTGGAAATTAAAACATTCACTCTACTTTGTTTTAAAAATTAAATGAGATCTACTATGATTATATTAACTCTTAATAATATCTAGTATTTCTTTATTTCCATTTTCTCATCTTCACTGGTGTAAGAAAAGTCAAAATCTTAACAGCAAGATGTAATAGAATTAAAGTGATGTTAATATTTTTTAAAAAATATTCAAGTCAAATAAGTATATCTGTTTGGGTTTTTAATGTAGTAATTCCTTACATTACTATGGTGACTATTACAAAAAAGAGGAGGCCAGGCACGGTGGCTCACTCCTGTAATTCCAGCACTTTGGGAGGCCAAGGAGGGTGGACCATTAGCTCAGGAATTTGAGATCAGCCTGACCAACATGGTGAAACCCCGTCTCTACTAAAAGTACAAAAATTAGCTGGGCATGGTGGCGCATGCCTGTAATCCCAGCTACTCAGGAGGCTGAGGCAGGAGAATCACTTGAACCCCAGAGGTGGAGGTTGCAGTGAGCTGAGATCACGCCACTGTACTCCAGCCTGGGCGACAGAGTGAGACTCTGTCTCAAAAAATAAAGAAGACAAAATTTTCAAAAAAACTTTGAGCAATGAGATCTTAATGCAAAAGAAATCAAATGAAAAACATTTGAAATAAAGTTTCAATTTTTATTACCAATGCAGAAATATCTTTCTGTACATTATCTTGGAGAGAATTTGGTAATTTCCAAAAAGGCTTTTGATTCAGTTAGGACATAGACACAGAGATTTAAATCAAATTGCAAAGTAACATCTGTTTATATATTTACACCATCCTAACTTACATGGAAGAAAAAGGAAAGTAATAGAAAAGTTAAAAGTACTACATTCCCATACATATGTTTGAAATAGACTGTACACAAACTAAACATAATCTGCATTTCTTTTGGCTACAACAGAGCACTAAGAAATGTTTTACAGACTGTTAAACTGACTCAATACTATACTTTTAAATATCAGTGATATAAACAGAATAAGGACATTCTAATATATCTTGGAACTTCATCCATTAAAGAAATGCATTTAAGATTTTGTGTTCTAAATACTGTATTTTAGAATACAAACAAGCAGGGTAAAGCAAACTTGGCTTCCTCGTTCTTGGTTATTTGATAATATCTGTAACTTTTCACTTACAGTGTGATTCAAAAGGACCGTGACAAACGTGAGAGGCACATTCACATTAAATAATGGGCAGTAGCAAAACTTTGCAAAATTTAAGTTGTCAACAGCTAAATATACCTTATGGTAACCGTCCCTAAAAGGAAGCTAAATTTGTAAGCGAACCAAAAGGTTCAAGTTTTCTCAAAATAGAGCCAATGGTGGATTTTAAGTATCCTTAAATAAGATGTAACTTCTTGCATTTTATATAAAATTTAATGTCCATATGTCTATGTAGCTTTTTCTAACTAAAAACATTTATATTCTTCATCCACTTCTAAAGTGGATGTAACCCAGAATAGGTTAAGAAGCTATATAAAGAAGAATAATATTGTATAATTACTAGAATCATCTCAGAATAACTGACTAAAACCTTATTTTCACAAAATATATTGCATAAAATACCAGTTCCTGGGGAGTTAAACAGATACATAAAAAATTTGATGAATAAATGAAACTTCTATACTACAGGATTTTTCAGAGTGATTAATATTTAATGAGCATTGTTTGTCTCCAAGAGTGTGATACAATAAGCAGTTTCACCAACTCGCCTACCCAAGGAAGCTTTCTTAGCTCACAGTGTTGCCTGGCTGTGAGAGTCCAAGGAAACCGCTTGGAGAAATGGTGATTTAAGACTGCACTTTATGACCAAACATTGAGTGATAGACGAGTAAAGATTTTATAATTAAATTCAAACTAACCAATTTTTAATGAGTAAAATAGCAACAGTGTCTTTGGAACCATGCTGTTCTCCATTAAGCAATAACCATGATCACACCACTAAGTAAATTGACCATCAGGTCCCAAATGGATAAATACTTCTCCACATATTCTTAATCGCTTGGGCAAATTACCTTTAAAGAATACTTTGTCTAGCTTTGTTGTGTCAAAGATCCTTATAATTTCATCCCTAGCTAGTTAGCTAGCACACATAAAAAGTAAAACTAAGAACAGCAAAAATGGGGTGGAAAGGATAAAAGATAACATTTCAACTGCAAATTCCAGGAATTGCAGTCATTGATAAAATTGTGTAAAATGGGACAAGTATAGCCAAGAGCTGTATTTTAGCTTCAGGATTACCAGAATTTGAGGTGTAATCCAGTGTTAACCTATGTTAAAACAACCAAAACCAAAAAAGAAAGAAATGATTAGCAGAGAATCAAACACACTGCTGTTAGTTAAACTTGAGTAATAGTGAATTTTCATTGTCATATTGCCGAAGACCTAAACATTCTTTGTAACTGCTTCCAGTGTGATTTTAAAAACCTGTAGGTCTGATGTTCTTTATAAAATGGGAAACACATTTTATTTCAACTAAAATCACAGCTGTAACCTAAAGAGAGAAAATGAGATTGCAGGTCGTCCTTTTCCTTCCTCTCTACTTTATCAGCTGTTCAGTTATAGCCACCGACTCCATTTAAGCTGACAACTGGTATTTTTCTTTCACTCTCTCTACTCCCACTAATATTATTTTAGCTTCTGAGTTTTCTCCTAACGTCACCATCTTGTTTTTGCCTACATCTGTTCTTCATCAGCCTCCCAGAGAGGTAGGTTTTCATTCAACTTTATGGAGTATCCATGATAAGGCTGAGACTGAATATTATGTGTTTCTTGTTCCAAGATCCAAGGAAACTGACAATCTTGCAAGGGAGCAAAGGACAAAACATCTGCTACTTTATCCTAGAATAAGACAAATTTTTCAATATATGGCTTTCGTTATAGTAAATGAGATACGGTATCACTAACTTAATTCTTCACTTGTAAAATGCAATTTTGATATGGCCTAAGTGTTGCTATGTAAGCTGATATTACTCCTCAGTTGTAAAAGGGCAACAGATTGTACATTTAAGAAAAAATTATGAACGTTTTGGAGAAAATATATTGTTAAAAAGCTCTGTTTTAGACATGTAACAATATTTAAAATGCTGAGCTGATATTTACAATATTTTGTTCTTTAGCAACTGTCTTTTTACACTGCTAGAGCGCTGAATTATTGAACATTAATGTAGTACACTGAGCAGTAGAAATGAGCTTTCTAAGAATATAGTTGCCTAAAATATAATACTTGAATGTATTTAAAACTAAGTTCATTATATTTTGACAGAATACCTTCTGTATATTTAGATTAAGGATATATTCTCTCAGCAATATTATTTTGGTAAACTGTAATATTAAATAAGACATTTTTGGAATGGATACTAGAAATTTTGAATGGATACTTGAAATTTTGTGTCATTATGGTTAATGCAAACATTTTAATCTGACTGCAAATTTTCAGAGAAAAATATTTGTTCTACACTTGTTGGTAGGCAGGAGAAATATAAATAGATATTAATGTTTACAATGTGAAAATATATTTATATGCTTAAGGCATACATAAGGTATTAGTTGACAAAAGTAGACTTAAAGTATTAATTAAGTTTCATTTTACTGTGATAACAGACACCAACTGGAGCTAGATTAAACAAATAAATATACTTTTTAGGAAGATGCTGTCACATCTCACAGAAGCTAAGCTAAAGCTGAAAGACCCAGTCCCAGATAGGCTGGTATCAGAGCAGGTTCCAGGTGTGGGAATTTATAGGCCTCAGGGCCACTGGCATTTATAATAAAACTGAGCTACCAGAAGCTCCCAGCCTGTGGTTTCTCACTTCAACTTTCTAAATTCCGAGGATCTTCTGATTGCCACAGCTTAAATAAGGCATCCACATCAACCCAATCAACTGCAGCAGGTGAAGTAGGTCTTACAGCAGTGCCATGGCTGGTAGAGACCCACCTCACTGTAACAGGGACAGTTTCCAGAAAAGGAGAACTCTTGACAACTAGACACTAATCCAAGAGTTATTCTACAACTTAAAAGAGTGTGATTGTTTATCAAATTAAATTTCAATGACTATCAAAGTTGATGAATGTATCTTTCAGATTTCATTTCACTGGTATCCATTATGAGTCTAAATCAATTCAATGTTATTAGAAAATATATGCATGTGTGTGTATGTAAACAAGATAACTTTGCCATGTAATGAATATGGTTGATGCTAGTAATGTTTACACAGTTGATTTAAAATGAACCTAGAGCTCTTAATGGAGCTTATTTTATAATATGTGGAGAAGCTTCTGCCAAGAATGTTAGTGTCTACTTCCAATAAGCTTGAACAGAACAGGTGCAGCGTGGAGTCATCCAGATTAGACCCCCAACACAACAGATTGGCCTGAACAAGCCAATTTTAGATCAGTTCTAATGACTATCAAAGTTGATGGTTACATCTTTCAGATTTCATATTTGTTTGCCAGTTACAAGCAGGTTATCATCCTGCTGGGCAATAAAACTAAAAGGCATGCTCAGTCTTCCATGGAAGTACACAGAGAGGAGCATTACAAAATGTATTCAATTTTATTTTTATAAGGATGCACTTTGATTTTTAAAAAATCTCAGCTCAATTGCTTAATTTTTTTTCACTCCATGCATTTGCAAAATCTGGGATGTAAATGTAATCACGTAGCTTGACTGAATTTTATAGAAAGTGGACAACTTAATTGTATGAATAAAAGAAGAAAATAACCTTTCTACACACTGATGCATTTATTTAAAATATATGGGTTCAATGTCTTTTTAGAAATAAGCTGGGGTTTCCTTCTGCATATTAGTAGGTATTAGAGTTTGTCTGTCTGTTTGTTTGTTTGTTTGTTTGTGATGGAACTTCGCTCTTGTTGCCCAGGATGGAGTGCAATGGCGCGGCCGTGGCTCACTGCAACCTCTGCCTCCTGGGTCCAAGAAATTCTCCTATCTCAGGCTCCCAAGTAACTGGGATTACAGGCGCCCGCCACCATGCCCAGCTAATTTTTGTATTTCTAGTAGAGACAGGGTTTCACCATGTTGGCCAGGCTGGTCTTGAACTCCTTACCTCAGACGATCCACCCACTTTGGCCTCCTAAAGTGCTGGAATTACAGACGTGAGCCACTGTGCCTGGCCGGTATTAGAGTTTTTTTTTTTTACTGTTATTGGATTAAAGGATTTTACTCTGTTACTAACTGCACTTGATGAAGTTAATAAATAAGTTATTTGACTTGCTTTCCAGGAAAGTTGGTAATCATGTGTCAGGCGTATTTGCTTTTAATATTTAGAACTTACCAAGAAATTCAGTGACAACACAAGTGGCACATAAGTGAGCAAAGAACAAAGAAGACACTGAGTCCTTCAAATTATTACTTAATATGTTTTAGATTTTTAAATAATAGCAAAAACCATAGTTACTCTTCTGCTCATCCTATAGTGGCATAATGGGGTGATCAGTAGAAATTGGGGGTGACTCTTTAGGATTACTATTAACTGAGGAAAGATCTGACTTCAGTGGCTTTTGTGAAAGACCTCTGTGGTCAAAAATAGCTAAATTTTTCCCCTCTCCCCTCTGATAATAAGCAAGCACTTAACTCCTTTAATGACTTCCCTTTGTTGCATCTTGGTAATGGAGAATGGAGAACAGGAAATTGCAAGATGAAGAGACAGGCTCTCATTGTGGGAGCAGCTGACTGCTGAGCTGTGGCAACATCAGTGGGGCTCAAGCAAGAATAGAGATGACAGAAAATACAAAAGAATCCTTTTACATTCAGAGGAGCTCTCAGATTCAGGGCCAGATACCAGCAGTGCATGGAAGACAGGAAGTAAGCATGGATGTCTGAGAGGAGATGAAAGCCTTGCTGTTTTGTATACAGCCACATGGCATGTGTGGAAACACCAGGGAGTTCCACAAAACTCCATTTTCCTCATCCTTTCTTTCTTTGGGAGAAGGAAAACATATTTGGAGCCCTTGACCCTCACCCTCAAGGATGTAAACAAGTTAGAATAACATTCCCTCTGTGATAGCATGCCATGCTGCCTTGAGAGGAATTGCACTGGGAATGAAAGGTAGAGGTTTCTGTGAGTAGAGATAAGGGAGGCTGTGAAAACTGATTCCATTATGTTCCACTGGTTAAAGCAGCATTACTGGAATTTCACTGGTATCCATTATGAGTCATAATCAATTCAATTTTATTAGAAAATATATGCATGTGTGTGTATGTAAACATGATAACTTTGCCATGTGATGAATATTGTTGATGCTAGTAATGTTTACACAGTTGATTTAAAATTAACCTAGAGCTCTTACTGTAGCTTTTTTTTATAATATGTGGAGAGGTTTCTGCCAAGAATGCTAGTGTCTACTTCCAACAAGCTTAAACAGAAGGGGTGCAGCCTGGAGACTTCTAGATTAGATCTCCAACATATCAGATTGGCCTGACCAAGTCAGTTTTAGATCAATAATAATTGTTAGGTTACTTGTGATATATTTCTTATTGTGAATCAAATTCATCCCAGTGGACAGAACCTAATTCCAATGTCAGCCCTTAAAATTAGCCTCATTCTATCTACACTATATTACAAGCAACCAATTATTGGATTTAGTGAAAGTCATCACACAGGCCATAAAAGAACTCTAATATTTACATGTTCAATAAATAGAGTAATTACATTGTGTTAGACACTAAACTAAGTACTTGCAACTCATTTTGAATATTGCCTGGTGGAGAAAAAAGGTATCAAACAAGAAGATAGAAATGAAGTTTGATGCCAGTGATGGTTATTAGCTTTCTTATTTGAAATGGAAAAAACACCAGAAAATGGAACTGCACAGGCTACTACAACGTATCAGGCTTTTGAGAGGTTCAGTGTAAGTACTAATTATAAGGACAATGGAATCAGATGGCTCTTGCTGAGCATAACTGATGCATTGGAGAAAGACACCAAAAGGTTGAGGGTAATTAATCACAGCTCAAAAGCAAAATGTGAAAGTCAGAGGTCCTCGTTGGCAGCATATAAAGTAACTGTTATCTTTTACAGCTTTAGACAGACAGAAAAAAAACAAAGGATCAGGGCCAGTAGCAGAGCACCAGAAAAGGCTAAAGTCTCAACTGCATCAAGCCAAGGCTCTTGTTGAAAAGGGATGAGACTCTGAGAAGTGCGAGGGTGCCATTTCGGTAGAAAATGTTGAAACCCCAAATCCTCTCGAATTATCTGGGTTTACAGGAAGGTCCAACTCCTTCCAGCTATATACTATCACTTTCTTCCTGCTTGAAGACAATGCAGCAGCCTCTAACTTGGAACCTCACCTAAGAATCTAGCCACACCTCCTTTCCTAACCACCAGACCAATAAGTAGCATCAAACCACAACATTAACTGGCTGGTGAAGTACTGAGACAGAAAGGAGGAAATGGAATAAATGAACTATATCCCAAAGAAGCTCCATGATCCAGGCAACATGTACCAGTAGCAACCAGAAAATGATGTATGGGACTAGATCCTGCAGGTCCTGGATTAAAAGACTGGAGGATGGATGGAACAAAAGTCTGAATAATGAGGAGTTTATTGACATAGTAGTATTCTCCCATAATAGCAGGTCTAATTACCTGGCAAGGACTCCAAGAGATTGTGCTAATATGCTGGTTGGATTGCACTTCGAGGTTTTTGGGGACAGCAGTGGCCCATAGTAATTGAAATATAAATGGAGCAACTGCAATGGCAGAAAATGGGAAAAGGCGTGCTACAGTGAATATTAATGTAGGCTTAGAAAATCTGCCATCTGACCACATTCCACGGGTGGAGTTGAAGGACACTTCTTTTACCAAAGTGCTAAATTATGCTCTAGTGAGAGAGGCACCAACATCATTGAGAAACTCAGTAGTGATTTTTCCTCTGTTGGTAAAGAAAAACAGCAGGAGATTCTGTTACACAACTGGGCTCAACTGTTACACAACTGGGCCAATAATATGAATTAGAATGACAGAATTCCAAAATATAGATAGTAGGTGGTGGCATTTTATTGTTGAAGCAAGGATATTACAAATAATGCAATGAGCAGCCAGGCGTGGTGGCTCATACCTGTAATCCCAGCACTTTGGGAGGCTGAGGCGGGTGGATCACAAGGTCAGGAGTTCAAGACCAGCCTGGCCAAGATGGTGAAACTTCATCTCTACTAAAAATACAAAAATTAGCCAGCCGTAGTGGCAGGTGCCTGTAATCCCAGCTACTCAGGAGGCTGAGGCAGAGAATTGCTTGAACCTGGGAGGCGGAGGTTGCAGTGGGCTGAGATCGTGCCACTGCATCCAGCCTGGGTGACAGAGCAAGACTCCATCTCAAAATAAATAAATAAATAAACAAACAAACAAATAAATAAATAAATAAATAAATAAAACAATGAGCTTGAGCAGCAAGACTGGCATGACAATCTGGGGTCCTGAACCACAGGACACCATGGAAATGGTTAATAAAACACAGCTTCCCTAAGGGCAGATAGATTGGTAACCTAAAACGAAATTGCTCAGTTCATATAATCAAAATAAATTAGAAGAAAAGGCCAAGCGCACCAGACTAATGAAATGCTTCAAATGTTTGTCTGTTTCCATATCTGAGACAATTTTCAGATCTGAAACATGTGAGCTGAAGGGCAAACTGGGTTCTCAGGAGGAAGAACCCTGCCTGAACAGGCAAATGGACAAATATGTAGGAAAATGATTCCCACAGTCTTTCTACAAAGGGACTTATAGTTATTCATACAAGTAACCATATACAAAAGAGGAATACAAAATATTTTAAGCACTGTTAGACACTAAGTTGGCTTAGACTAAGTCTAAAATGCTCACAAATGCAGAGTATATAATCCATGCAATACTGTCATGGGTTGTCACACAGTGAGTCCACCAATTCCCCAGAACCAACCAGTGGCCATTTCTCTGATCTTGGCCCTGACTATGTAATTTGTGTAGATATACTGGATTTATACTAGAACTCTCGCAAGTGTTTCTGTCCTGATTGGGAGAATATATTGTAGTGAGGAAGGCTACATGGAAACCTCTGAAACTCACCAACTCCTTTCCCACTGGCTGAGTTAGTAAATAAAAAAAACACTGTATCTTGAAGAGAAAGGCAGAGATCAGTGCCACCTTTAAAGCCTTAAGAAATACAAAGGTGATGGTCTGTATTATATCCCAGATTAGTTCACTAGTCAACCACATAAATTCTGTTTGCTGTATTGGATGTGGAATAATTAACATGGGCTCAAATACATGGAGTGCTATATGGCCATTACTTGGGCAAATGTTTTTATTTCCATTCCTGTTAAGAAGAAGGACCAGAATAAGTTTAAATTCATTTGAAACAGACAGCAATATACTTTTATGGTCATCCCACAAGCCTGTGTGAACTCTTCTGTCATCAGTCCTAACATAGTCTTAAAAGATCTATACTGTCTAAACATTTACAGAATATCATATTAATCCACTATATAGATAGCATCATGTAATAGGACTAGATGAGCAAGAAGTGGCAAATATGTTAATAAAATATGATTTTGGTTGAACACATGACTTTCAGGAGATTGGGGAGATAAACCCCATGAAGAATCAGGATCAACTGCATTGGAAAATTTGAGAGTCCCAAAGGTCTGGGCATATTTGGACATCCCCTTGAAAATAAATGACAAATTATTGTGTCTCACACATCCCAGCACTAAGAATAGAGCATCTTGGGGTCCAAGAGACAGAATAGTCCACCATTGGGAATAGTACTCTAACCTTCAGTGGATGTCATGGAATACAGCCAAATGTGAATAGGATTCAGAGTAGAAAAGTGCCCTGCAGCAGATTCAGACTGCTATGAGAACAACTGTACCATCTAGACCATAGTGTTGTGAAACAACTAATATTTTTCATTTCTGCATGATCCAGAATTTCTGAGTAAAGGATAATTGAATAGGAACCTGAAAGATAAATCCTCCCTGGAGTCATTTGCTTATATTTCAAAATGGTAAAGAAAAGCTAGAAATTTTTTCCTCCTCTCTCTGGAGAAGAGTTGTTTACATTGCAAAGCAAAAATCTTTCTCTAGGGAGAAGGAGGAATAGATGTGCCAGATGCCCTACTTAAGCTCTGATTCTCATAATTTTTGGATTCCTCTTCTGTAGCAAAACCTCTACATGCACAAGTGATACCTGGCCCTCATTGTGTTGCCCAAAGGAGAATTGGGGCACTGCTGAGATGATCTGCAAACAAATGATGTGTTCTTTCATCCAGAAGTAATGTCTCAGATCTTTCACAGTTTCAAACTTAAAATTGTTACACATAATTTGTGGTGGAAAAACACATGTTGTGTGGAATTTCTCACAAGCCCTAGTAGGAGTTTCACAGCATAAATCCTAAGGGTTCTGGAACACAACCATGTCATCTGCAGTAGAGAATTAAATACTATTTGTAGAACAGCTCCCAGATTGCTCCTTAGCCCTAATAGAGATGAAGAGAATACAGCTTGTTGGCATCAGCCATGGAGATGCATGACAGTTTTATGAGAAGGCTGATGCATGAGGATCTGAAAATGATGATGAAGAGCATAGAGTGTTCAAACCCTGCCTCTGAATGCTAAGAGTTAAGAAATGGGAGAACACACAGTCTTGCTTGAAAGAAGAAAATATTAATCAGGGTCTTTCGGGGAGAATGAAATGTTATTTAAATCCAATATGTGTAAAGTACTTTGCAAAGAGTTTAACCATCTCTGGAGATCATTACTCATGGAATGGTGGACTTAGGGAAGGAGTTTAGAAGGAACAGAAAAGAGCTGGGATCAAGGAACAGAAGGAAAAAGCATTATTGATAGGAGAATAAGACAAAATACCTCTTATCCCAAAAGAGTCTACACTTGAATGATGGTTGAAAAAATAAGGAGGTGAAGCAGGTTGATGTTGAGTGCCAAAGAGAAGTGCAAGATAATCAGCGATAGGTAATGCAGGTTTTAACTGTCATCAGGGCGGGAGGCCAACCAATAGCAGCTACAGCAGAGTGGGGTGATTTTCAAATGTTTAATGGCTGACAGTGATGGCAAGGGCAGTGAAGGAAGAGATTCCCCATCTCCTCTGAGATCGACAGGAACCCAGCTGTATATTCCATTTCGAACAAACATGCCTATTTTCAGAGAGAATTTACAAAATTCTAGGAGGCTGCTAGGCCTGTAGTCTCCTTTGAAGCACAAACAATTCTGTCTTTGGGCTAGTGTGGTAAAAGCAAACAAACCTCAATTTACTGGACACAGCTAAAGTAACTATCTAGGTGGAAATGCAGAGACCAATGTAGATGATAATGAAGCTAACACAATCAGATTTGGGGGGAGAAACTATGAGAGGTCTAGGTACACAGAGAGGCCAATGTCACTGGCCCTCATGCTGTGTTCCTGATGATACTAATTGATTATCTCAGGGCTATCTGAAGCCTGCTGTACTGGAAAGCTGAATGTCTGAGGACACATCATATGATAATAATCCCATATCCATTTCCCTATGTGCTTACCTTCATTGGATAGGTAAACTAGGTACCATTTTTTCTTATTAATGTAAATAATTTTGCTGTAATAGCTAACTTTTCCCGAGGACTTAAAATATGCCCAATACTGGGCATGGTTTATGAGCTTTATTAAAAGGTTAAAAAAAGGTTAAGTAAATCAAGTCTCACAAATGGTAAATTTTGGAGCTTGATTTCAAACTCAGGTGGTTGACATCAGAGCCCCTGCACACAACCACTAGCCACATTGGTGTTTTCTCTTTTCACTTTGTTTATTCCCATCCATCTTCCCTTAGGGATCTTTCCACTAGGACAGTTGAATACATTTGTTGCAGTCATAATATTATGTTTTCTCACACAGTAATAAGTAAAGTGGCAGACAGAGATAACCAAAAGCAAAGGAAGGGGGCATCGGTTAAAATGAATGGAGTAAATTCATTTAGAAGGCCAATGATTTTTTGGTCAAAGTGGCAGAAAGTGGAAAATGGTTAATGCTTGATAAAATCTATTTGTAAATCTGCCCTTTATTCACTTAATTCCGAGAGATTGAAATTGAAATATAATTGATATTTGACACATAGTTGAACAAGTGGAAATGAATATATAAAATTGCATTTTTACTGAACATAAAAATCTAGAATTAAAATTTAGGTTTTGCATTTGTGGCTCTACAAAATGGACTTGCAGCTTTTCCTCACTTGGCTAAAAGGTGGCAGCTGAACTGTACTCTGTTTTACAGGTTTGAACTATGATAGCTATTTCAGGTAGATTGTATTTCCCCAAAATTTCTAAAAATACTATATTTGCTGTTTTAATGCTCTTCCACAGTATTACCACTCCTCATCAAGGTGTAAAGTCTATTTTTCCTCCCCATAAAAGTGGGCTAGCCTTTGTGACTACATTTAAAAAATTAAATATGAGTGATGCCAAGTGACTTTCTAATCTAGGGCACTGCGGCATAATAGGTGATACTGCTTCCACCTAGCTCACATTCTGTTTCTCTCCTCACCTTTGAAATCCAGCCATCATGTTGTGAGGAAGCTCGGGTCACATGGAAAGTCCATGTCATGTGTAAGTGTTCCAGCTGAAAGCCCCAGAGAAGGACACAGTGTATAGCCAGGAATAATCTCCAGGTCAGTGGAATGAGCAAGCATTTAGCCACTCAAAAGATACCATCCCCCAGGTCACAGGCTTCTGTCCAAGTGCAGAAGCTATTCCCATTCTTCAGTTTCCAAGTCTGATGTTCCATTCTCAAAGAAATTTTCTCTGAACTTTCATATTCTATTAAGTTGCCCTTTTATATGTTATTATAACGCCTCATGAATCCCCTCCATAATGTATATAACATGCAAATATGTGTCTACTTATATAATTATACAAATCTAATTTGTATAATTTATATTTGTATGAAATTATTCATTATGAAATAAATAGATACTTATGTTCCATATATATCATGGAAGAGCTGTATCTTTCTGGTTCACCATATGTACTCAGTATTTTAACTTTGACATTTGGTAGACCCTCAATATATATTTATTGTGCAAATTAATTGTTACTCCAGTGTTACTCCTAAGGGACTCAAGCTACAATGGTTTAAGAGTCCCTAGAGGCTCAGAAAGACTTTGGTATTTGTACTCTAGTAGATTGGTAGGGGATGGTAGAAGACTGTCTAATCAGCATGGTTTTCAATTTTGCATTTATATCTTCATAGAAAAGTAAGTGTGGTTTTGTTTATTTTATAGAAATAAGGAACTCATCAGAGTAGATTTGATTGTAAAAGTTCTTTTCCTCCCTGAAACATATAAATGACTCCTTTCAAAGTGTCCCTTCTTTCTGTGCTGTGTTCTGCCATCATTTATTATTCAGAAAATGAGGCTATGGTGTAAAAGGCAGAAAAGAAAGAAGGGAGCCTTGAAGATAGATGCTGCAAATTTAATCCTGGCCAAATGACCGATGTGGGGGGCGGGGGGGGCTGTCCTAGACCTGGATATGTTTTAAATCTTCCCAGGCCTGTGCCTCTGTAAAACATTGCAAGCAAAGTTTTCCTGAGGAAAACAGAGGCACATAATGTACATATATTTCTAGTGATACATGTGGCACAGTGTAATGCTATGTGAAGCAATGATAAAGATCTTTGAGGGGCAGCATGCTGAATAGAAAGAATAAGGGCTGTGAAGTCAAGCAGACCTAGAATCCAATTCTTCTGCTTTTAGCTGAGCCTTATCTTCAAAGTGGTGCATAATTAGAACTAAATGAAATAAAGCATGTAAAACACACCATACAGTAAGCTCTCAAAAATTATACTACCTTTTCCTGATTAATACTAAGAAATTAAAAAGATAGTGAGCTGTTTTTGTATCTTAACTAAATCAATGCTAGTATTCTGGTTGTAATATTATACTATATTTGTGCACTATATTTGTGTTACCACTGGAGGAAACTGGGTAACTGGTGTATGGGATCTCTCTGTCTTACTTTGTACAACTGTGTGTAAATCTACAATTAGCTCAAACAGTTTAATTTTCTAAATCTAGACTGAGAGGGAGAGGAACCTCCACTCATACAATGGTTCAGCTGAGCTGAAATTCTATTATTCAAGCTCCATCATTTCACAAATGATATAAGGAAGCCCAAAGATATTTGGTGATTTAGGCAACACATAGTCACCGGCAGAGCTGCAGAAAAACATACAATGTCCTAGTTCTACGTTGGTTTTTTAATACAAATTTAAATATATTTTTGAGGAGAGACCCTTGGCATCTAAGTAGCCTTTTCTCTTTTAGCTCTGGGATTGCTTATATTTTGTATCTATAGCCTTTTATAAAGATGACTATTTTTTTCTGGGCAATGTTTGCAATTCTTTATACTAATATAGATTTTCACAAAATCCTTTCATGTAATAATTTAAGAAAGTATCTGTTGATGTATAACCTTGAAATTGGGTGGCTGGGCTTGGTGGCTCACGCCTGTAATCCCAGTACTTTGGGAGGCCAAGGTGGGAGGATCACCTGAGGTTGGGAGTTTGAGAACAGCCTGGCCAACATGGTGAAACCCCATCTCTACTAAAAATACAAAAATTAGCTGGGCTTGGTGGCAGGCACCTGTAATCCCAGCTACTCGGGATGTTGAGGCAGGAGAATCTCTTGAACCCAGGAGGCAGAGGTTGAGGTGAGCCAAGATCGCGCCATTGCACTCCAGCCTAGGGAACAAGAGTGAGAATTTGTCTAAAAAAAAAGAAAAAAAAAAAAAAAAGAAAAGAAAAAGAAAAAGAAATTGGGAACAAGCTTGAGTAAGCAACCAGAATTTAGGATTTCTGCTGTCAGTTTTCTCTTGCTGCTCTTTGACAGAAATGCCTTTAAGAGGTTGTATGAATCAGGTCATACTGTCTATAGAAAAGAATAATGTTGTAGGTAATAATATATTCATCAATCTTTTTTGAAACATAATGAGAAAAATTCAACATTTATAAATAAAACACATTGCAGACATACTAATTAGAATATCCCGTATGAAACATCATACAGGGCTAATGAGGCTTTTGAGTAATGTCTTAAAGGACCCCAGACATCCCCATCTCAAAATGCTCTACCTCTTTGATTGGCTTCTTTCTCTGTGACTTTGCCATTATGTTTTCATTCCTATTGGTTGCATGAGTACATTTAGATGTAAACACCTCAAAAGAAAGCTTTTTGTTACCACTATTTATACTGCTTCCAAACAGAAAACTAGCTGAAACCAACATTCTGAGGTGATAAGAGACGGGATAACTAAATTCCGTAGAAGGAAACATTAAGCCATGATGAGAAAGAACGGGTCTTCATGGGCCATTGCAGTGGGAAACAACACAGAAGGCTTGAGTTACGGGGGGAGGAAGTCAGTAAATCAAAATAGGGAGAGAAATGTTGAAAAGGTTTAAGAGAAGACATCTTAGAAATACATCTTACTACTTTACTGTTTCATCCAATGTGTTTCTTAATCAGCATAATGATATTAACAGCACAAAGACAGCATTTTCCTAGAAAGTATACCAATGAAATTTAAATGAGAAAATACAAAAATGGTTATTCATATAGTAAAATTAAATTCTTCGTAAATGTTAGGTGTGACTTTTATCAAAAACATGCTAAAATTATTAAAATTGACAGGAAAAGTGATAGGGACATATAGGATATAAAATGCTCACACCCACCAAGCCCAGCCACCCAATTTCAAGGTTATATATCAACAGATACTTTCTTAAATTATTACATGAAAGGATTTTGTGAAAATCTATATTAGTATAAAGAATTACAAACACTGCCCAGAAAAATCATTTGTGTATACTAAAAGAGAATCTGATATATACATTTTAATGCTTTAACTGTAAGTTCTGATATTAGAATGAAATTTCAATTTTTCTACCAGTTGACTGAAGGTTCCAGCTAAAATAATATATGTATATTTCTCACTTTTACAAAAACAATTAGATTTGTTTTCCATGCTCTTGGCTGTATTCTAAGAGAGTTCTACATGAGTGAGTATGTCACCTCAGTCCTCAAGAAATGAATCAGGCTTAAAGTTAACAGCACACACAACAGTTAAAGATGAAAAATTGCTGTTGTTTCAGTATAGATATAATCAAGCCACAGTTTGCATTCTATTCGAATTCACTGAACTTGGTAATACATTAGAAAATATAAAAGTATTTTTTATGTTTCTTTCTTAAGTGTGTATAGTTTTTTATTATTCAGAATTCCATATCAGAATTGCAGCCATTACTTGAGGAAAGTGGGTGTATGACACTAATAATTTTCTTAGTGTTTGTGACAATGTTAACTATTTCTCTGAAATGGATGAAACCTCTAAAATGGTGGGGAAAATACTTAGGGCACTGCTTCTACTACTATGGTTTCTTTAAACTTCTTTTTTTTTAATTATGAAAGGAATGAAACTCTAACACTGCAAAAGAGCAAAACATGACAGTATATTTTAAATTTCAACTCTTTCTAAGGTTGACTATTATATAATACTATCATAAAAGTTTATTGAGCATCCTTGAGAGCCTATTTCTTCCAGTTACAAATACACACAGATTTTACAAATTGCATTAGTCCATTTTTGTATTGCTATAAAGAACTGCCCAAGATGGGGTAATTTATAAAGGAAAGAGGTTTAATTGACTCACAGTTCCGCATTGCTGGGAGGCCTCAGGAAACTTACAATCACGGGGAAAGGTGAAGAGAAAGCAAGGCACCTTCTTCACAAAGTAGAAGGAAGAAGTGCAGAGCAAAGGGGGAAGAGCCGCTTATAAAACCATCAGACCTCCTGAGAACTCACTCACTATCATGAGAACAACATGGGGAAAACTGCCCCTATGATTCAATTACCTCCACGTTGACACTTGGGGATTATGATAATTATGGGGATTATAATTCAAGATGAGATTTGGGTGGGGACACAAAGTCTCACCATATCACAAATGCACACGCATACATACACACATATGATACTGTGTATACTGTTTTGTTACTTGTTTTTTCACTTAATAGGTTATGTAATCTAGCTAACTATATTTATCAATGTTATTTAGAGTATTTCCAATTATTTGTTATGTATTATAAAGTAATGCTATAAGTGTCCTTTTACTATCTTTTTGTACATATGTACAAATATGATTATAACTCCCAAGAAAATAATGTTTTCAATCCATTTTTAACTTTTACAAGTATTGCCACATTTCTCTCTATAAAAGCTAGACACATTTACACTCCCACCAATAGTGAACCAGGGCCCATTTCCCACATAACCAATTTAAATAAAATAGACAAGTTCTGCCCAATAGAATTTTCTACACTGATGTAAATGCTCTATATCTATGATGTCTAATATAGTAGTCACTAGCTATATATGACTACTGAGCACTTGAAATTTGGGTGGTGCAATTAAGAAATTAAATTTTTATTTTTAGTTAATTTAAATTTAAATTTAAATTTAAAAAGCCACATGTGACTAGTGTTTACCATATTGAACTGCTTAACTATACCAGGAATGGGATCTGGTTTATTTGCAAGCTTGATCATCTTTCACAACTTTTAAAGTGGTTTATTGTTCACTGTCAATTATTTAATCTAGGAAATTTTGCGTGTATATTTCTGCTTTTTTGCTACTGTGTTGTGTGTCTTTTATCTTATTGACTTACAAGTAATATTTTCCTGATATGCTGATTTCTACTGGATATTTATTGATACTTAATCTACCATAGAGGATGCAAACATTTCATTCTGGGCTCCTATTTATTCCTAGATATTTTATGCAGTTGGTACTATTGTGAGTTACATATTTGCTTTTCAGTATTACCTAGTTGGTAATGATTTGTGTATATGAAAATTTGGGTTTATATATTTAGCTAATATCTTGTCAATTCACCTACTTAAGCTACTAGTACTAACTTTTTGGGGGTTTTCATTAAAATTATTTTCTAATAAACATATATTTCTAAATCATTGTTTGAAATAATTACAGCTTTGTGGCTTCCTTTGTAATAATTATCTCTCTCTTTATTTTTCTTTTACTAGTCTGGCTGAATGCACTAGAAAATCCAGAAACACTGAATGATAACAGTAATATGGTAGTCACAATTCTTGTTTTATTTCTTATTTTGATATTTGATTGTTTATTATTTGATAACATTTGATAGTTTATTATTAATTGTGATATATATGTCTCTTTCTATAAATATCCCATGTAAAGATGAGGAAGTCTACTGTAATTTCTGTATTAATATTTAATCTATAAATAAATTCATTAATAATTTTTAAATGCAAAATCTGTTTGTTATTAGTATATTCATTATAAGCCCATCAACACTTTTTTTATAATTATTGCTTTATGCAGTTGCCTTTTAAATCAGATAGAAGAAAAGAGTTACTAATAAAAATATATTTATAATGTCTTTTATATTTATTTATGTATTTAACCTTTAACAGTATTCCTCGTGTCTCATGTGAATTCAAGTTGCTCTTTGGTACGTCTCATTTCAGCCTAGAAACCCCCATTTAGTATTCTTTTAGGGCAGATCTGCTAGGGATTAATTTTTCAGAATTTTTGTCTGGGAATTAATTTTCTCCTTTATTTTCACAGGAAAATTTCTTTGGATGTATAATTCTTTATTGGCAATCATTTTCTTACAACACTGAAAATGTCATTCTATTTCTGGCCACCATAGTTTCAGATAGGAATTATTTTATTGATGATCACTTATAGGTGATGAGTTGTTCTCAAAATTCTCTCTTTGTCCTTGGCTATTGACAGTTTTACTATGATTTGTCTAGGTGTGGATCCCTTTTAGTTGATTAGTTGATTCTATTTTGAGTTCCTTAATCTTCATGAATGTGCAAATTAGTGTTTTTTATCAAATGGAAACAATTCACGCTACGATTTATTCAGATATTCTTTCTGCCTCTTTCTCTCACTCCAATCCTTCTGGGAGTTTATCATGCCTATGTTGGTATGCTTGATGATGTCCCACATATCCCGGAGGCTCTGCTCAATTTTTTCATTCATAATTTTTTGTGTTCCTTAGAATTGATAATCTCAATTGATCTATCTTTAGCTCCATTGATTCCATCTTCTGCCATTTCAAATCTGTTTTTGAGTCCTTCTAGTAAAATTTTTATATCATTTACTTTAATATTTAAGTGCATTGTTTCTACTTTATTTTAAAATTATTTCTACCACTTTATTGATATTTTCTATTTGAGATAGTCTCATATTTTTATTTAATTTTTTAATCATGGTTTCCTTTAGTTCCCAAAGGTATTTATAATAGCTGATTTAAAATCTTTGACTAGTAAGTCCAAGGTCTTAATAGTCCAGTAGTCTTTCTCAGGGATAGTTTCTATTGATTATTTATTCCTCCACCCCTACCCGCCACACCCTATATATGGAGCGTACCTCTATCTCATTTATTTGGGTATCTCAAGATTTTTTACTGAAAAGTGAGACATTTAAAATAAACATACTGTGACAACTTTGGAAATCAGATGGAAATAAGACTTCCAGGACTTGCTCCTGTTGCTATTTGTTGTACCTCTCTTTATTTTCCTTTTATTTGTTTGTGACTTGCCTGGACTAATTCTGTCAAGTCTGTATTCTTTAATTTACTCATCAGCTAGTGATTGGACAGGGATCTCCTTATATGCATTGGACCAATAAGTCTCACAGCCTTTGCTGACAGACTCTGTGTTTATGTTCAGGAACATCTTCAGCACTCCAGACAATTTACAGTTCTGCCTTAACCTCTACTTCTTGATTTTATAGCAACTAAAGGTCAGTCATAGGTGAGCAATTAAGACCTTCTCCAGTGTTTTCTGTACATGTTCGCAGTCCTGCACATGCATGTGGCCTTCTAGATTCCCAGGAATGTGTGGAGCTTTTAACTATCCTCTAAAGTCCTTTCATTCCCCAGTTTTTCCTTTTAAGTTTCCTAGCCATTTATTAACCCTAAGTGGGATCTCCGCTTAAGGAAGCTGTGTTGTTCAACAATTGCCAATAGTTGCTTTAGACACACACCTGGGAATATGGCTATTCTCACAGAGAAAGCTCTAAGTCAGGCCAAATAAAGATAATCCTGCCACACCTATAATTCCAGCACTTTGAGAGGCCAAAGTGTGAAGAAGACTTGAGGCTAGGAAATTGAGACATGCCTGGGCAACATAGCAAGACACCTGTCTCTGAAAAAAAAAAAAAATTAGCAGGTGTTGGTCAAGCACATGCAGTCCTAGCTACTTGGGAGGCTGAGGTAGGGGGATCATTTGAAATTAGGAGGTCAAGGCTGCAGTGAGTCAAGGTCATGTCACTGAACTTCAGCCTGAGTAACAGAGTGAGACTCTTTCTCTAAATAACTAACTAAATAAAATAATAATAAACCTTGAGAATGAAGTTTTTCAGGTAGCTTCCATACAGGTCAAATAGTCATTTCGCATGTGGATTTGGGTAATTTCCAAACCCTTCTTCCCACCCAGTGACTACTAGGCTGTTGTTTTTCAGTTACTGTGGGTGTGAATCTGTTGGTCTTAAAGGATATCATGAATTTGAATGGGCATAAAGTAAGTTCAAGCACCACAAAGCTCATTGTTACCAAGATCCGATTATTTTTCTAAAATAAAAGTTCCTCAGATATGTTGGAAAGCTTCAGTTAGTTTCCAGAATTCTGAAAAGTTGATTTTGACAATTTTTTTTTTTTTTTTTTTGCCAGTATCCTTATTACTTTTATGGAGGAAGAGTTTTGGGAGGGTTTTACTACAACCTTCCCTTCTTCTTTTATTTTAAAACAATTATAGTGGATTAGAAAAGTGTATCTAGGTATTGATAATGAAAGATTGTATAATCGACAACAATTATATTTAACAAAATAAAGTTCAAAGTGAATTATAAAGGGCTGAAATATTTTATTTTGATTAAATACATAATAGTTATGGTATTGGTACTGCACATAACATGTCTTGGAAATGTTTAGATATATAGAGAAATAGATAAAGTCACCAGGGTCAAGGCTTTAACGTACCACTCTAAGAAATAAGTACACATAGCCAAAAACAATATAGTATTACAGTATTATACAGTATTCTGACACAGCTAGGTTTCAGAAATCATTATACTTGACAAAAAGGATAATTTACATTCTTTTAAAAATCCCATGTAACAATTACAAAAATCTCTTTAGCAACAAAGAAAATCTCTAGAAATTCTCAAAAGTAGTCTTTTAATGCATGGCATTTTCTGAACACAATAAAACTCTAGTTGATAGAAAAAAGACAGAAAAAGGCATAAAATAAGCTTGCCTAATTTGAAATAAACACTTTTCTACATAACTCAGATTAAAGACAAAACCAAAACTAACAAAATTTTTGGAAGACTATCACTATTTTAACTTTCAAGAAAACTGTTTTCAAATAGCGGCTATTATTATTTTGTGGATACATTAATTTATTTACATTCCCTGAGGATACAAATTTCAAATAATCATTGTCCTATTTGTATTTCTTCAGTCTTAAAAGCAGATTTTGACAGTCCAAAATATTATAATATCTATAATCACATTTCCCAGAGGCAACCACTTTTGGCACTATTTTGTGCTATAGCAGTTATCTCCTTAACTATGAATAAGATAACTATATCTCTATTTTATGGTTTAACAATTTCAGACATTATGAACTGTCTCCTCTCTTGGAAAGATTAAGATTTACTCACATTATCTACTGTTTCTTCTTGCCTTTGTCATTTTTGCTTTTGGTATTTTTTTTTAACACTCCTTAGTAATTTAAGATAATATTCCTAAGCCATTCTTTCTCATAACAATAACTTTAGCATATAAACTACCCACCATGTAGTAGGTGCATATTATATCATTTTCTTCTCATCTCAGACTTCTGTGTAGATACCTTCATTATTATAATGTCAAAAAGACAATAAAATTATATTTAATACATCTGTGCTTAGTAAAAAATTTGGTCAAATACTCAAAACCAACAAACTGTAATTTCTTTATTTTTTTTAATTTTTAATTTGTGTGGTACATAGTTAAGTATATGTATTTATGGGATATATGAGATCTTTTGGTACAGGCATATGATGTGTAATAATCACATCAGGGGCCGGGCGCGGTGGCTCAAGCCTGTAATCCCAGCACTTTGGGAGGCCGAGACGGGTGGATCACGAGGTCAGGAGATCGAGACCATCCTGGCTAACACCGTGAAACCCCGTCTCTACTAAAAAAAAAAATACAAAAAACTAGCCGGGCGAGGTGGCGGGCGCCTGTAGTCCCAGCTACTCAGGAGGCTGAGGCAGGAGAATGGCGTAAACCCGGGAGGCGGAGCTTGAAGTGAGCTGAGATCCAGCCACTGCACTCCAGCCTGGGCGATAGAGCCAGACTCCATCTCAAAAAAAAAAAAAAATCACATCAGGGTAAATGGGGTATCCATCACCTCAAGCATTTATCCTATGTGTCTATGTGTTACAAATAATACAATTACACTCTTTTAGTTACTTTGAAATGTACAAATAAATTATCTTTTACTATAATCCTCCTGTTGTCCTATCTAATACTAGGTCTTATTTATTCTTTCTAACTATTTTTTTGTACCCATTAACCATCACCAACACCCCCCTCCCAACTCCTCCTACTAGCCTCTGGTAACCATCTATCTGTTCTCCATCTCCATGAGTTTAATTGTTTTGACTTTTATAACCCAAAAATAAATGAAAACATGTTTTCCTTTCTGTGCCTGGCTTATTTAACCTAACATAATGATCTCCAGTTCTGCAAATGACAGAATCTCATTCTTTTTTATGGCTGAATAGTACTCCATTGTGTATATGTACCACAGTTTCTCCATTCATCTGTTGATGGACACTTAGGTGGCTTCCAAATCTTGACTATTATGGACAGTGCTGCAACAAATATGGGAGTGTAGATGTCTCTTCAATATACTTTTGGGTATATACCTAGCAGTGAGATTGCTGAATCATATGGTAGCTCTATTTTTAGTTGTTTGAGGATCCTCCAAACTGTTCTCCATAGTGGTTGTATTAATTTACATTCCCACTAACAGTGTACAAGGGTTCCCTTTTCTCTACATCCTTACCAGCATTTGTTATTGCCTGACTTTTGGATAAAAGCCATTTTAACTGGAGTTGGATTATATCTCATTGTAGTTTTGATTTACATTTCTCTGATGATCAATGATGTTGAGCACATTTTCATATGTCTGTTTGCCATTCATATGTCTTCTTCTGAGAAATATCTATTCAAATCTTCTGCCCATTTTTACATCAGATTATTAGACTTTTTCCTATATAGTTGTTTGAGCAAACTGCACTTTTGTTCACTTCTGAGCCAGTTAGTGTGCTAGCATTTACCTTTCCTTCTCAATAAGCCCAATTCTATGACCTCTGTGACAGCTGAAAGTATCAAGTGCAAATAGATTATTTATTCTTACACTCTGCTGACCACTCAAAATCATACCACATTTTACTTTGCTTAATGTTAGGACCATTATTTTAGTATGGAGGTTTTAGTTTTCTCCTGGCATTTCTTACCTTTTTGTTATTGTTAACAAAATTGTATTGTTTTTGCACCATATTCTCAAAATTAGCCAGCATTTTATAGACCTTTGACCAAAAAATTATAATCTGATTGTGTTTCTCTTTTGTGCTATTGATGTTTTACAAATGTCTGGTGGTCATTTTTTTCCTTGTTATAAGTTGATAATTCTATTGTCCCTCTTTGCATATATCTGTTCCCCTAAGTGTTGTCCTCTTCCCCCGTGCCCCGCCTCCAGAAAGAGGGTCTCCATATATCTTGGTTACACTTGGACTTGAACTCCGAGGTTTAAGTGATCCTCCTACCTCAGTCTCCTGAGTACTCCTGAATAGCTAGAACTGCAAGCACATGCAACCATACCTGGTTTTCTTTTTTCAAACGAAGAATATGTATTATCCGGAAGCATGGGGAAGATGTGAATTTGCAGGTTTTGTTTTAGAAGACTCATGGGGAGCTAGCAGCCAGTCACAATGACACCCATCTTGTGGGGAAAAGAAAAAAAAGAATGAATTTGTATTGCCTATTTTGCAAGGCATCTTCTCCAATCTTGGGGAACTACTAATTGGAGATCACTTTACATTAAATTTTAATTTGAGCTTTTTCGGGCCCCACAGGTATTGTGAATTCAAACCTATACTGGAAAGAATGACTCCCACTTCTGCTGAAATCTCTTTCTGGGTATTGTTTTGCTTCTCATTCCCTTGTTCAGTTTTTACCTTTGTGTGTCATTTAATTTAAGTGTAGCTCTTACAAACAATTACAGTTCTTCATCTTTGACAGGGGAACTTATCTAATCATAATTGTAATCATAATATGTTTAAACTTTTTGCTGCCATCGTGTGTAATGTTTTCTTTTGTTTGGGTTTTCAAATGTCATTTAAAAATACTTCCCTGTTTATAGCTTTGTTACTTCTTTCTAATGATTTGCAAATTGTATATCTTATTTCTTTTATTGTACTGGTTCTGAAATTTGGAACAAAATAATCAATCCATTTATTTCCTCAGTGTCAAGAATAAATCATTTGGCTTTTGATAGTTTGGAATTGTTTATTATATTGTGGATCCTTTGTTTAATGAATCTTCTTTTAAAAATTATATGGCCAGGCATAGTTGCTCATGCCTGTAATCCCAGCACTTTGGGAGGCTGAGGTGAGTGGCTCACAAGGTCAGGAGTTCAAGAACAGCCTGGCCAATATTGTGAAACCCCATTTACTTAAGATATTTTGGGCTGCGCATGGTGGCTCACGCCTGTAATCCCAGCACTTTGGGAGGCCAAGGTGAGTGGATCACCTGAGGTCAGGAGTTGAGACCAGCCTGGCCAACATAGTGAAACCTCGTCTTTACCAAAAATACATCAAATTAGCTGGGTGTGGTGGTGGGTGCCTGTAATCCCAGCTACTTGGGAGGCTGAGGCAGGAGAATCCTTTGAACCCAGGAGGCAGAGGTTGCAGTGAGTCGAGATTGCACCACTGCACTCCAGCCCAGGCGACAGTGCCAGACTTCATCTAAAAAAAATTATATTAATTTTTGGAGTGGTAGCCTCAATAATTATTTAGAGTTAAGAGAAATTTTTCTGGTCTCTTTGCTCATCACGCTTTCTTGAATTCAAAACCTTTCTCTCCCTTGGTTTATAATTATCATTTTTCAATAATGTATCTTCAAGCCAATTTTATGGGTGTGATATGGTTTGGCTGTGTCCCCAGCCAAATCTCATCTTGAATTATAGTTCTCATGATCCCACATGTCTTGGGAGGGACCTGGTCGGAGGTAATTGAATCATGAAGGTAGTTACCTCCATGGTGATCTCGTGATAATGAGTGAGTTCTCATGAGATCTGACAGTTTTGTAAAGGGCCGTTCCCCCTCACATGCTGTCTTGCCTGCTGCCATGTAAAATGTGCCTTCACTCCTTCTTTGTCTTACACCATGATTATGAGGCCTCTGCAACCATATGAAACTGTGAGTCCATTAAATCTCGTTTTTAAAATAAATTACCCAGTCTCAAGTATGTCCTTATAGCAGTGTGAGAATAGACCAATACAGGGTGCCATCAGTAGTTAACATGGCTTAGAAATACAACTATGCTAAAGTCTTATTTAAAATTCATAACTACAAATCATACATAGGCTCTTAATATTGGTCTGTGATCATACCACATGTCCTGGTCTATTTACTCTCCCATTCTTCTAGATGTGTGCTGTCCAATAAAGTAGCCATTATCTATATGTATTTCCTTTTCCCTTTAAATTAATTAAAATAAAATAATGTTGTTTCTCAACTCCACTAGCCATGTTTCAAATGCCCGATCACCATATGGTGATAGTGGTTGTGCTGGTGGGCAAAGTAATGGCCTCTCAAAAATGTAGGCATTCTAATCCTGGAACCTGTGGATATGTTACCTTACATGGCAAAAGGGACTTTGTACATGTGATTAGGGTCAAGGGCTTTGAGATGGGAAGATTATCCTGGATTATCCACAAAGGTTCCAATCTAATCACAAGGATACTTAAAGTGGAGGAGGAAGACAGAAGAAAAGATCAGGGTAATGAGCTGTGAGAACGCAACATGCCTTGCTAGCTTTGAAGATGCAGGAATGGAGCCACAAGCCAAGGAATGCAACTGGGGTCTAGAAGTTGGATCAGTCAAAGAAACAGATTCTGCACCAGAGCCTCCAAAAAGGAATGCAACCATGGTGACATCTTGGTTTTAGCCCAGTGAGACCATGGTGCATTTCTGTTCCACAGAACTTATAAGATAATAAATTAATATTGTTTAAGCCACTAAAGTTGAGACAATTTGTTGTGGTAGAAATAGAAAACTAATACAGCTACTATTTCAGATAGTGCAAATATAGAACATTTCTGTCTCTGCAGGAAGTTCTGTTGGGCAGCACCAATTTATAAGATTTTAAATAATTGAAGGTATAGTAAATGAAGTCCTCATTCACTTTTGGTAATCTCTCTTTCTCTGGTAATCTTCACTTTCTGGAATGATCTCATCTAGTCTCATAAGTTTGAATAGACAACAATAAAAGCTGTTGATTCCAAATTTATATCTTTAGTTTGGACTTCTGACTCCAGATGCATATATACACAACTATCTTATCTAACTATTTTATCTAATTTAAAAGTTCCAATTAGATAGTTAATGGGCATCTTAAACACAGCATGTATAAAACTGAACTCCTGATCTCTCCCAGCATAGACTTGCTTTATTTACATTATTTTCATCTTAGTTAATAATAATTATGCCATTTTCAATTTCTCAGGAAAAACACTAGAGTCATCTTTGGCATCTATTTCTCTTATAACGCTCATACAACCTATATCAAAACTCTTTTTGACTATATAAAGGATAAAACTCAGGAACAGCCAATGAAAGAGAGGCATAGAGCAAAGAAAAGGGGCAGGTACAGGACCTTCCAAGCCCTCTTCAGGCCTACCCACCTCACAGCTCCTCTTTTGATATATTCGCCAAACCAGAAGCTCTCTGAAACTCATGGTTTAGGGGTTTCTATGGAAATTGCATTATGTATGCATGATATTGATTAAATCATTGGTCATTGGTGATTGAACTCAATCTCCAGCCTGTTTTCTCTCCTCAGACGTCAGGGAGTGAGGCTGAATGTTCCAGCCCTCTAATCATGCCCTAGGTTTTCTGGCGACTAGCCCTCATGCTGAAGCTTTCTAGAGGCCCCCAACCACCACTCTTCTCATTAACATACAAAAGATACTCTATTAGTCCACAAATTTCAATTTCAGTCTTTTGGAGCTATATGCTGGAAACCAAGTCCAGTTTATTTTATTTTTATTTTTATTTATTTTTTTTTTTTTTGAGACAGAGTCTAGCTCTGTTGCCCAGGCTGGAGTGCAGTGGCCGGATCTCAGCTCACTGCAAGCCCCGCCTCCCGGGTTTACGCCATTCTCCCGCCTCAGCCTCCCGAGTAGCTGGGACTACAGGCGCCCGCCACCTCGCCCGGCTCGTTTTTTGCATTTTTTAGTAGAGACGGGGTTTCACTGTGTTAGCCAGGATGGTCTCTATCTCCTGACCTCGTGATCCACCCGTCTCGGCCTCCCAAAGTGCTGGGATTACAGGCTTGAGCCACCGCGCCCGGCCCCAGTTTATTTTTTATCACATTCCGTCTATAAAATATATTCTGCATCTAATGACTTCTCAACACTTCCATTGCTACCACCTTATTCCAAGCCACCATTATCTTTAGCCTAGATGACTGTAATAGCCCACTCTATTACAAGCATAGTCCAGTGTAGTAACAGAACCTACTCTAGGGAAATAATAGAAGCCAATTAGTCACAAAATTGTTAAATACCTGAAAGAACAAACAGAAGAGTTAGGATAATCCAGACATTATTTATTATAGCCAGCTACTACCCCTACAGATGATATTATTGGAACCCAAAAGCTGAGACCACCCCATAAAAATGGCAATCACAGTAGCCTGCCCAGCAGGGACCAGCCTTGAGGCACATGCAGCGGTCACCACAGGCACAACCCAAAACAATCAGAGAGAGGGACCAACGCCCCAGCTTGTCCCTTCTTGGTGCCCTGAACTTCATGACAATGCTTCTTTTTGAACAAATTCAGTTTGAAACCAATTAGGAAGGGATACTGGGAAATATATTTTGTAGGGTTTAGACCTCTAAGATATAGATGTAACTAGAGGAAGGGGAGGGAATGAATTTGGGAGAAAACAGATGCTTTCTGATTTGTCTCCTAGCTTCCATTAAAGCTGTCTACCCACTACCACTCTCTAGTACATACACATTCTATTCCAACAGAGGAGGCAAAGTGATCCTTTTTAAAATAAAGACAAATTATTTCACTCCAATGGCCCAAATTTTATGGTTGTTTTCCTGTCTTGCAGAGTAAAAGTCAAATTCATCACAGTAGCCTACAACATCTACATGACCTCCCTCCCATTTCACCTCTTTGACCAAACCTGCTTCTTTTTCCCTAACTCAATTTTCTCATGCTACAGTGACCAGCTTGCTGCTCCTGGAGGGCACCAGGAACTTTCCTAACTCTGGATCTTTCCAGCTACTATTATTCCCTTCCTCTAGCATCTGCATGGCTTACTCTCTCACCTGCTTCAAGCCATGCTGAAACACCAGGTTTTCATGTTAAAGAGCCATCCTTGAGCATCACAGCAATGTGCTGAGAACACGTAACAAAAGCTTCCTGTAAAAGAACTGAATTGAAAGAGATATTTAGTGCTCAATGATTTTACTGTTTTTTCCTTACATTAAACTATGCCAACTTAACATATCTTTGTTGTCTTCTTCTATAATTTGACATCTAATGGAAAACATTATAATATTACATTATTATCAAAGCTGTAACTGTAAAAAGAATTTGAACAGCCAGATATGAAAACGCAGATGACACCCCAGAACATTTATGTTATTGATGTTGTTCAATACAACTCATTTCATGGTTCAACTCAGCACAATATCCTACTTGAACAAAATAATAAAGAGAAAAATGCCAAATAATAGAGGAGAATGTATTAGACTCTAAAGCAACAGTTTAGCTATTACACAAAAACAAGTGCTATCTGAATAAATCATAAACTTGACAGATTTTGACATGAAGAAGCTAATTTAGTAGAACTGTCACAATCCCAAGTCTCTCTTTCTTGCTTCAAGGAAATTTTGACTGAATGCTAACTGAAGCACTGAGTTGCATGCTGCAAAATTTTGGAAATATTTGTTATTTTTTCTCAATAAAACAGTAACAACAAAGTAGTATAGGATCTAAAAGTAAATCTGCTGACAAAGCAGAAACCAACCTGTGGGCACTTCTCTGCCTCATGCCTGTCTCACACTATATAAGTAATCTTTTACCTGAATGGGATATTATCTACATTATTGCTTTTAACCAAGATCTGTTTTCTTCAGTGTTGACATGCAATTAATTTTCCTGGCCAATGAGAAGTGTGGCTAGGAAAATTGAAAAGGGTAACAAATATGGCCATTACAAATATGGCCGCAATAATCAATCCTTTCCTTATACATGCCCTTTTCCATTGATTTTCAACTACTCCCATCAAGAGATGGAGTCTGTTTCTTCACCTCTTTATCTGGGCTGGCCTGGTAAATAGAATGTGGTAGAAGTGACAGGATGCTATTTCCAAGCCATGAAGTCAAGGGTCTTCTGTGTGACTCTTTCAGAACTCTGCCACCACTATGCGTCTCTTCTTCATGTGGTTTCTCATCCATCATCAGTCTAAACCAGCCGGCAGCAGACCCTACACACATGGTCAGCCCAGAAAAAACATCCAGCTGAGCTCAGTCCAAACTGCCAGTTTGCAGATATGCAAGCTAAAAGAGGAGCTGCCTTAAGCCACTATGCTTGTGATTGATTGTTATGTGGTAATTATAAGGTAGCATCTTTCTTTGCTGACAAGTAGAGGGAAAAGATACTGATTTCATTTTGAATTGCAGCTTGAGTTTTAACTGGAAGAAGCAGAAGGTCCCTTTGGTGTCAACAGATTAGATGAAAAGAATTGGGTTGTTTGTTCCCCCTAGTGTTTCCTAACTAGATCAAGCTCTAGATACCAGTGGCTGGCACTCATGCACCACGTAGTGGTACACAAAGTCCATCCCCCTTAAATCAGAGGAGCTCTGAGAGCAGAATGGGCATTTTCAATTCTGCTCAGACAGCTAAGAAAAAAAACAACACGTTTAATCACTGTCACACAGATGTACTACTTTGATTGTCAACTTTTGTTTGATTAAATCACTCTTTTATGGAAAAGGAGGCTAACATTCTTATGATACAAAATTGGCTCACACAAACTAAAGGAGAAAAAATTCATAAATCACACATCACAGCTAGAATTGACTTATTTTGGTCGCACTGAGTAGAAAGAGAAGTCCCTTCAACACAGTTCTCCGACTGGTATATCATTGACCCATCTGGAGGGTCATCTCCTTTCCTCCCAAACAATGATAACAAATGGACTGGACCAGTTCAAACCTCACAGGAAGAGCCAGTATAAAGTATATGGGCATCGAATCAAATTAGATGAATGTAAGGAATACTGGGAAAACAATGATAAAGAAGGCAAAAGGAAATCGCTTACCCAAGCATCTCTTATTGTTTCTAGATTTATCATTGGCAGGTAGGTAAAGTCACCCAAAATATCTTCTTGATACTGACTGAAGTCTTCATTTCATGTATATCTCCTTACTACACAATTCAACTATACAAAATCATTCTGGAAATCAAGTATATCAGGTACTAATTACCTCATATTTACATGTATCACTATGTACTAAGAATCTTCATTATGTCAGGTCATGATAAAGATTCAAAAATGAGTAAGCCATAGACACTGTGTTACACAATGTATGGGGGATGTTGGTAAAGAAACACCTCAACATAGCTAACAAAAGGTAGAAAATAGGAAGAAATGACATTAGTTGAAAATGGAGATACTCATTTGAATTGTACCCTGAAGGACAGGCAGGATTTGAATATGAATAACAGTGACATGGAAGAAGAGGAAATCTAGGATGAGACAATAACTTGTTTCTCTTTGCAGAGAGAAAAATATATTGGGTGGACTTGGCCAAAGCTATTACATTAGTAAAGCTTTTCTTGGGAGGCCCTGGCCTCTTGTTGTTGACCTAAGAAGTTAAGAAGGAAAAAAGCATTAGCATAGGAAATGAACTGTATTTAGGACTAAATTATATAGGAAAAATATATCCTTGCTTCTGAAATATAAATCAATGTGTACTTTGTAACTTTTCAAATGAACATTCATAACTTAGAACATATTTTAATGACATTTTAGTCATATCTCAAGCAATGCACACATTAATTTTCTTTTGTCTGCAACTTTATTACTCCATTGGAATTACAGGATTTTGCTACCTTTTTTGTTCTGTGATACAATTAGTCCATGTAGATTTGTTTGTACTTACCTTTAGCCCAGTAAATAATGTAGATTATGGTTACCTTTAGTGTGCCTGATTTTGTTGTGAGTATATTTTTCTCAGACAACTCAGTTATCATTTTAATTACTGACTTGAATTCCTTCCTAACAAATCTAAATGCCTTGTTTGTGTTTTTTGACTTCTTCCTCATCTTACTATTTTCTCTCCTCTGTCTTACGTTTTCCTTTTTTTTTTTTTTTTTTTTTTTTTTTGTCGTCCAAATTTTCCTGTAGCAAAATGAAATTGCTGTCTCCTAGCAGATTATAGCAATCCTGGCATTATTACAAAAGATTTCCCTCATCTAACTAGAACTAAGAAGCGATATGTTTTAATCTGAGATATTTCTAGATTGACATAAAAAGTAAAGTTTTGGATTTGGCTCTATCACTTAACCCATAAACAAGCTTAGTACACCTTACTTCAGATTCCTTATGAATAAATTCTGACTTGAATAGAAAAATTGACACATGTTTATTGTATGTTTTGTGTGCCATAAATTGTGCTACATGATAGAAAACATACAAAAACATAAGATTCTCGTAAGGCTAAGGACTATGAAATATAAGGAAATCAATAAAATCAGCCAAAATGCCTCATAAAAATGCAAATCATGTTTTAAATGCTAAAGAGAGCTCATATTAGCTGTATAGAACTTTATATCCCAACACATATGAAGTGTACAAGAGTGAAGACAGAATATTGTTGAATAGACTCTATTTCCCTTTTAGTGTTTGCCAAGCATGACTACATAACAGTTTTAGTTCTCCAGTAATCAAGAGGCTAATGTTTACAAAATTTTTTTCTTTGTACCTCATTGCTGTAGAATAACTTCTTTCTTTGGCATTATTTGATATCAGTGAAAGCCTCTTTTAAAAAAATTTTCTTTTATATTTTCTTTGTTCAAAATTAAAAGGCGGGGATAAGTAAAAAAAAATCTTATACCTTAGAATTTTGACAGACAAGTGTAGGATATAAAGGGCATTCATAGGATTTAAAATGTAATGGGACATGTGGAAGACTATATAGAGGCCCGTGACTATAACCTAAGGCATGGTGCTGTGGTCTAGGAATTATCAAGTCCCGGAGACTCTGAGGAGATAATCCTTATCACTTGTACCTCACTAGCTGAACTTTGCATTATGCAATATGCGTGGCAGTGTGATAAAGAAAAGGGGTAGGCTTTGGAAGCAATTGGAGAAAACACTGTAGTGATGACCAGATATCATTGTAGTAAAACTTTACCTGTTTGAATTGAGCTTGGGAATAATAGTTCAGACTATTTGCTTGGTGACAGAGATCAGGCACTATGAGGTTAATGAAATATTTTAAGACTTTGAAAGACAAACTGGTTTTTGTCTTCTTTTTTACTTTAGGTCCTATAAAGTTTTTACACCAAAGAGCCATTACTACTGCATAGGGAAAGAAAAACAAGACCTTGACTGTTTTTGATAAAACAAGATGGATAAAATATTTTGTAAAATAAATATTTATCTACAATTTTTGAAGGTCCTGAATTTATAGTTTCCATATGATGTAGGATGCACTAATCTGATATCACATTTGTGATTTGTGTAAATGGTTACTATTTATTAAACATTATTTAAAATACATATGAACTATACCCAAAAAGCATATTTAAAGTAACATATCATGATTGTCTATGATTTCTTTCAAAAAAAATAAGCAAATATTAGAAAATCTGTCAAAGTAATACCTGACAGTAAAGCCTTAAGAAGAAAAACATGTTTATCTCAGTTTTCATAGTCTTTGCTAAGGTTTAAAATATTTGTATTAAAAACTCTTGGTAACCTCTTAAACTTGTAATAGTCATGTAGCAAAAATTTGCTACAAACATTGGACATAACGGAGAAACTCTGATCACATTCCCACCACCACAACTACTATATCACAAAGTACTGGAGGCCTTATCAAACACTATGTAAAAAGAAAAGAAAATGAGTTACAAATCTGAAAGGGAAAGGCCAAAATTGTCATTATTTCAAATGATGTAATAATATGCTCAGAAAAAAAAAAAGAACAAGAAACAACTGATAAAGAACAAGAAACTGATAAAGTATTAAAACTAAAAAACTGAGGGCAGTTTATCACATTCAAGATTAACCCACCTTGGGAAGCTCTTCAGAGATGCAACAAATGGGAGAATTCTCGATCAAGGAAATGGAAATCATACAACAATATGTAATTGTCTTTAAATATGCTATGCAAACATCTCAAAAACATAACGATGAAATAAAATACATGCATCAAGTACTGAAGGTTACTAAACAAAAATAGTAAAATATGAAAACTCTTTTAAAAACATAAAAACGAAAAAATACTATTACAAATGAGAAACTCAAAAGTTGAAATAAACATTTGATAACATGGCTGAATATAGAATTAAATACTGAAGTATAGAACTGAAGAATTAACTTAGAAGGCAGCACAGGAACTAGCAGATACGAATATATGAAAAGGGATGAGCAGGGTCCTTAGCAACGTCAGTTTGCTTTTTAATTCAGATTTATAAATGTTTGTGAAATGCCCAAATACTAGGAATAAAGAGGTCATAAAAGCAACCAAAGAAAACAAACATTACCTACAAATGATGCAGGAATTTTGCTCCAGAGTTCAACTAAAGTCCGGGTTCTTGTCTAACAACCAGGAAAAAATTAGGCACGCAGACACATTGAAAGGTAAGGATAGCAGCATTTAGTAAAAGAAAGCTCTCAGCCAAAACAAAAAGAGGGACCTGCCAACAGACTCCCAGCTCACAGACTGAATACCAGGCCACCACACACTAGCTGAAGAGGCCAGACTCCTCCCTGGGCATCAGGCTTGAATTCCCGGTGGTTCCACCCCACTTTTCCAGTAGGCAGGTGGACCCCCAGTATGCTGTGGGCATGCCCAGACAAAGCCTTGGGCAGATTCCCTCATCTGCACAGAAGCATCTAATGTAAACATTTGTGGAGCAGGTCAGAGATTCTCTGGGAACCCTCCCTTATCTGCCTCTTACATCTATCACAAATAGATAACATCTTTATAAGTGCTCTCGCTAGCAACACAATGTCCTAGAAATTATATTGTCAACTTTTAGAAGGGAAATGATTGTCAATATAGAGTTCTGCACCCTAGTAAACCATCATTCGAGAGTGAGCATAAAATGTAAGTGTTTCAGATACTCAGTTTTTGATCACATGTACTAACTGGGAAATAACTATAGAATGTACTTCAGCAAGAAAATAAAAATGATCTCAAATAAGAGTAAATATTGAGAAAAAAATGTATTCAAAATAAGCAGCAAAACATGTTCACAAATTTAAATAAGCATTGACTTAGAAAAGCTACATTTTTTGCTTGAAACAATGTGTAACAAATATTCCACATGTGATTATAGAAGATAGGAGCATGATTTAGTTCAGAATGTAACATCTCTCAGCTTTGAAAGAATACAGACTAACTGGTTCCACGGAATATCAGAAAATATAAGTATGATATATAAGTGAAAAAATGTTGAGTTATCCCTGAAAGAATACAATTAAGTACATAACTTCTAAACTTAGAAAGAAAAAGAGGGGAATAGAAATGACTTCACTGGATCAATAGAATATAGGGTAAGGGAAAAAGGGACAGAAAAAGTGAGAGGTGAAGCCAGCTGGGTTTCTGGGTCAGGTGGGGACTTGAAGAACTTTTCTGTCTAGCTAAAGGATTGTAAACACACCAATCAGCACTCTGTGTCTAGCTAAAGGTTTGTAAATGCATCAATCAGTGCTCTGTGTCTAGCTAATTGGGTAGGGGGACTTGGAGAACTTTTCTGTCTAGCTAAAGAATTGTAAATGCCCTAATCAGCGCTCTGTGTCTAGCTAATCAGGTAGGGGACTTGGAGAACTTTTCTGTCTAGCTAAAGGATTCCAAATGCACCAATCAGCACTCTGTGTCTAGCTAAAGGTTTGTAAACACACCAATCAGTGCTCTGTGAAAACGGACTAGTCAGCACTCTGTAAAATGGACCAATCAGCTCTCTGTAAAATGGACCTATCAGCAGGATGCGGGTGGGACCAAATAAGGGAATAAAAGCAGGCCACCTGAGTCAGCAGTGGCAACCCACTGAGGCCCCTTTCCACGTTGTGGAAGCTTTGTTCTTTTGCTGTGTTCTTTTGCTTTTCACAGTAAATCTTGCTGCTGCTCATTCTTGGGTCTGCGCGACTTTTAAGAGCTGTAACACTCACTGCGAAGGTCTGCGGCTTCACTCCTGAAGCCAGTGAGACCAGGAACCCACCAGAAGGAATAAACTTCAGACACATCTGAACATCTGAAGGAACAAACTCCGGACACACCATCTTTAAGAACTGTAACACTTACTGTGAGGGTCCACAGCTTCATTCTTGAAGTCAGAAGACCAAGAACCGACTGGAAAGAACCAGTTCCAGACACAAAAGCATGGCACAGAAAGGAAAACTAAAATGCTGAAAAAAGTCAAAACATCTGAGCAATCATCAAGAATCAAAATGAGCTAAACCCACCTTTCCAATACCAGGAATCTCAGATTATTTAACAAAATCCAGTTACATCCTTTATAAGAGAAACACCAAATGCAATAACACAGAAATGCTTTAAATAAAAAGAAAAAAGAGAAAGCATGCAAACATTAATAAGAAAAAAGCTGGTGCATCAATATTAATATCAGAAAAGAATGAAATTTCAGATGAAGTATATTAAGGAAAAGAAGAACACTTTATACCAATAAAATAACAAATCATGAAGAAAATACTATAATGTTGAATCTATAAAAATATACAAAACAAGTAATAGCCAGATTACGAGAGGAAATGGATAGCTCCACAGCCGTAGTGGGAGATTTTCAACAAATCACTCATATACTGAGAGATAAAGGAGGCAAAAATTAAAAATCAAATAAGATTTGAAAAACAAATTTTCATCTGAAAGAATTTCTATGTGGAAAGATCATTTTCAATTGCCATATACTTTCTCTAGTATAATGGCTTACCCTCTGCCTTAGTACATGTCCACAAATCTATCACTTGACATTTTCCCCCAAGCTCTTTTCTTTTTCTTTCCAATTATTTCCTTTAGATTTTCACTTTAAATGCTGTCCTCTGTCCTTCTTTAATTTCTGATGGTGAAATTATTTCTCTGATTATAATTCCATTTAAACAAACCAGAGAAATCATCCTTTTAAAAAGCTCCCGGAGAGAGCACCATCCACTGACTTCCACTTAAGCATCATTGATCAGGGCTTTGTCATCTGACCACTACTAGCTTCAAAGTCAATTGACTTTCTTTACCAAGGCGGCAGAAAGCCATTTTGTACCATAAAATAGCAAAATTGATCACTAAACTGCAGGAAAATAAAATGAATAAGTGAATAAATAAATAAATAATAATATATATGCATAACCTCCTCCTCCCAAATTTGAGCACCCTGTAGCCTGTGATGAAAAAATACCAAACTGACAGGAATTGAATTAAAACTTAAAATCACTTCCTTAATAAAATTACAAAAGTTGGGAGAGTTGGGATTATATTCATATAGACAGTAATTTATATTAAAAACAATATCATTTTAAAACAATGTCTTAGTCAGCTCAACAAACATGGCCGCCACAAACCCAGCCCACTCATCTTTTGATTGTTTCTTAGTCTGTCTATATACCCTGTTCCTACCCAACATTTTCTTTTAGTGTAAAAATGTGCAAGTTTGTTATATAAGTATACATGTGCCCTGGTGGTTTGCTGCACCCATCAACCTGTCACCTACATTAGGTATATCTCCTAATGTTATCTCTCTCCTCACCCCCAACAGGCCCCAGTGTGTGATGTTCCCCTCCCTGTGTTCATGGGTTCTCATTGTTCAAATCCCACTTGTGAGTGAGAACATGCAGTGTTTGGTTTTCTGATCTTGTGATAGTATGCTGATGATTTCCAGCTTCATCCATGTACCTGTAAAGGACATGAACTCATCCTTTTTTATGGCTGCATAGTATTCCATGGTGTGCACATGCCACATTTTCTTAATCCAGTCTATTACTGATGGACATTTGGGTTGGTTCCAAGTCTTTGCTATTGTGAATAGTGCCACAATAAACATATATGTGCAGGTGTCTTTATCATAGAACAATTTATAATGCTTTGGGTATATGCCCAGTAATGTGTGGGTCAAGTGGTATTTCCAGTTCTAGATCCTTGAGGAATTGCCACACTGTCTTCCACAATGGTTGAACTAATTTACACTCCCACCAGCAGTGTAAAAGCATTCCTATTTGTTCACAACTTCTCCAGCATCTGTTGTTTCCTAACTTTTTAATGATCACCATTATAACTGTCATGAGATGGTATCTCATTGTGGTTTTGATTTGTATTTCTCTAATGACCAGTGATAATGAGCATGTTTTCATGTCTGTTGGCTGCATAAATGCCTTCTTTTGAGAAGTGTCCATATCCTTTGCCCATTTTTTGACGGTGTTGTTTGTTTCTTTCTTGTACATTTGTTTAAGTTGTTTGTAGATTCTGGATATTAGCCCTTTGTCAGATGGATAGATTGCAAAAATTTTCTCCCATTCTGTAGGTTGCCTGTTCACTCTGATGATAGTTTCTTTTGCTGTACAGAAGCTCTTTAGTTTAATTAGATCCCATTTGTCAATTTTGGCTTTTGCTGCTGTTGCTTTTGGTGTTTTAGACATGAAGTCTTTGCTCATGCCTATGTCCTGAATAGTATTGCTCAGGTTTTCTTCTAGGGTTTTTATGGTTCTAGGTCTTACATTTAAGTCTTTGATCCATCTTAAGGTGATTTTTGTAAAAGGTGTAAGGAAGGGGTCCATTTTCAGTTTTCTGCATATTGCTAGCCAGTTTTCCCAACACCTTTTATTAAATAGGTATTCTTTTCTGCATTGCTTGTTCGTGTCAGGTATGTCAAAGATCAGATGGTTGTAGCTGTGTGGTGTTATTTCTGAGGCCTCTATTCTGTTCCATTGGTCTATATATCTGTTCTGGTACCAGTACCATGCTGTTTTGGTTACTGCAGCTTTGTAGTATAGTTTGAAGTCAGATAGCATGATGCCTCCAGCTTTGCTATTCTTGCCCAGGATTGTCTTGGCTATACGGACTCTTTTTTGTTGCATATGAAGTTTAAAATAGTTTTTTCCAATTCTGTGAGGAAAGTCAGTGGTAGTTTGATGGGGATAGCATTGAATCCATAAATAACTTTGGGCAATATGGCCATTTTCATGATATTGATTCTTCCTACCCATTAGCATGGAATGTTTGTCCATTTGTTTGTGTTCTCTCTTCTTTCCTTAAGCAGTGGTTTGTAGCTCTCCTTGAAGAGTTCCTTCACGTCCCTTGTAAGTTGTATTCCTAGGTATTTTATTCTCTTAGTAGCAATTGTGAATGGGAGTTCACTCATTATTTGGCTCTCTGTTTGTCTGTTATTGGTGTATAGGAATGCTTGTGATTTTTGCACATTAATTTTTGTAGCCTGAGACTTTGCTGAAGTTGCTTATCAGCTTAAGGAGGTTTTGATCTGAGACGATGGGACTTTCTAAATCTACAGTTGTGTCATCTGCAAACAGAGACAATTTGACTTCCTCACTTCCTTTTTGAATACCCCTTATTGCTTTCTCTTGCCTGATTGCCCTGGCCAGAACTTCCAATACTATGTTGAATAGGAGTGGTGAGAGAGGGCCTCCTTGTCTTGTGCAAGTTTTCAAAGGGAATGCCTCCAGCTTTTGCCCATTCAGTATGATATTGGCTGTGGGTTTGTCATAAATAACTCTTCCTATTTTGACATATGTTCCATTGATACCTAGTTTATTGAAAGTTTTTAGCATGAAGGGCTGTTGGATTTTGTCAAAGGCCTTTTCTGCATCTATTGGATAAACATGTGGTTTTTGTTGTTGGTTATTTTTATGTGATGGATTATGTTTATTGATTTGTGTATGTTGAACCAGCCTTGCATCCTAGGGATGAAGCCAATTTTATTGTGGTGGATAAGCTTTTTCATGTGCTGCTGGATTCGGTTTGCCAGTGTTTTATTGAGGATTTTCACATCAAGGTTCATCAGGGATACCGGCCTGAAATTTTATTTTTTTGTTGTGTCTTTGCCAGGTTTTGGTATCAGGATGATGCTGGCCTCATGAAATGAGTTAGGGAGGAGTCTCTCTTTTTCTACTGTTTGGAATAGTTTCAAAAAGAATGGTACCATCTCCTCTTTGTACCTCTGGTAGAATTTGTGTTGGGATTCACTCAGGATGGTGGCAGAAATATTAAAAGGAAATATTAGGGAAAGTTATAGGGAATAGTCACAAACCTTTTGGAAGGCCAAAAGGTTACATAGCTTGTAATAACTGAACAGGCCAAAGGCAGCCGTTTCTTACCTTAGAGCATTAGGTCATAGCATAAATACTAGGGACAATAGAGGCTTCCCCAGTTAAGTGTATTTACCTTCATCAACTAACCTTTGAGCCAGATGGCTCTCTCAGTGGGGGAGAGGTTGAGGAGGGAAATTGTTCCTTCGTGGTATTTACTTTAGACCCCAGTACCTGAGTTTTAATCATTCCTAGAACTACTCTCTTAACTGTCTTAATTATCCGCAAGTATGTTTACTCAAAGCTTCTGTTGTTAATTGTACACCAAATAAATGCCTGGAGTGCGACCTGCTCAGGGCCTGCTGCAGTAACAAACCTCTCTTGATGTGCGGGTGGTTGGACACTCAGCTGAACTAGCAAAACAAAATATTTGTGTGTCAGTGTACGTTTTATTCATCTGTCATTTGGGTCAGGGTCTGCAGGCAGACGCCCGCAGCTAATGTCCTCAAGTGTGAGGAGCAATACTTCAAATTTGGCTGTGAATCTGTCTGGTCCTGGACTGTTTTTGGTTGGTAGGCTATTAATTACTGCCTCAATTTCAGAACTTGTTGTTGGTCCATTCTGGGATTCGACTTCTTCCTCGCTTAGACTTGGGAGGTGTATGTGTCTAGGAATTTATCCATTTCTTCTAGATTTTCTAGTTTATTTGCGTAGAGGTGTTTATAGTATTCTCTGATGGTAGGTTTGTATTTCTGTGGGATCAGTGGTGATCTCTATTTCATTTTTTATTGCATCTATTTGATTCTTCTCTCTTTTCTTCTTTATTAATCTGGCTAGAGGTCTATCTATTTTGTTGATTTTTTCAAGAAAAAAACCAGCTCCTGGATTAATTGAGTTTTTGAACGGTTTTTCATGTCTCTTTCTCCTTCAGTTCTACTCTGATCTTAGTTATTTCATGCCTTTCGCTAGCTTTTGAATTTGTTTGTTGTTGCTTCTCTAGTTCTTTTAATTTTGATGTTAGGGTATCAATTTTAGATCTTTCTTGCTTTCTTTTGTGGGCATTAATATTATACATTTCCCTCTAAACACTGCTTTAAATCTGTCCCAGAGATTCAGGTATGTTGTGTCTTTGTACTCATTGGATTCAGGTATGTTGTGTCTTTGTACTCGTTGTTTGAAAGAACATCTTTATGTCTGCCTTCATTTAATTATGTACCCAGCAGTCATTCAGGAGCAGGTTGTTCAGTTTCCATGTAGTTGAGTGGTTTTGAGTGAGTTTCTTAATCCTGAGTTCTAGTTTGATTGCACTGTGGTCTTTTCTTTAAGAGCGTTGAATATTGGCCCCCACTCTCTTCTGGCTTGTATGGTTTCTGCAGAGAAATATGCTATTAGTCTTATGGGCTTCCCTTTGTGGGTAACCTGACCTTTCTCTGGCTGCCCTTAACATATTTTCCTTCATTTCAACCTTGGTGAATCTGACGATTATGTGTCTCGGGGCTGCTCTTTGCAAGGAGTATCTTTGTGGTGTTCTCTGTATTTCCTGGATTTAAATATTGGCCTGCCTTGCTAGGTTGGGGAAGTTCTCCTGGATAATATCCTGAAGAGTGTTTTCCAACTTAATTTCATTCTCCCCATCACTTTCAGGTACACCAATCAGACATAGATTTGGTCTTTTTACGTAGTCCCATATTTCTTGTTCTTTCCTTTTTATTCTTTTTTCTCTAATCTTGTCTTCTCTCTTTATTTCATTATGTTGGTCTTCAATCACTAACATCCTTTCTTCCGCTTGATTTATTTGGCTATTGATACTTGTGTACTTTTCACGAAGTTCTCATGCTGTGTTTTTCAGCTCCATCAGGTAATTTACATTCTTCTCTACATTGGTCATTCTAGTTAGCAATTCAACTAACTTTTTTTCAGGGTTCTTAGCTTCTTTGCATTGGGTTAGAACATGCTCCTTTAGCTCGGAGTTGTTATTACCCACCTTCTGAAGCCTACTTCTGTCAATTCGTCAAACTCATTCTCCAACCAGTTTTGTTCCCTTACTGGCAAGGAGTTGTGATCCTTTGGAGGAGGAGAGGCATTCTGGTTTTTAGAATTTTCAGCCTTTTTGAGCTGGTTTTCCCAATCTTTGTGGATTAATCTACCTTTGGTCTTTGATGTTGGTGACCTTCGGATGGGGTCTTTGAGTGGATGTGCTAATCCTTTCTGTTTGTTTCTTTTCCTTGTGACAGTCAGGCCCCCCCTGCTGCCAGTCTGATGGAGTTTGCTGGAGATCCACTCCTAAACCTGTTTGCCTGGGTATCACCAGTGGAGGCTGTGGAGCAGCAAAGATTGTTGCCTGTTCTTTCCTCTGGAAGCTTTGACCCAGTGGGCACCTGCCAGATGCCAGCCAGAGCTTTCTTTGTATGAGGTGTCTGTCGGCCCCAAATGGGAGGTATCTCGCAGTCAGTATACATGGGGATCAGGGACCCACTTGAGGAGGCAGACTGACCTTTAGCAGAGCTCAAACACTGTGCTGGGAGGTCTGCTGCTCTCTTCAGAGCTGTCAGGCAGGGACGTTTAAGTTTGCTGTAAGTCCCTGACTGGGAATCCTGCCTTTTTTACAAAGATGCCCTGTCCAGAGAGGAGCAATCTGGCAGTCAGGCCACAGCAGCCTTGCTGAGCCGCAGTGGGCTCCATCCAATTCAAACTTCCCAGCAGCTTTGTTTGCACTGGCCATACAACTGCTACTCACACCTCAGCAATGGCGGACACCCCTCCCCACACCAAGCTCCTCCATCCCAGGTGGATCTCAGATTGCTGCTGTGCTAGCAGCGAGAATTTCAAGCCAGTGGATCTTAGTTTCCTGGGCTCCGTGGGGGTGGGACCTGCCGAGCCAGACCACTTGGCTCCCTGGCTTCAGCTCCCCTTTCCAGGGGAGGGAACAGTTCTGTCTCAGTGGCATTCCAGGCGTCACTCGAGTGGGGGAGGGGGGTGGGGAAGCTCCTGCACCTAGTTCTAGTTCGGTGTCTGCCCAATTGGCTGCCCAGTTTTGTGCTTGAAACCCAGGGCCCTAGTGGGGTAGTCACCAGAAGGAATCTCCTGGTTTGTGGGTTATGAAGACCGTGGGACAAGCACTGTATCTGTGCCCTTGTTTCTCAGATCTGACGCTCACGGCTTCGGTTGGGTTGCTGAGAAAATTCCCTGACCCCTGGAACTTCCCAGGCGAGGTGACGCCCCACCCTGCTTTGGTTCACCCTCCATGGGCTGCAGCCAGTGTCCAACCAGTCCCAGTGAGATGAACTGGGTACCATCTTCTGCATCAGTCTGGCTGGGAGCTGCAGACCGTTGCTGTTCCTATTTGGCCATCTTGAATTTCCCTGCGGCCTTTATAAGTTTTCTGTAAGTTCTCTCAGTTCTTAATAGCAATCATGCTGGTCAACATACACTGCTCTCAAAATGCCTTAAGCTTAATAAGAAAACACAGAATCTTGATCTTCACTTGTCTTGACTTTTAAAATTGTGTTCAATGCTGAATAAACCAACATAAACTCGTAGGCTAGTTCATTAAAAAAAGGTATTAAAGCCTTTTTAAATTCAAAGCCATGCTAAAATTTCAGAAATACATTTGTCCTTGACTTTGCAACTTATCATTCTGTACATCCCCCTTGATATTTAAAAAACATGTTTAAAACAAAATACTTTGAAATTTGAAGAAAAAATATTGCAAAGTCAAATGTCAAGAAATAGACACCTTAAAAAAACAAAAAGGCTAATGGAACAGAATAGAGAACCCAGATACAAATCCAACGTTTACAGCAAACTTGTATTTGACAAAGGTTTCAAAAATATACAATGGAGAAAGGAGAGTCTCTTCTATAAATGGTGCTGGAAAACCTGGATAATCAGTTGGGTGCAGTGGCTCATAATCCCAGCACTTTGGAAGGCCAAGTTGGGAGGATCATCTGAGGTTGGGAGTTTACATGGTGAAACTCTGTCTCTACTAAAAGTACAAAAATTAGCCAAGTGTGGTAGCGCACACCTGTAATCTCAGCTACTCAGGAGGCTGAGTGAGGCATGAAATCTTTTGAACCTGGGAGGTGGAGGTTGCAGTGAGCCAAGATTGAGTCACTGTACTTCAGCCTGGGTGACAGAGTGAAACTCTGAAAAGAAGGAAAGGAGGAAGGAAGAAAAAAAAGAAGAAGAGAAAAGAAATTCAGAGAGAGAGAGAGAGAGAGAGAAGGAGGGAGGAAGGGAGGGAGGGAGACTGGATGACAGTATGCAAAAGAATAAAACTAGGCCCCTGGCCAGGCACGGTGGCTCATGCCTGTAATGCTAGCATTTTGGGAGGCCAAGGCGGATGGATCATGAGGTCAGGAGTTTGAGACCAGCCTGGCCAATATGGTGAAACCCCATTTCTACTAAAAATACAAAAATTAGCCAGGAATGGTGGTGCACACCTGTAGTTCCAGCTACTCAGGAGACTGAGGAAGAAGAATTGCTTAAACCTGGGAGGCGGAGGTTGCAGTGAGTCGAGATCACGCCACTGCACTCCAGCCTGGATGACAGAGCAAGACTCTGTCTCAAAACAACAACAACAACAAAGCTAGACCCTCTAATCTCTCACCATATACAAAAATCAAATCAAAATGAATCAAAGAGTTCAGTGTAAGAGTCATATATGACACTTCTAAAAGAAAACATTGGGGAGGTACTCAGGGACATTGATCTGGGCAAACATTTTCTGTGTAAGCCCTCAAAAGCACAGGCAACAAAAGCAAAAATAGACAAATGGGATTGTTGCAAGCTAAAAAGTTTCTGTACAGCAAAGGAAACAATCAACAAAGTGAAGAAACAACCCACAGAATAGGAGAAAATATTTGCAAACTATCCATCTGACAAGTGGTTAAAACTAGAACACATAAGGGGATCGAACAACAGTGGAAAGAACAATTTAAAAATGAGCAAAATATCTGAATGGACGTTTCTCAAAAGAAGACATACCAATGGCCAACAAGTATATGAAAAGATGTTCAGCATTACTAATCATGAAAGAAATGCCAATCAAGTCACAATGAGATATCACTCATCCCAATTAACATGACATTTCTTACAGAGACAGGGAATAACAGATACTGGTGGGGATATGAGAAAGCGGAACCCTCCTACACTGTTGATGGGAATGTAAATTAGTACAGTCACTATGGAAAACAGTATGGTGATTCCTCAGAAACCTATGATGAGAACTACCATATGATCCAGCAATTTCACTACTGGATATATATCCAAAAGAAAGAAATCAATATATAGAAGAGATATCTGAACTCTCATGTTTATTGCAGCACTATTTACAATAGGCAAAATACAGACTGAACCAAAGTGCCCATCAATGGATGAATGAATAAAAAAAAAGTGGTATATATACACAATGGAATATTATTCAGCAAAGAAATGAAATCATGTAATTTACAGCAACATGGATGGGATAGAAGTCATTATGTTAAGTGAAATAAGCCAAGCACAGAAAGACAAACATCACATGTTCTCACTCATATGTGGGAGTTAAAAATAAGGGGGATTTCATAAAGATAAAGAGTAGAGGCCTCTGGCCTGTACCAGAGGCCAGGAAATGTAGGACTGGGGATGGGGATGGTTGATTAATGCCTATAAATATACTTTCAAGTAGAAGAAATAAGATCTAGTGTTTGATAGATTAGTAGGATGACTATAAATTAATCTCTTGTACATTTCAGTATAGCTAGAAGAGAATAATTGGAATGTTCTCAGCAGAAAGAAAAGATAAATATTTAAAGTGATAGATATTCCCATTACCCTAACTTGATTGTTATACATCATATGAATGTATCAATTATCACATATACTCCAAAAATATGTGCATCTGTTATGTGTCAGTAAAAACAAAATAAATGAAGTTAGAAAGCTCATAGAAAAAAAGAGACAGATGTCTACTTTTAATTGACAGATAATAATTGTATATATTTATGAAGTACCATGTGATGTTTTGATATATATGTGATACATTGTCAGATGACTTTCTTCTAAGCACAATTATAGATTAACCCAAATGAACTACCTGAGCCATGAATTCCACCGACTCCTTTTGCGATGACAATCGCCTCAGTTAGGACTCATCATGTGCTGTCAACCTCAGGCACTTCTAGACCGCTATTATATGTGCAAATTGGGAAAATGTTACTCATAAAACCATATTATCATTTCACATATGTCTTTCTAATTTTGTTGTGTGCTAAATTGGACTCTTGCCTTTTAAATCAATTTAGTTCAAAATAAGATTAGAAGCCAATGATGAAACTTAGAATCTTAGAAGTCGTTTGACTAAACATCAAACTAATCCATGGTGTTTCTTTGAAAACTCCTATTATTTACTCATTATCTCTTACGGGGTTGGCTTTAATAACTGTAATCATTTTTAGTGCCTCCTTTGCTTAGAATCCAAAGCTGTTCCACTATTATCACAACTCATGTGTTCTGCCAGAATCTGTTAAACTGTAGCAGGATAACTTACTAGCTTTCAGGAAGAGTGAGATCACAGACCCTTCACAGTTCTCAGTGCAAAAATCAGAAAGTGAGTGGCTTTGGAAAGGAGACTAACTGGAAAGGGGCACAATGGAAGGAACTTTCTGTGGTTCAAGGTTGAAATTGAAACATCTTAATTGAAATGTTCTATTTCTTTATTTAGGTTGTATCCACAATTGTCAAAATAGAACACTTAAGAAATGCATTTATTGTATGTAAATTACACATCAAATTTTTTTTAATTCCTAAAAGTTCATCTTCTACTGAATGGCATTATTCTTTTTCATCTTCTCAGGAAATTTAAAACTTTTTTGGGGGGTGGAGATTAGCACCATCAGTATATACAATGTTAAATGACTAAAATAAATAAAATTTATGAATAGTTAGCAGCAATTACCAAATAATTACATGAATGACAATTCAGAGAAGGAAAAATATTTGCTATGAGAGCTTTAAATGATCAGTGTCTTTATAAGCTGTAATATTTGTTATTTAGGTTTTGTGAAATATCCAAAACTTTAAGTAGGAAAATTTCAGTGAAGATTCTCAAGTGGCTACTGAGAGAAGCCTGAACAATATGTTGACAGACTTTTGTAGAAAAGAAAATAGAGTAACTTGCAAAAATATCCAAAATATACCAATGACAAATTGAAATTCTCTCTCTCTCTCCAAAATATATATATATATTTTTGCAGCACTATATATATATTTGCAGCACTATTCACCATAGACAATACATATATATATATATTTTTTTGAGACAGAGTCTCACTCTGTCACCCAGGCTGGAGTGCAGTGGTGCCATCTCAGCTCACTGCAAGCTCCGCCTCCCGGATTCATGCCATTCTCCTGCCTCAGGCTCATGAGTAGTTGGGACTACAGGCACCCACCACCACACCCAGCTAATTTTTTGTATTTTTTAGTAGAGACAGGGTTTCACCGTGTTAGCCAGGATGGTCTCGACCTCCTGACCTCGTGATCAGCCTGCCTGGGTCTCCCAAAGTGCTGGGATTACAGGCATGAGCCACCACTCCTGGCCCCAATATTTTATTTTTGAAAAAAAATCAGTAATGACTTCATGCCAGAAAGAACAGAAAAATCTAGTTTAAAAATTTGTAGCTGAACAATTAACTTCCTTGAATAAAATGAAGTTTAGATGCATAAATAAAATACCTTGATAAAGTAGGGCATTAAAGAAGACTGAGATATTATCATAGAAGCAGAGCTAGTGCAATTTGAGTATATGAATATAAAACATGTAGGAAGGTAGAGATGTGCTAAAAATTAGATGTATAACAGAGGAAAATATTAATTTTTTTATACATTGTTATAGGGTACATGTGCACAACATGCAGGTTTGTTACATATGTATACATGTGCCATGTTGGTGAAATTAATATTGTTCCAAACAAATTCTAGAAGAATCTACTGTAAAGATACTTATGAGCACTTTGAAAATAAGACAATTTCATGAAACCCCTTCAAAGCACACAGAGATAGTTTTAGTTTCTTTTTAATGAACTAATCTAAGCCAGTGATTTTCAAACTGCAGGTAGCAACATACTTAACCAATACTTAAAAGAAAATAAAATAGGAGAGAAAATATCAGAGTGCCCTGCAGGTGATCAAGGAACGTATTGTTTTCGGAAGATCTTGTTTCTATTTAAAACGTGCGTATTTGTGTTCTGCTTCACAATTAAGATACATTTCTTATTTGGGGTTCAAGTTCAGAAATATTTGCAAGCTTCTGTTCTGAATAGGTTTGCCTATAATATTTGAATAAGAAATGGAGAGACAGATACTATAGGAAGGAAGGTACCTACTATAACTAACTTGCTCCACTTACAAGCTTGGGCTACAAATTGTCATTTTTAATATATAAAACTAAGTGATTCTGAGTCACCTTTTCTACATATCCACATTTCCTGATAAATAACAGGATTCTAGCACTTTCTTAATCCAAAGTATTTGTCCCCATTAGTATCATTCCCACAATGGAAAAGCAGATCATCTGAGCAGCCCTTTGTCTCGGGGGAGATCCCTTGCCTGTTTCTGTTTTGTTCAAAGGCTGTGTAGTATAGCTGTGGGACAAGGGTGGTGGACCAATCAACTGAGGTGACTGAATCATAGACCAGAACTGCTGGTCTAATAGTAGCTCCTCCGCATTTCAGGAAAGAGAGAGAATGCCTTTCTTTCCCAGAGTTATGTTAAGCTATAGTCACTCCATGCCACCCAAGGCCTGAGCCTCCTGTGTTAGGGCATTTCACAAGTACAGCATTTTTAGTTCTCTACTTCTACATAGACATCTGTTTTCTCCAAGCATATGGCATGGCTAGATGATCTATACCATCCACATGCTGTGCTCAGACACAGGCCTCTCCTACTTCTCCAGGGAGAGGTTGCTACTCTTCTTATATCCAAAGAATCACTCTTACTGATTACTTGTGATGCTGGAAGGGAGATACAACCTTAAGTTTGTCATTGCCATCATGGGTTAGTGCTGGCAAGGGGCATCCCAGAGACTTGATGACAGTATTTCTCACTCCTGGCTTATCTTCGATGTGAAGAGCATCTCTTGTCCCAACACTGAAGCCATTCTTCCAGCTACAGACCTCATACTTGGGGCCCTCAGGATCTGGATCTATAGGAAGTCCCTGCCTCTGCTCCCCACTTCCAGAAGGGCAAGATCCACAACAATTCCTGTCACAGAATTATTGACAATTAAAATATTTTCTTTCTTCTGTCCATCGTCTGAAATATTTTGGACTCTCGAGGCATTCTCTTTGCTATTTAGTCTTACCCTGAGGGTTTTGCATTTTGGCAGATCTTTCTATAGCTGGAGGCAGCATGCTTTGCTGTTTTTTTTTTTTTTTTTTTTTTTTTCTGTCTTCAAATTACACAGATTTGAAGTCAAACCCTGAATCTAATACTTCAAAGTTATATATCTATATAACTTTGGGAAGCTGACTTCTCTGACTTCAAGTGAGGTTATGTTTAAATGTTAAAACCATAGTAGATATGCAGGAACTACTGATTTCTTTCATTTTATATTTTGTTATCGCAATGTGAGTGCATGATAGAAGCTCACTAACTAGTTGATTTGGCTTCAATTTTGTTGGAAGAAATTTTTTCAACAATTATTGATTGATATTAAACTAGATGCCATTCATCGTTGAGGAATTACTGTTTCGGTAAAAATCATGTCAATCAGAGAATTATCTTTAAATTGTCAGCAATGGTGAAGTCATCAGAAGTTAGTTTGGGCATGTTTAAAGGAGGCAGTTGGATAGAAATGTGTCATGAAAAAAATAGAATGTACTGCACTCTGAAGAATGACAAAAAGGGATTATTCAAATAAGAATGTAATTACTATAAATACCAATCTTGGCTATAATTGTTATATTTCTTTCTGATCCTCTGAGATTGCTTTTTATTTTTTGAAACAGGTGACTATTTTAATTCACCAGGTGAGTTATCACAGCCATCACCTTTCTGGACTTCCTCTCTAAATAAAGGAAAACTATTCCAACATAATGAAGGAAAGCTGTACAGTCCGTTGAATTGTATTCTTGTGTCTCTCCTGAAAACTATAATGGAGGAATATGTGGCTTCTCTTGACCTAAAGGTAGAGAATGGTAAAATTCACTTATTGGCATTGTTTGCGTTGTATATCTGATTCCAGTAGCTGGGGTAAGCCTTATGCACAGATGAAGGGTTCAGCTTTACAGCAATGTTTTGTACTAGGATTAGGAGAATATCCTGAGGAAATACATCTTTTCAAAACTCCGTAATGCAGATCAAAATAGTATTAGTTACCATATGGTCTGTAAAGCAATTCTGGCCCAGTTCTCTCTATGTTGTAGATTAAACAAATAAACAACAACAACAAAAAAATCACAAACACAAAATGTTTTTTTTCAAGCTCAAAAACCTCTGCCATAGCCAGCACAGGTACCTGGAATTCTACTTTCAGAGGTTCATTTACACATTAGAAGGCTTCTCAGTCTTCAGGTATCTTTGGCTAAAATGTAAACAGCTCTGCTAAGCACAGTACATTGACTTTTATCATCCTCCAAAACCTGCAAAGATTATTCACTGAAGTGATTAGCTAGGGAATGGACAAGGGACAACAATCATGACAGAAGGCTATGTACATTGGGCTGAGACAGCATGTGTATTCCAGGCAGTTGGTGGAGTAGGTGTGAGAAAGTAAGTCGTGTGAATTTGGAAAGGAGACCCAAAAACAAACTTTTCCCATCTCACGATTGTGTCTGACTCTTGTCCTGAAAGTAGAAAAAGGCTAAGAAAATCAGGTTATAGAATAGGGGGTAGAATAACTCAAAAGCTTCTTTAAGATCCTCAAGCAGAATGAGCTTATTAATATTTCAAATCTAATCTAGAAGAAAATGCATTATTAAAGGAAGACCCCAGGATGACCAAAGGCAGAAATCTTTTCCCTTGCCTGTAGGCCTTCTACCTAAATCAAATGAGATTCCAACTGACTTGGTCTATCTGATCTGCCCAACATACCAAGGAGAGGGAAACCAAGAAACCTCACCAACATTTCCCGGCAGCCCTTTGATCCTGTCCCCTGCCTCCACTCCAGGGACCCCCCAATTCTTGACCCTTCAGTAAGTCCCCCTTCAGACTCACCCTGACCACCCCTCTAAAACTCGGGCACAATATTCTCAAGTAACCACCAAAAAATGCTACATTTGTAATAAACTCATATTATTAAGCTCCTGCAAATAGCTTATAGCTGTATATTTCATACACTACCCAGTGTGATTAACCCTTCTTTAAAAAATTGAGTAACTTGCCGAACATTTATTATGGGAAGTGATAATGTTTCAAATTTTTTCTGCACTTTGTTTTATATTTTTTAATACAGCATGATTTTGTTTTCCCGTTCTACTTTTTCTACCTTCATTGGAATAATTTTTTACTCATTGTGCTTTTCTGTCTACCGTTTTAGAACTTAAATCCGTTTCTTATTCTTTTAGTGATCATCTTAATTTTTAACAAAAAATTAAACTTACATTTTATTCTACGTATCAACAATTAATATTAATCCTCCAAATACAACAAAAGCCGTACGCCATTTGTACTTTGCTACTCTCCCAAATTGCCACCTCACATGTTTGAAAGTGTCTTGGATTTGAATTCAAAATTGTTACTAATTTGTTCATAATTAAATCAACACTTGCATAGTGTTAACTATACATTTACTGATTTCTTGCTCATCACTATTTTTTGCCTTCTATTTTATCCTTCTCTTAGATTCTCTTTTCCTTTTGGGAAGTAAATTCTAAAACAATACTTTCAAAAAGGATCTAATGGTAATGTATTAATTAAGGACATCTTTACCTACAACTAACATACTCTCATAGCAGTAACTTAGATATAGGAATGTATTTAATTCCTATATGCTGCTAAACTTGGTTCAGGACTACATACCAGGCCACTATGTCTACAATTTTCTTCTCCTGATAGTTGCAGAATAGATACCATTATAGATCTTAAGCAAGCTTTCTAGTTGGAAAAATGAGAAAAAGAAGAGCAGCATATACATCAAGTAGATCAGAAACTTTCCCAGAAATCTTATGGCAAATTCCACTTATCATTGGCTGGAATTATACATGGGCAATATGGGAAAAAAAGATGGGAAACGGGGATTGGGTCCACAAAGAAATAGCAATTTGTCCAAGAGGCTTTTAGATGAAATACATACCAAAAAAAAAAAAAAAAAGTATGCATTTTGTGCTCAACTTGAGTAATAATTTTTGTTTTTGTTTTTGGTATAGTATTTTAGCTTAAAGCTATATCTTGTCAATATTTTGAAGACATGACTCTATTTTATTCTCCTATGCTGTTGATGAGAAGGCTATTGAAAACTTAATTTTTGTTTCTTTAGAGGTAAACTATATTTTTGTTGGTGGTGATGGTCATTCTGAAAGATTTTGGAGCTTTTTTATTCTTCGGTGTCAGGAGTTGAACTTTTCTCCTAAAATGGGCTCAAGTCCCAATCTCTGGTACCTGCAAATGTGACCCTCTGTGGAAAAAAAAAAAAAAAAAGTTTTTGTGGATATAATCATATTAAGAGAAGGTCATACCGAATTAGGGCAGACCCTAATCCAATGACTGGCATCCCTAAGAAAAGGGAATTTTGAACATAGGCACACACAGGGAAAATGTAGTGTAATGACAGAGGCAGAGAATAGAGTGATGTGTGTACAGGTCAAGTAATGCCAGTAAATTCTGGTAACCACCAGAAGGAAAGGGCAAAGAAGGATCCTCCCCTAAAGCCTTCAGAGGGAGCAGCAGTGGTGAATCCACACCTTGATTTCAGACTTCTTTCCTTCTGAACTATTAGAGAATAAATTTGTTATCTCAAGCAGCTCAGTTCATGGTAATTTGTTATGATAGTCCTAGGAAACTAATACATTAGGTTTCGAAAAGTTATCTAGGACATGTCTAATTATAACTCCTATTTTATAAATCCTATTTAACACAATGTAAACCCTTTAAATTGAAGGACTGTGTTGATAGCAGTCTTTGCTGAATGATCCTTGTGGTTGTTCTAGACATCCTTCCTGCTTTATGTTTTTGTTTATTCTGAACATGGAGTTTCTCTGGGAAATAAGCTGCCCTTTCCCATCCAATACCTTGTCACTGTGTACGTTCTGGCTGTAGCTTTCTCTGTCCTTTTTTTTTTTTTTTTTTTTTTTTTTACCATTTGATCCTATCTACTTTCTAGCTTCTAGAATTTTTCACAATTTCTGGCCTATTGTTGAAAAACATCCTTGTTTTTCAGGGTAATTCCCTGTAAATATATTTTCTTTCTGTTACATCAGTAGAATTGGCTGGCAGAAAAGCAAATGAATGTGCGTTGCTCAATCTGTCATTTTGAGTCAGGCCACGGATTTTTAAAAATTTATTCATTTATCCTAGTTAATTTTTTCCCATAAGACCTTTCAAACCATATTGGCATTAGAAGCTTTTGTGTTATTTTTTCACTTTATCTAGGGTCCAAGTATAATTTGTGGCTGCCTCTGAATATAAACAAGGTAGTTTTTCCCTCCTTGACAGAATTATTGATTGGTTTTGCTCAAGCTGAAATTCTAAAAATCTCAACCATATCAGAGGTTGTATGGTACTGGGATAAAATCTGCTACCTAGGAGTCATCACTAACGTTTTTTAGTGTGCCCAAGTTTAGATTTGCTATGTTCTAAACTAGTCATGTGTATCATGTAAGCCTTATATTTGAGAGAAGGCTAACTTGTCTTCATTAGCAATACTGCTGACTTAGGTGTTTTTTCAAATGCCACAAAGAGTCTGATTAGATTTTGTGGTTTATAGAAACACATACACACAAATACAGAATTACAGTTCTTCCAGTCCTAAGGCAAATTTGGCACTACAGAAAGGTCTTCAAGTTGCACTTACACAGGCAGATAAACTTGTGTGTGTAGCACAGAGTCCCCAAGATAATCTGCTTAATTAGCTGGAATCAGTTGAAACAAGTATAAAATGAACATGGAACTAAGGATTTCAAAGATAAAACAAGCAAACAATATACATAAGGAATTGAGATTTTACCTCTCATTTTTATTTCATTGTGTGTTTTTTTTAATTTTTTTTTTTTTTTTAGGAAAACTGTTTTTCAGGGATCACCATTATATTAGCTCTAAGTACATATTTTATATCTCAAACTTTAGCAGCAGGGCCTGAAAAAGTGAAAGAATAGATTAATTTACATTGAGATGATTTTTTTGTTCTTTTTTTACCCCCTTGGCATTTATTTTACATTTTGCAATGCTTCAGTCAACCTGAAAAGTATGGAGAATAGTATAAACTACGCCTATATAACTGTTACCCACATTCAACAAATAAATATTAACATTCTGGCATACTGAATTCCTATCATTTTGACTTTTCATGTGTAAAAGTTAAAGACATAACTTGAAGCTTCCCTTTCACTCCCTGCGTTGTGATTTTTCCCTCTGTCCTTAGAGGCAGTCACTGTTCTGAGTGGGTTCTTTCCATTCATTTTTCATCTTTTCTTCCTATGCATTTCTAAAGTTCTCTCTATTTTCCCTCTTTATTCTTCACTCCTTAAATGGATATATACTTTGTAATACATATTCCTTACACCTATCTTCCTCCCAGAGCAGGCAAGGATCTTGGCTTTACCGCCCCAACCCCCATTCTGCCCAAAGGAATCTGTTTTCATTGACATGTATTTCAGTTTCACCTTTTGTAGCTCTAAATCTTTTATTTTGTCATCAGTAGTTAATTAAATTTGCCATCATATTTTACCAGTTTTTATATTCACTATTTTTTCATGCTTCTTGTGATTTTTCTCTGGATTTCATCTTCTTGCTATAATACATATTTTGGTCATTCTTTCTGGAAAAGTATGGTTAGTAAACTCTTTTAGTTTCCATGCATCTGAAAATATATTTTCCTTTCCCTCCTGCTTAAAATGTAATTACTTATTTACAGTATAGTTATGCATACTCTATACAGTGTAATTATGTATAGAATCCTGGGTGGACAATTGGCATCCCTGAGCACTTTAAAGGTAGATTATCATTGTTTGGGGGCACACTTGGCTACACCTGAGAAGATTACCATTAGTTTAATTATGGTTCTTTTGTGGAAATCTTTCTCTTCTGATAGATTTCAGGGTGTCTTTTTTTTTCTTTATTTTTGATATTCTGAAGTTTCAGTAGGATGTGTCTGGTAGACTTATTTTTATTTTTCCTTCTTGGCCCTTAAAATGAATTGCCAAAATTAAGACTTATATATCTGTTCAAATCCAGAAAATAATTATTAAAATTTTGAATTCTGTTCCTCTCTTTTAAAGCTGAAATAGAATGTTTTATTATTTTAATTGTTTAGTGATAGCTGTCTTTCTTAAATTTCCCTCATATGGTCAGGAATATTGGTTTGCAGGCTAATATTGACTGGACGTTTCCATTTCAATTTCATCCCTCCAGCTAGAAGTTTTACAGTTACTTCTGCCTAGGAACCAGTGCAGAACTGGTGATTTTGAGTTCCTGTGCCTCAATGAGTGATGTTAAGAATATCTCAGACCAGTCATTGAACTAGTAGACAGTTTCACTCAGGGAGTAGCTGAGAAGCTTCTGCCTACTTCCTCCTCCTCCAGCCAGTGTAGCATCGACCTTTCCAGAGTTTTCTTCCCCCTAAATGGAAGACTTTGGTGCCAAACATTGAAGAAGGTTCTGTCCCCTATCCCACCGGAGATGCATTTTGTTTCCATCATCCCATAGGATCAACAATTTTTGGTGGCAAAGTCTCACTTCTGGCCCTACACTCTGGCAATCTGCATGGTCTGTTTCATTTAGCACTGTTTCAGTTCCATTTCTGGTCTGCAAAGATCTTTGTCTTGTTTCCAAAAATGGCAGTCTTGGCTGATGCATTGTGAAAACATTTTTCTAGTTATAGAAAAGTGATTTAATTATATTTAAAACTATATTATACATAAATATATGTATAAACATGTACTTTAGATTTTCAAGGCTAATAACAAAACACTCAAATTATTATTTTTAAATGTATTGTCTTTTTGTACATCGTTATTTTAAAAACATATACAAAGTCCCAGAAGCAAGCACGCTTCTTCATTCTTGAATAAGGAAATCTGTGTTGACTGTAGGTTCCTTTAAGGTATTTCAATACAAATCAACTGGGAGAAACTCACAATCAGATGTGAAGCATTTCGCTCATTTTCACAGTCAGCAATTAATTGCTTATTTTTATGGCACTGAAAGTCTACTGTTTTCACTGAAATAAATAGTGCCATCTACTGGTTCAATTGTCGTTAAAGGGACAGAATCAAGCAAAATTTGTGTTGGTGGGAACTCACATCACGCCTAATTCCATTCTCTTCTTTTCACCCTCATATAAGAGCTGAGTGAAGAGCTAAAAGCTGACCCCGATCTAAAGCACCCAGCTGTTTCAGTTCAACATATAAAGATCAACATATAAAGATAATTGTATTATCTTTATAACTAACTGAGAACTCGGGGACTTAAAGCTACTTTAGCTTTCTCCAACTTTTTAAAGTTTTTTTTTTTAAGTAGAAAAATTTTGTATTGAAATGTAATAAAGACACCAAATAGTCTTTTATATTGTTACAACATAAGAAGAAACACTTTAGCTTCTAATAAAATAAGGTAGCAGGACATAGAATCCTGTTTGTTTGTTTGTTTGTTTTGTTTTTTGAGACGGAGTCCCACTCTGCCGCCCAGGCTGGAGTGCATTGGCGCGATCTCGGCTCACTGCAAGCTCCACCTCCCGGGTTCACGCCATTCTCCTGCCTCAGCCTCCCGAGTAGCTGGGACTACTGGCGCCCGCCACCGCGCTCGGCTAATTTTTTCATATTTTTAGTAGAGACGGGGTGTCACTGTGTTAACCAGCATGGTCTCGATCTCCTGACCTCGTGATCCTCCCGCCTCGGCCTCCCAAAGTGCTGGGATTACAGGCGTGAGCCACTGTGCCCGGCCGCAGGACATAGAATCTTTAATGTTACCATAATCAATGGCTCGTTCCTCCTAGGAGAATGGTGGGACTGTGAGTTGCTTGGTATATTTGTCAGTGTGGGGCTCAGTAGTGAGAAGGGAGCATCAGGTTGCATGACTTAGGCTATAAATTGATTCAAATACTAATATAAAGAAAACAGCTAAGTTAGACGACAATGACACATTCCAAATAAAAGTTTAATTTATATGTTAGTGTATTAAAGCTTTAGAATATAATGGTAACTTTCCTATAAAAATCATGTCAGTAAATATTTACAAGACAGTTTTATTATATCTCAATTGGATCTGAGTTTGGCCGGCAGTCTCAGATTCTACCCCCTGATAATTATCTTCCTGGGGTCTGCAGCCCCTACAGACACTTTCATTGTTCACTGAATCTTAAAATGATGGAGACCTTAATATTTCAGTTTGTCAATAATACAGTTTCTAGGCAACCATATTACAATTCCTCATTACAATCCCCGGATATAATCAGCTACAGAGTCTCAGATCCATCTAAAACTGATTAGCAATTAGTCAAATAAATTTCAGATTAGAGAATCTCAAAGACTCAATATTGCTTTTAACATAAATGTTTTAAATCTCAGTTTTCTAATAAGGCAAAACTTAATTTTATTTTCAAAATAATTTAATTTAAGGCATCACAATAATGAATTAATTTTAAAGAAAAATTTAAAAACCTTTTCCCTCAGGTCATAATCATCAGGGTTGAGTGTAATAAGTTTATGGGAAAATAGAATATTAAAAATATCAACTACTTGAGTTGAACATTGATAATTCTGATCACTCAGTCTACAGTACAGATACAAATCAATATTTGAAGAAGAAAATCATTTTATAATTTTGGGGTAATTAAGATGGTGATAAAGTTCAGTTTGCTGTTAAAGTTGAGTAAAATATGCAGTAAACACTAACATGTAGGAGGAGAAATAATTGAACTACTATAATAATTACATCTTCATCAAATGCTGGATACGAATTTTATTAAATGCATGAGGGGATAGAAAATGAATGTAGAACAGTCAAGATTCAATTTTCTCTTTCAAGGAAGAAAATTTCCCAAGTAGTAGAAACTGAGACTTAGCAGTCAACAGCATAGAGTACAGCAGTGGCGTCCATGGGGCCGAGCCACACACAGCTATGATATATTTGCCACCCAGGTTAAAGAGCCCTCACAGACAACTTAAAATCGAAAGTTGGTCCAGAAAAGCACTACCTCAAGTGATATGAAGCTGCTACTGTAATTAGTCAAGCTAAGTCATCAAATAACGATTATCCAGGATTTTCATTAAAATCAAACATTTTCCATATGGCAATGAGAGCTTCTGACTGGCAGTGTGTAATACCATCACAGCTTTTGGAGAAAAAGGTAATAAACACCAATAGAAATTATCATTTTAAAATGGGGGAGAAAAAGGTCATTTTGCAAATGTTGGTGTCAGCTATGGGAAGCCAATGAGAAATTCCTCACTGACACTCTAATTTCTCTTACATTAATTAATTTTCTCAAGTTAAATTAAAAATGAAATTTTAAAGGGCCTATTATTTGCAAGTGATACAATGAAACAAAACAATATGGGACAAGCCTTTAAATAACATTCCTTTGCGAGAACAGGAGGTTGGTAAATAATTGTGCATTAGAGAAACTATATTCGTGTCTAACTAGTTTCCTTAATTTTGCAGTAACTAAATTATCACCTATGATCCCCCCTTTCTGCTGTCTATCCCTGTTATAAACTGAATTGTGCGCCCCTAAAGTTCATATTCATAATCACCAATGTTAATGCATTTGGAGATATGGCCTTGAAGGAGGTAATTAAGGTTAAATGAGGTCATAAGGGTGGAATACAATAGGACTGGTGTCCTTATAAGAAGAGGAGACACCAGCGTTCTCTCTCTTCACGTGCACAAAGGAAAGGTCCTGTGAAGACACAGAGAGAAGGTGACTGCTTATGAGCCAAGGAGAAAGTCCTCCCCAGAAAGTATCCCTGCTGGCACCTTGATCTTGGACTCCCAGTCCTCATAACTATGAGAAAATTAATGTCATATTTAAGCCACTCATCTATAATACATTGTTATGGCAGCCTGAGAATAATACAATCCCCAAATTCCATATTAATCTAATTGTGTACCAGTAATACAGAAGGCAAAATATTAAATGAAAACCACTTAGAAAAACCCAAAATTATTTTTTGAAAGTGACTAACATTTAACCTGGCTATTTCTACTTGTTTTTTTTTTCTTCTTCTTCTTTCCCTTTTTCCTCCTTCTCTTTCTGTCTTCCTAGTACTGGTAATGTTGTTATTGTTATCATTATTGGTATCATATAGTGCTACAAACTTTAATTAATGACTATCATATTAATGCTGTAGCCACGCCTTGCCAGTTTTTAGACATGTAACAGCACGGGAACTAAGTTTTGTAAACAATCTACTACATACTATTTTGTTCTAGGTTATTGATATAGGATATGTTTTTTCAAATTCTGAATTGTAATCTTTATTTTTTAAATTATTTATTTATTTTTTGATACAGAGTCTCACTCTGTTGCCCAGACTGTAGTACAGTGGCAAGATCTCAGCTCACTGCAGCCTCATTCAAGCGATTATCATGCCTCAGTCTCCTGAGTAGCTGGAACTACAGGCATGCACCAGTATGCCCAGCTAATTTTTTTTTTTTTTTTTTTTTTTTTGTATTTTTAGTAGAGATGGGTTTTCACCATGTTGGCCAGGCTGGTCTCAAACTCCTGACCTCAAGCAATCTTCCCACTTTCACCTTCCAAAGTACTGGCATTATAGGCGTGAGCCACCAAGTCTGCCTGTCATGTTTATTTTAAATGTCTCTTTTAAATATAAGATAAGAATAAATTATCCTGGTTAAACACTTAGAATTTGAGAGAGGCAGAAACCTACACAATTATGCTTGTAATTGATCCCAGAGACTATGGCCTTTGCACTACACCATTTTGCCTCAGAAACACAATTTTCCCACAGTATTTCCAAATTTGCGTGTTACCTGGGCTGATTGTGTTGGCCCATTTCGTTTGAAGGTAGCAATAATGGGTCCAGGCGCAGAGTTTCGATTTCTACAAGCCACGATTAGCTTTATTATACTACTTGATGACAATTGTACCAGAATCTGATTTTTGGTAAGATTTCTGGTGAAAAAAAAAGAAAGAAAGAAATCAACTTATTTAAAGAAAATACATTGAAAGTGCAAATATAAATATATAAATATGTTCCAGAAATACATATTTCTGAAAAATATTTAATTTCTTAATTGTATATCATTTTGTTTTTGAAAATATAAGTATCCTTGTGTCAAAACCGCTTTTTGAGGAAAAAGTTGTCTACCAAGTGTTTTCTTAAATGTATAATAACAGTTATTAAAAAAAATCAACAATAGTTTATTTCAAAACTACAGGTTTTAAAAATACTTGTTTTTTTAGATTTTTGTGGTTTTACTTAGTTATCGATATTTCTCCAAACTGATTCTTTTTGTCTAAAAATGGAAATGTAGATACTTCTAAAATTCTATCACTATAGAAAGATATTTAAAAAATCAATAATACTATGAACAAAAAATGGTTTTATATCAATAAATTGGGACCAGGAAAAAACCAAAAAATTTAAATTATTCATTCTATTCTAAAAATACTCAGAAAATAAATAATTATTAAGTTAAAGAAAAAATAAGCCAAAGGGAAAATACAATGAACTAGTTAATGTGGTTTGTTTGGTTTTTGTTTGGAGAAAAAATTATGAGTTTTCTGAATATTGCTAAGTAAAATACTTAAACATTTACATATTTACACTGAATTAATTATTATACACTGAAAGCTGAAAACAATACCTGGAATATTTGTGCTTTTTTTGTTTGTTTTTGCAGGATATGAGGGAGTCAGTTCTAGAACAGATTCTGGTGACAGTGAATGTCTTTCTAGTACAGTGTTAAATGTTGCCTTCCAGTTGTCGGTTTATGTAATCTTTTTTCATTAATTTCTGGGAAATTTTCCCATTGTCTTATTATTTCTGTGTCTTCTGAATGGATGTGCTTTATGGATGTGCTAGGGTAGGCAAAGACCTGAAAGACAGCCATGGCATTTCCTACTGGCAAGCTAATGAAAGACATCTAAGTCCTTGGAGTTTATTACAGCAGCGACGCAATGCATCAAAAGTTGAAAGTTCTATGTACAATAGAGAAAATACCCTGCTTTGACCACATAAACATAAACCTGAGATATAAACTCAGGCTAGAGGATATTTAGAATGTTCACTATTTTGATCTTGGGACTAAATATTCATTAAAGATACTTACAGCTTCTTTGAAAATGTCATCATCCTATTCAAGCAGAGGTCACATTCTCACATGAATCCAAATAGGTCAAAGGGCAAGACATGAAGCACAAATGCAGGGTTGAAAATGGATGTGCCCTAAAGCCACATACAATAGCAGGAGGTTTTTCCGTTCACTCTCTAGTAAGGCTTCTGAAAACAGGTTGTTAAGCCTATGGCTCAATGACTGCCAAACATACTACAATACTTACTGAGCCATACCCACCCAGCATTTAAAACAATCCAGGTCAATGATCAGGGTGAATGCTGTCTTTAAAAAAGAAAAAAAAAAAAAAATTTCTTGGTCTAAATACACTAAAAAGCAAGAGACAGAGTAATCACTTAGAGCTGGGTTTAAAAAATAACTGTTAGTAATTTCAAAAATTGTCCAAGTAATGGTTCCATGAGAACTGATAGTGAAAGATTTTTAAAATAGTGCTTCAGAATTAAGATTATTTTTTTCTGTCAGCAGAGAAATATGAACAATATATTAAAAATAACAATATATTACTGTTGCTTGGGTTAAAAAATAAAGCTTCAATTTCTCATTATAGAAGGTACATTAATAAAGCTAACTCTACAACTTTATAGTTCACTTTAACACCTAAAAAAATGTTAAAATGACTGTAAAAGAAAAACAGTACATAGCAAGCAAACTAAGATAAATATAGCATTCAAGAAACATACATTGGCCTCAAAGTACACATATTTGATATACACACATTGTGCAAGTCAATCAAGTCATATTTTCAAGCCCTTAGCATTGAGTCAAGGAGTGCTACTTATCCAAGTGATTTTTTGTTAATTTTGTATTGGAGCAGTACTGCTCAACTCTTATGGTAACCTGGGAGACAATTGCCAAAGGATAGACCTAATTTAAGAATGTGTCAAAGTTTGGTTATAGACTCTGGCATTTGGTCAAAATCTAACATTTGGGTTCATCTTTGGTTTTATTCTTTGAAAGTCCAAATAGTCAAATGCCTGCTGCAATATTTCTGTCATCTCCAACAGGTGTGTGATGAATGTGATCAGATAAATGTGATCACGTAGACTGTCATCATATCTAAGCAAATAATAGTGATATAAAAAAGGAGCAAGAATAGGCACTTCAGATTTATTGTTAATGTCTCATTATCCACTGTAAGATATAGGTAATGGGGTGGAAACCTTATTAGTTATTAGTATCTTACTAGTAAAATAATTATTTTACTAATACTAGTAAGTATCTTATTAGTAAAATGATAATTTACTGATTTTTTCTTTTTTTCTTTTTTTGAGATGGAGCCTTTGTAGCCCAGGCTGGAGTGCAATGGCGCCATTTTGGCTCACTGCAACCTCTGCCTCCCGGGTTTAAGCGATTCTCCTGACTCAGACTCCCGAGTAGCTGGGATTACAGGCATCTGCCACCAGGCCCAGCCAATTTTTGTATTTTTAATAGAGACAGGGTTTCACCATGTTGGTCAGGCTGGTCTCGAACTCTTAACCTCAGGTGATTCACCCGCCTCGGCCTCCCAAAGTGCTGGGATTACAAGAGTGAGCCACCATGCTGAACCAATTTACTAATTTTTACTAATAAAATAAAGTACTAATATTTACTAAAATAGCTTACTAATATTTACTAATAAAATAATTATTCGTTAATTTGAAGTATAAATGTATATTATTGCAGTAGTAAAACGGAACAATAATACATCATGGTTATGAAAGTTGTTGATTATATTTATGCAAAGCTTTTTGAGAACTTTTATATAGTAAAATTATCTAGAAATAAATTGACCTTTATGAATGTTAAGAAAACATATATTACATAGATAATTTTAGGAAGAAAATTATATTCTTTTGGAGTCAACGAACTACTATAAATAATTCCAACACGAATATATCAGAAAAATAATGACTAGGTTGTATTATATTTCTAATCTTTGTAGAATTATTTGGGAACTAGTGTATATATTTATATGAAACATTAAATAAAATAACCTCTAAGAGCTGTGTTTAATATTTAATTATTTAACCCGCTGTATTTAATATTTAATTACTTAATTCCCATTTTGTTTGGAAGTCTTTGAATAAAAAGTTCTATTTTGTTGCTCTGAAGTCTGAGAAAAGATGATTTAACAGACACATACTATCTTTGCCTTATTACTCATTGCCTGTGACAGACAGTAAACACATCACGATCAGTAGCCTAAGCAGATTGAGCCAAAAGATACCTCACATCAATTTAATGTGTCAACTGCTCAGTGACCAGAAGACAATCTTGCACTTTCCAGTACAGAGATATTGGTTGTTCCTGCACTGTAAAACCAAGCAACTAATTATTAAAATAATAGATGTGTAAATTAAAATGTCAAAATTATTCTTCTCCTTTGGCCAATTAATTGATTTTTGTCACTTAGTTGTTTGACATGTTTTTCAAATGTGCATGTATCTCATTTTTTTGAGGGAGATATATTAATATATATAGGAAATGAAAAATAAATAGACATAGTTGCACAAAATTTATTTTTAACCATGATGGAAATATGTGCTTATTATACAACATCGTGAAAATTCTGAAGAATTTAAAAAATATAACAAACATGTTTTGCATCCCTACAAAAGTACAGTATATAATTCCAGTCTTTTTCTCCGTATGTGTATTTCACGAATACACATACACACTCAAACACATACATGAACACATTTACCGTCCTTAGGTTTTATAGACAAAAACTTAAGAACACTAAATGAATACCTCTTGATAGAATGTTTTTAATTTTTTAAACAATTTTTTGCATTCTTAAAAATCCATCTCTCCTTCTGTTTACTAAATTGTCTGAAAAACTTGCACATCTTTACATGAGTATCTCTTCACTCTGCTTTCCCGAAAAGGAATAGAACGTAAAATGTCCTAATGTCATGGTAATTCACTACTTTTTACATGATTATTTTTATCGTAGGCCAAAAGACATACCTTAATGTGAGAGTTGGTGAAAGCAATTAGAAATTATTTTATATAAGTTAATCGGACTGACCAAAAAAAAAAACAGATATTTAATCTTGTAAGTATTTCCTTTTATTCTTCTTTACAATTAAGATGAAATATACTACATCTGCATAGGTAAATAAGCACAGGTATTTATAAAAAGGAACAGCTTAGTTTATATTTGGACTTGAATCAAACTTTGCTGCTATAAAATTGATCATGAATTTCCTTAGTTATTTGATACAAGAGAATCATGGTCATTTCTCCCAAATAGTGTTGTAGTGTTATTCCTTCTGAATTTGAAGGACCATTCATAAAAATAAAGATCAATGTAAAAGGTTCACATGAGATACATCATGCTTCATCTGCCTAGAATAAAATTTAATGCTCATTCTAATTACAGATATTGCAACTTTATAACCATTTTCTCCTTGGAATGCTTATAATATTTTTAGCAAGTTGCAACTACGTTCTCAGTTTCAGTATCTAGCAATCATAGGCCAGATGTAACTGTATCATTGTGATGGGGTATCTCTGAAGATTTTTTAAGGTGGCATATTTCCCTTTATTTTTCTCCAGGCACCCAAACGTTGATGGGTTCTGAAATTTCTTGGTTTCCATTGAATTCTGTACTTCAATTGAACTTTGTATTTCCTCTGTATTTCATTACGTGGTTGTGGGATTTGAGGCTTTTGGGCTAGAGAGCTCTGATGGAGATTTCTACAACTGTGTTTCAATTTGTATTTCATTTCAGTTAACATTTTAATTAACACAACTATTTCTAGGGTCCTTTAAAGAATATTTTTATTCTTCCATCTCCAAAAATCTCTCATCGTCTATCCGTTCCTTTACATAGACATTTTTAAAAATGGAATTCATTAACATTGCATTTGGAAAATACAGTAGAAGAAAATGTTTTAAAGAAAAACCTGAAGTTCTGAACAATAAAATAATTAATTGTGGATTTTCTTTGGATTTAATTGTTACATATCATTTGAATTAGAAAGTTAGTTTTTGTTTGTTCATTCTTATCTGATAAAATTCAGTAGGAGAAGAAAGAATATAATAATGCAAACGAATGGTAAAAATCAAAGTATTAGACTTGGTATAGTTTTAAAACAATAAAAAGAATACAAGCGTAATAAATAGAATTTGATGATAGATATTGAAGAGATCTCAAAATCATATCATCCAACTATAAAGCTAAAGCTAGATTCCTTTCTGCAATATTTTGGCTGAAATCCCTTTCAGAGTGTGCTGAAACACCATCTGTGAAGCAGGTTTGGTCTTTAGTTAGAACTAACCACTCCCTCTTTCGTATATTTGCAGAGCTTTGAAAAGGTCTTTGTCAAAGCCATAGAGAATACTTTTATGCCTGTATGTGGTGTGTGTGCTTCTGGCTAAAGAGTGCATATGTAGAAATCACCTTTGTATTTTCAGGAGTTGTGTGAGCACCTGGAATACAGGTGAATCAAAGAATCTTCCCCAATAATAAGACCCATACATACTTGGGAGTCAACATATTAAGTTTTTAATAACTCTGTTACAAAGCATTGTTATACTGGGCTGTAATTAGTGGCCCTTGGTGGCCCTTGTCTTTATCTTGAGATAATACATAAAAACTTCTGGGTTTGTTTGTTTGTTTGTTTGTTTTTGTTTTTGTTTTTTTGTTGTTGTTGTTTTGGTTTTTTTCTTTGAGACAGGGTCATGTTCTGTTGCCCAGGCTGGAGTGCAGCGGGGCAGTCTCGGTAACCTCTACCTCCCGGGTTCAAGAGATTCTCATGACTCAGCCTCCTGAGTAGCTGGGACTACAGGTGTGCACCACCACACTCAGCTAATTTTTGTATTTTTAGTGGAGATGGGGTTTTGCCACATAGGCCAGGCTGGTCTCAAACTCCTGACCTCAAGTGCTATGCCCAACTCAGCCTCCAAAAGTACTGGGATTACAGGCATGAGCCACCACGCCTGGCCCCACAAAACCGGTTTCACATAGATTTATGTCAAATGCAAATACTGAGGTAATCAATGACATTTTCCCCATTGTGCGTCTCTCTTTTACATACTAGATATCCCATGCCCAGTTACTCCAAATATATGTCATGGGGCATGATTTCAATCATTTTTAAAAATCTGGTTCTTCTCATTTTAAAAAATCATACATATCCAGATTACTGGGAAAAACGGTTCTCAAAACTGAAATAGTATGTATTTGAACATATAGAGGAGGATCCATCTGGCTCTCAGAAACTAACTTCTGAGAGGCAATGATGTGCTTATTGCATGTTATGTGTAAAATCTGACTGTATACTTCTTTGGTAAGAGCGGTGTTGTAGAAACTACATTCCATAGGAGGTTAATAGTACTGTATGAACACACAATACAATTTACATGCATGATCTGTTCTCTGGTCAAATTAGCTTGGAAAACTTTCAGTTAACTTGAGATTTACAACATTTAAATTTAAGAGATTTTTAAATTGCAGACCATGTTCGACCCTTAAGATGCTATTATCATGTCCAAGATTCCTTGAGGGATAAACACAGAGCAGTGTTTCCCAAAACTTTTTGACACCAGACCCTTTTCATATAGTGCCTTGCAGGACACATTTTGGATTAGAATATTATTACTCTTCGTGCATGAAAAAGTATAGTTTCTTTCCAAGTACAGGAAATGCAGAATCACCTGAAAGGTGAAATTGAAATTATTCATGGGACATAAATCTGCCTAATTATTGTTGAAGATTTATGTTCCTCAGACCTAAATGCTGAACTGAACAGAAGATTAGGATGTAGGAAGAAAACAAGGTGTTTAGGCAGCTGGTTCTCGAAAAATGAATCAAAAAGTGGCAGTTCTCATGGGGAGGCTAAGAGCGGAAGCTAACTTTGGATCTCAAAGAGGAAACTTTGGCCTTGCACCTACTAAGCTCCATAAAACTTTTGGGAGAGTAGGCAGGTGTCTCCACTTCGGGACAAGAGCAGATTAAGGCAGAGTTTGAGTATTGGGCTCGTATCTTTGAGACAAAATACTTCTGTATTTCTTGGTGTCTGGCCATTTCTCTTTTGTTTTTCCTTTAATGTTCAGAAAAAATCTCTGAGAATTCCAACCAGGCTCAATTTTGAGATGCATATGCAAAATAAATATTTTTGTCCTAGCTTGGATTGGAGGGGAACAATGCACGTTGTCATCCGACCTCCTGAAGGCAGCTGTATTCTAAGTAGCTCAGTTCTAAGGAAAAGGCCAAATGTATTGACAATCTCATAAAATCTGTTTTATCAGATTCCCTTCCCCACCTGGAGAGTTCTCATTTGCTGCTAGCTTCTAAAGCCTGGAAGATTCTACATTTATTAAGGAAAATGATTCCTTCACAGATGTGTTACACAGAAATTCTAGTTTTATTTTGCCTATGGTTATGTTTATTTGTTTAAGGCAACCTTATTACCTTTTTGAGGTGACACCTTGAGGTGACAACTAAAGGAAACAACACACCTTCCTAATTTTCACATTTCTCCATCACTGCTTGTGATTATCTTTTCCTAATATGCTACTTAGGTTTTTGAAACAAAAGACAAGAATTCATAGTAATTCTTTTCAAATGCAGTTTCTGAAGATTTAGCCCATTCATCAAATCTCTATACACCATTTGATTCTGCTTTTCCAGTGTATTTTTGTCATATCAATGAACCTTATCATCTGCAAATGTATTAAGTATACTCTCTAATTCCTCATTACAGGCATTAATAAAATGGCAACAGATTGGAATCAACATATTAATAGCTTCTTGATGTGATAATATAAGCACTTTCTTTCCACCTTAATTACATTAGCATCTAGCTCATATTTCTTGGCATTATTCCTAAGGATATCTTGAGACACATTGTCAAATATCTTGTCAATTGCAGACACAAAAGGGAAATAAGAGAATTCAGGATCATATCAGATATGTATTATTTAGTTGAGCAATACGCCCTACAAATATTAAAATAATTGAAATTTTATAGTACTATTATTACTTGCCCCATAACTGTTTTCTGATCTACCTCAGAAAATACCCATATGCCCACATAACACTCGGATAAGCAAATTTGCATTATTTATTACAAAAACTTTCCACTGAATTCATTTGAGATATTGATTGTCTTTTCTTTTCTTTTTCTTTTTTTTTTTTTTTTTGAGACTGAGTCTCGCTCTGTCGCCCAGGCTGGAGTGCAGTGGCAGATCTCGGTTCTCTGCAAGCTCCGCCTCCCGGGTTCACGCCATTCTCCTGCCTCAGCCTCCTAAGTAGCTGGGACTACAGGCGCCCGCCACCTCACCCGGCTAATTTTTTGTAGTTTTAGTAGAGACGGGGTTTCACCATGTTAGCCAGGATGGTCTCGATCTTCTGGCCTCCTGATCCGCCCGCCTCGACCTCCCAAAGTGCTGGGATTACAGGCGTGAGCCACCGTTCCCGGCCCTCATTTGAGAAAATCGATTTTCTAATGATACAGAGTTGGTCCTTGTGTATTTTTTTTTTTAATCCTGGTCCTCACTTGCCTCATTTGTAAGTAGTAATTAAGAAAAAATTAAATATTTAAAGTGTCTGGCATAATCCTGGTACTTAGAAAATTTTCAACAAAGATAGGTTTCCTTACCAAAGTTATTACAATTATCTTAATAAAATCTTTCATAAAGAGAAGTCAGTTTTCTAACTGTTAAATGACATCAGTATAAATTCTAAGAGTTGTATGAACTGGGACTATAGTGAAATAGATGTGTTTATCAATGAAATCAATAGAAATTTGCAGTTTGAATTTAGGAGTAAAACATAGAGTCACAATCAAAATAATGTAATACAGAAAAATAATTACTGAATGCCTACTATATATTCCACCCTCTGTTGATATTAGGAGTGGGAAGGAAAGATTTAATCTTCTTTCAAGATGAGGTTCAAAGCATGATCCCTTCTATAGAATAGACCACAATCTAGTGAAGATAACTTACAGAAAGCCAATAATCAGATTCAGTATGCTGCATTCTTTAAAAGTAGGTTGTGCATTTAAATATTTGGGGTGCTATAAAATTGATTCAGTTTACCAGGATTGAAGGCCAAGATTACCCAGAGGAAAATATGGGAGAGGGGACACTTGCTGTTTTATATAGTCAGTAGAAATTTTAAGGAGAACAGTATTTTTTGCTTAGGAAATAATTAATTTGGTGTGGTTGGAGCACACATCTGGCTTGAACTCTCTAAAAAATAGAATTCAAATATGTATTTGTTAACTTTCTATAACATGTTTAGAACTGTAGGTGCTGTTGATTTACAGAGAAGACGTACTTAGCCATTTAGGAGAAATAATGCACTAGAATTTAGAGCTAATTATTTTGAACGATAAATGAGAAACAGATCAAGATGAATTTAAATATCTAACTTGGGTAACTAAGCAGATGGTAGTTAAATCAACAGAATTAGGAAATTACTGAAAAATAGCAGATTTGGGGGATATGTGGAGCTTGAGCTAATCAGAGAAATAATTTGTAGCGTGATATCAGAAGTCATTTGCCAATTTAAGCTCCGGTGCTCATGAGAGATTGCAGCTATATGTACAAGTTTTATATGCCATCTGTATCATTTTTTATTTTATTATGATTAGATACATTACATGTTTATTGCAGAAAATATGAAATTTATAAATAGAATATAAAAGCTTCCCCCAATCATATCATCTGTTAATAATTATAGGGGCTAACATTCTGGTAGATATTATTCCAAAATTGAGGTTATAATATTCATTCTCTTTTTTCAATTAACTTTTTATCATAAGCACATTTCTATGTTCCTAGACATTAATTTAAAATTAGTTACATGCTCTGTAGTATTGTCTTGATGAAGCAGGATACTTGAGTATCCCTTTTTTGCGGGCAGGAACTTGAGTACAAGAGCGAAGGAACTAGCCAGCTGCTTCGGTGCTGGTAGGGGCAAACTCCACTCATTCGGACCTGCTGCATTCCACTGCTTGCTGGAGGGAGCAAGCAGGTGAATGAGTGCAGGAGCTGGGGCAAGCCCTTTTGGGCACCAGCAGGAGCAAACTCCATACCGGCCCCGCAGTAGAGTCTAGGGGGATGCCTGCGACCCCTGGAGGCCCAGAAGAAGTGTTACAGTACTCTTTTAGCTCTGCTGTTTGAGGACAGCTTAAGTGTTAACAACTCAGCGGGCCCTCTGCTTTTTTGTATGAGGCAGCCGCCTTCCTCCAGCGAGGGCAAAGGGTCAGTGTGACAGCCTTCTGTATCCGCACTCGTGGCACCCAAGCTTTTGTCCAGCGTCCAGGAGAAATGACGTTACAAAATTAATTGGAGAATGGTAAATGTGGGGGATTGTATTGTGATGGAGGTGGCTCTCAGCAGGAAGGGGAGCTGAAAAGGGGACAGGGTAGGGAGGTAATCTTTCCCTGAAATCCCGCCATCTCTGGTCAGATTATTCTCCAAAGTACCAATGTCAAGCTGTCCCTCTGAAGTCAAGCTGCTTCTCTCTGATGCCCAGCCTTAGTTCATCTGCTTCTCTTCTCTCTGCCAGCCAAGGATGGGGTTTTCACCGGCACAGGATAGGGGGTGGGGCAGGCCTTGGGTGGTTTCAGAAAAGGCAACATTCGAGCAGGAAAACAGGGTTGTAAGTTCTTTTTTTTTTTTTTTTTTTTTGAGACAGAGTCTTGCTCAGTCACCCAGGCTGGAGTGCAGTGGCGCGATCTCGGCTCACTGCAAGCTCCGCCTCCAGGTTCACGCCATTCTCCTGCCTCAGCCTCCCGAGTAGCTGGGACTACAGGCGCCCGCCGCCATGCCAGGCTAATTTTTTGTATTTTTAGTAGAGACGGGGTTTCATCATGTTAGCCAGGATGGTCTCGATCTCCTGACCTCGTGATCCACCTGCCTCGGCCTCCCAAAGTGCTGGGATTACAGGCGTGAGCCACCGCCCCCGGCCCAGGGATGTAAGTTCTCACTTGGGGCCACGCTATCAGGCTTTTTGACTTGAGGGTGGGTTTTTTGGAAGGGATCCGCTCTCTTCTGCCCAGAATTTCCCTGCATCCTGTCCCTATCATTATGTAAACAGATCCAATAAAAATTTATTTAGTTCCATACTATAAGTATTTTAGGGGTTTCAATTTGTTATAGTAAAATATTGATATGTTTACTATCTTTTCATAAATATGTTGGTACGTCTCTGATCTTTCTTTATTAACTACACTTCTAGAAGTGGCATTAATTTAACAAAATATATGAAAATTGGACCAGGCACGGTGGCTCACGCCTGTAACCCCAGCACTTTGGGAGGCTGAGGAGGGTGGACCACAAGATCAGGAGTTCAAGACCAGCCTGACCAATATGGTGAAACCTCATCTCTACTAAAATACAAAAAAAAAAAAAAAAAAAATCCAAAAATATCCAGGTGTGGCCCACACCTGTAGTTCCAGCTACTGAGGAGGCTGAGTCAGGAGAATTGCTTGAACCTGGGAGGCGGAGGTTGAAGTGAACCGAGATTGTGCCACTGCACTCCAGCCAGGGCAACAGAGCAAGACTGCATCTTAATAATAATAATAATAATAATAATAATAATAATAATAATAATAAATATATATATATACATACATGAAAATTTAAGATTGATGGAGAGTTTCAAATTGCTCCCAGAAAAAGTTAGTCCTACTTTGTATTTACTTTCCCACCCATTTCACCAGACTTAATTATAATTGTGAAGTTGAAATTCATGTCTCCTAATTGACTCTGTCTTTAAAAACAATTTCCTTCCTTCCTTCCTTCCTTCCTTCCTTCCTTCCTTCTTTCATCCCCTCCTTTCCTCCCTCCTTCCTCCATTTCTCCCTCCCTCTTTTCCTCCTTCCCTTCCTCCCTTCCTCCCTTCTTTCCTCCCTTCCTTCTTCCCTTTCTGGTACTGAAAAGAAAATGTATGGCCTTGTAGCAATAACCTCCCTCTTTACAATTATGTTAACTCTAAAAACAGATTTATCTTAGAAACTTGAGAAAATCTCTTTATGCCAAAGAAAATATTAATGTAATTTGGAGCTCTAAACCTAAACTTGGAAATAGTAGTGATTTATTTTGTGTGTCTGAGTCAGTGAGAGGGAGAAGATATATATGCATATTAAATATATCACTAACAAGATATATTGGTGGTCATTAAAAGAGGACAAACATGTAATATATTATAATAATATTAATCATGTCACTATGCATTAGTTTACTATTCAAAGAAATTTCCCACCTTGTTGAGTAGTCAGAAGTTAAAAGGACTAATAAGCCTTTTAATAATTTAAGAATTTTCATGACACCTGAATAAAACAGATAAGAAAACGAGTATGATAAATTTTGTATCTGAATTTCGAGAGACTTATGAATGTTAGACAAATCAATTACTAATAGAATATTTTGTATGATAGGTGAATTTATTTTCTCATCACATTCAGTTTTATACTGTGTCTGCCTTTAGTAAATTTACTTATTTTTTTAAGTATCTGTGATTGTAATATCTAAATTCCAGGGACACGTGGCTCTTCTGTATTTGCAATGAAAATCTATCTTGAAATACAAGAATGCAAGTCTTCTGTTATTAGTGTCCTGAACAACTCAAGCTCCAGGGAAATGCTCATCATATGTACAAATTAGAGAATTATAATCAGAAATTTAAAAGAGAGTTATGTACATGACTGCAGAACTAAGATGCCATTTATTCATCTCTCTTGAGACTTGTGACTTATTAGGAAATTAGGAGGTTGTTTTGCGTTTGTTTGTTCAAATTCTAGCTTCACTTTATAATTAGAATTAATATCTTATTTGTTTCCATTTGTTTCCATTCATGCACCACAGTAAACATGGGACACGAAATGTAAGCCAAAACAGAATTACTTTTATCTTTCCATTATCTTTGTTACTTTTTTAAAAAGTATGATAAAAAGAAACTTAATTGGACCACTGAGTGTGAACTAGAAGATTTTAAAAAATCTAAAAGTTTGATAAAGTTATTACAGAAAGAGTCCTAACCTCCTACAGGTCATTTATTGAGATCTTACTATGTGCCATTTAAGCTAAGCTATATATATATATAGTTTGTTACATTATATACATATTTTTAATGTGAGCCCAGTAGGGTAGTTATTTTTATCTAAATTGAGATTGAAAGAGTATACTCAAATTTTCCATAAGTCACATAGTTAATAATACAGTGAATCTGAGATTTGAAACTGAGATTTTCTGACACCAAAACCCATGTAATAAACCTAATGAGAGCAGGATTAGCTCATTGGCATCCAAGTGACTGGACTAAGAACAATGTTCATCTCAAATGAAAGCTCTGGGGCTGACCTGGTGTGGTGGCTCATGCCTATAATCCCAGTGTTTTAGGAAGCCAAGGCAGGAGGATCTCTTGAGGCCAGGAGTTTGTGACCAGCCTGGGCAACATAGCAAGACATTATCTCTTCAAAAACTTTTTAAAAAGTTAGCCAAGCATGGTGGCCATTTCACTCTAATGCCTAGGCAATGGAGCAAGACTCTGTCTCTAAAACAACAACAAAAAAGAAAAACTTGGAATGCCAGAAGCCAAGCTTCTCCCGCATGGCATCCAACCCTGGACCATGTGAAGAAAGAGATGATTGAAGCCAGAAGCTCAGTCCAATTGATCTAATGCTTTCTTATGGAACTTCTTACCCAGTTTTACTTTCTGATCTACCTTTGACTTTTGCTAACTTTTATCCATTTGACCTGCCCCAAATCCCGACTTTTGCACCTGACTCTTACTTTATTTTGCTCTCGTCAGCTACATTTTGGTGTTCCTTTTGCAGATATATTTCAAGTCACCTGAACCATGAGACTGGGTTCTAGTCCTCTGCCCAGGGTTTTGGAAATTTTGCTTATTTTATAATATCTCAATCTTTCATGAAGAATTTCCTTAAAAAATGTGAATTCAGTTTCTATTTCTTTCTCAGGTAGGGTCCCTCTTTCTCTTAGGACTGTTGATTAAAACCTGGATTCCTGGGCTGGGAGTAGCAATAAAGCAACTGAAAAGTCTTATTCTGGACTCTGGTCAACAAAGGAACATATTCTCTCTCTAGGATTATCTCTCAATGTGTTGATCCGCCACAGAATTTTACTTTTGTTTTTTGTTTTTTTCAAAATTCAAACAATTTATTGAAATTAAAATCAGCAAATATCTCCGATGTTGACCCATGGAAGAGAAGTGTAATGCAGTGTAAAAATCCAAAGACCTAGTTTTTAATCTAGCTACAGAGTAATCTCGATCAAGTTATTAACAACTTATGTGAGTTGTTAATGTCATTTGAGAAATGAAGAGACAAGTGATCTCTAAGGTATTTAAATGTCATGTTATATAACAATATGAGTTTAACTAGCAAAGGGGGACTCTAAAGTTCGGAAGTATAAAGGATTGGGCTGATTAACCAGACCTCTAGTGAAGTAAGTGCATCAAGTTAATATAAAAAATGCTGTATTTATAACCAGCTCAATTTTATTTCATCTATCCATGAAGTTTCAGTTTTATTTTCTACCATGGCTTTTGAAGATTTAACGACTGAGCATGGAAAATACTAGGAAATGATAGCAAAGTTCTCTTAATGCTCTAGCTAGTGATAGTAGAAAAATCTACTAATAGTGAAAACTCTCGGACTCGAGTGCCAAAGCACATTTGATCACACGTGATTCCATTTATGAGTTTCATTTTAAGCAGTTTGCAATGAACTATCGGTTAGGAATATAAATTAGATTGAACAAATTCAAATATATTTCTTGAAATAAAAACTACCATAAAAATAAATGTAAATGACAAACTAAAGTATGTTTGCAATACACATGGCAAATAATTTGTTTATTTAACAAAAGACAAAACAGTGGGCACATATATAAAATGCTAATTCATGAACTATATGGTATGTTCAAATTCACTAGAAATTAAAGAAATGCACATTTAAAAGAAAAGTACATTATATTTTACTTCTCAGTATGGGAGAGTTTTAAAAGCATGGTAATACCAGGTCTTAGCAAGATGTAGTAACATTAGTACAGTACTTTTACATTCTGTTGTTAGGGATGTAAAATGATACCATCTTTCTGGTAGACATTTTGGTAGTATGTATTACTCCATTTGAATGAGCACAGTATCTGAATTAACAATTTTACTTCTGGTAAATTTTATTTTATATGCCTAGTTATATAGTTTTATAAAAATATTGTTTTATATATATAGATGTATGTTTATATATAATGACATTTATGTATTATGTTTTTGCTATATTATCTATAATATTGAAAATTTGGGGGAAAAACAAAGACCTGCAAATAAAGATGATTAATATCCTATGACAGAATAGAATGCTATGCACATAGAAAAAACTCATGATGTAGATTTATGTTCATTGATATTGAAAAAATTTTATAAAATATTAAATTAAAAATCAATTTTATTATTAGCACATATATTGCATGTATTTTGTGTTTATATGCATAAAAAAGGATAGAGAACCATAATAAACATAAATGTTTTTGCAGTTATTTCACAGCAGAATTTGGGGGTGATTATCTGCTTTTCCTTCAATGAATACTGTATGTGATATGAATGAAACAAAAAAAGCAACAGAAGCTATTTTCCTTCATACTGCACAGTTGATCCAGTTTGCTGGTTATGCATCTCCCTTCTGTTTGCACTTGAATGTTCTCTCAAAGGACATTTAAACTCCACAAAAGATCAACATTTGACAACTTAGTGATATTTCACTGGTAGTAAAAATGACAACAAAAGCAGAAAGAGGTAAGTACAACTTTCACGTGCATTAATTTAGATAAAAATAAAAGAAAAAATAGGAGTGGAATTTTAGAAAGAAGCTTTGTTGGGGCATCATCTTCAAATTGCCTCTGCTTCTCACCCACTTGCTGAAATATTTTGTGTTACTGGAAAGGATATTTTAATATTTTATTTAAAATAAGAATATTTCCATTACATAAATAATTTTGTAATCATCAGCTTTGAACATTGGAACATATTCAATTGTTTTTAACAAAACATATTCAAAGCAATGGTAGGTTGTTCTACCTTCTGAAACAGCAAAGTCATTATTGCATTATTATGTGTGTGAATTGTGAGTATCTTTCAATGTGAAGTTTGTTCTTATCACTGGCCCTGAAGTTATTCTAAAGTAAATTATTTCAGAGGGAGAACTTCAAGATAGTAAGGAACAAAAAATGACTCCTTTTTCTGATTTCTTTCCTCAATTACTTACTTCTTCACGTTGAGATATTTAGTTAACTACTTCAACTTCTTCTAGAAAATGAGTTTTATGAACACATGGTAGGTTCTTAAAAATATTTGTTTTGTAGAAGATTTCAGATGTTCCTGATTATGTTTTTGTCAAGATTAAATAAAATATCTGAATGCTTATCATGTAGTAAGTGCTCAATAAATATTTGTTGTTATTATAATTAGCTTAATCGCTGGCAAAATATTGTCTTTAGATATGCAGTTGTCTGTCTAGCAAGTATAGAAATTTGCTTCTTACATTAAAAAATACCATATAATAGATTATTGCCTTTAAAAATGGAAGTTAAACTCAAGATGTACTAAATACACCCTATATTAAAATTTGCCATTACCTCCCATACACAAAACATGGAGTTTTGAACAATGAAATTTAGACTGCTAAAATGTCATCTCACAATACATTCATTGAGTGAACACAATTTTTTCTATATTTGATTCCTATCTGAAATGTCTCAGGGTGATGGAGATTAAGTCAAGGGTAGAATATAATTCTGTGTGAAATAACTCTTCTCCTGTCTTAGTTATATAGTTATATAGGAGACAGTAGGCATAGTGATGAAGAGCACTGACTGGATTCAAATCCTGGGTGTGCAATTACAAACTATATGAACTTAAAGCAACCACTTTGTCTCACCAAGCCTTAGTAAACCATAAAAGCACATATACTTACCTCCCACAGTTGCATTTGGTACGGTTGAATTGAATGGAGTATGTAAGCGCTTGGTACAATTCCTAATTCAGAGTTAGCACTCAATAAGCAGCAGCGAGTCTTTCTATTATTGTCCAGAATTAAAAGGAAGTCTTTGGTAATTCTGGAGTCTAAAACTTTCAAGAAATCCAGATGAAGACTTAGATTGGTATCACTCTGCATCTCTCACTACACATAGCATTCCTCATCGAATCAATACACTTTGCTTTCTCTCATCTGCCTTCTCCTATTTTTTTTTTTCTTTTTGCACCTAGCAGTCATCCTTCCCCTATATAGCTAGAGCCTTTGGGATCAGTCTGTCATCATTCAGTATGGGTCAATCTATGTCAGATGCAAGTGCCTTCCTTATAATCAATGTAACGGACTTGTTTAAAATGAATAGAAAAATACAGTAAGTTTCCCACTAGAAGAACATATCTTAGTTCCATGGTTGACCATTGTATGGCAATAATAACGTTATTGTCTTTGAGCTGAAGATTTCATATCTATAAAACTAAGGTTATATCCACCTCAAATACTTTTGAGAGGATTAAATAAAATCCTACGTAAGTATTAAGTAAAAGGCTATGCCTACCACACAGTGGTTACTCAGTGGATGCCAGTGGTTGCTTAGCTGTTGATATAAACATTATCATTATCATGATTGCTAGTATCGTTTTTGTAGATTCAGTACTTAACAGAGCCTAGAACAGTGTTTGCATGTGAATGAGTGAATATAACTATAGTCTCACTGGTGAGCAAGTGGTATCATTTTACATCCATAAGAGAGAGCAGTGTTTTCTGCTGGAAATATGAATGAATATTGGTAGCATCCACAGAACACAATGGCAGCTATTTGTAGCTTCTGATGGTGATGTAACTCAGCTATGTGGCTCAAGGTACTGGTGAGCCCTTAAATGCAGCTGGCTTAGCTCCTTTAAATAAAAATGATTAGACAAGAAAAAGTAGAAAACAGATTTATTTATAAACCATCCTACAAAGACGCAAGGTGCAGTTCTGTTTTCGTGACACACCAGCAACTCTTTAAATATTTACTGTCAACCTGGGGAATTCATGTGTAGACGGATGGCATATTTAGGCCTTTAATGTGCCATCTCAGCAGGGCCCGCTTAAGGCTGCCCATCTGGAAGATGAAACTTTACAGCCAATTTAAAAATGTTTTTTTCAAGGACAGATAAACTGTTTCTAGCTGATTTCCACCAAGACATATGAAAGCAAACCTGGTGCTTTTTTATTTGGGAATTAACATTTAAACGAGAATTCATACTTCTTTTCCGGAACACCTGTAGAAAACTCCTGCATAGTCAAGACTAATTTAAATTTGGTTCTATAAAACAAGCCATACAACAATGTTGAATCAGTAGAGAGACATATTTTCCTTTTATGGCAGCAAAAGCAGTAAAAAAATCTAGTTAGAATTTTATTCTCACCTCTTCTCTTCAGACTTAATGGATAGGTATAATGTGTTAAGTCTCTGCCAACTGAATGAAATTCTTCAGAATTCTACCAAATCTCTAAATGTTATGGAGCAATGTTACATTCCTCTTTGAAAGTTTTGCTTTCTTGATTTGTAAAATATCTTTCAAAAGTTATGATACGATTGCTATCTCGAATCTCAAATGCCATAGTACTGGTCAGGATCAGTTCACAGAGTTAGTTGTTCACAAACACTCCTGTGATTTGAAGGATATTTTTCTCTCTTCTCTCCCTCCATCCCACTCATCCTTACTCTTGTCCTTCCTTCCTCCTGCCCTCCCTCCCTCTCTCCCTTTCTTCCTTTCTTTTCTTTCCTTTCTTTCTTGGATTCTCGTAAGCTAATAAAGTTGGTGTTCAAGTGTAAACCTATCTAAATATTCAACCTCCTTTCCCTCTCCTGAGAGTTCAAATTATTTTCTTCCAGAAGCTATATTTAGATTATTTCTCCACAAAATGATTTCTAAAACTCTATATATTACTTAATATGAAGTATAAGCAGAATTCTGGGGAATTGGGGTGGGAAGGAATGGAGAGAGCAATAGCAGGAGCAAGAGTCATCACGAAAGTCAGAGTAGAAGTGTTTAGACCACTGACAAAATCCCAACCACATTCCAGAGCACAATCACCGTATTCATATGAAGTGCCCCCAACACTGTAAGAATCACTGAAAAAATACTAATGAGCAAAATTAGTTTCTCCAAAATGATTGTCTGTAATATTCATTTTAAAATGGAGCTTAACTTGCTCTGAAGTTATCTGAGAATTAAGAAGCAGCATGTGACACAGCTCTCTTTCTCTCTCCTCTCAGTCCTCTGAATAGCACATTCTTGAAATTAGTACTGAAATGGAGTAGCCAATATAATTGAATAAAATCCAGGGCAGTAACAGCAGATAGCAAGACGTCTCTCTGTAAGTTACCTCTTTTTCAAATGAAGTCCGATATTATTTGACCAAAGAAAACATGATTCTCTTGTTTGTGATGTCTGTTTGCAGGGTTACAGCATCCCCATTTACTTGGCAGTTAGTACAATTAGCCAAGTTAACTGGGTAAATGGGTCTGCATTCAACTATTACCCAAGGTTTTATGTAGTTTGAAAACATTGACCATCATTAGCAGAATTCTTCCTATCCTCCTGTGCCAGTTCCTCAAATGTACTTATAATTGGAGAACCATATGATTAGGCAATGGTTACCCTTATTGGAGAACAAATTATTTGGAGAGCTATTTTCAAAGAGCTGGCATGACTAGATCCCTTTTTCTCTACATTTCTTGCGTACTATTAAAAAAATGTATTTGCAATGTTTCTCAAGTCCTTTTCTCCCACCATTGTTCTTACTATGTTTTTTATTTTATATTATTATTTGGACATTATTACAAGCCTGTAGAAACTTTTTTTTTTTTTCTTCATCTTAAAGTTGTGAGCTGACAATTATGAGCTTTGTAGACCAACTCTGCTTTGACCTGGGATCCTAGCACATGGGGTGAGTTCATTCATTTTCTACAGGACAGTTCCTTGAGATTTGTGGATCTTTCTAAGTAGATCAAATTTACATAAGTAAGGAACAAACTTCTATCACATTTAAGCCATTCTCCTATTAGGTGTTTCTCTTTATGCAGCTGATCTTAATTCTAACTGGTTCAGCTAGTCATCAGGGATAGACACAAACAGACACTACCTTCCTAGGGAGGGAACACTTGATTTAAGACTTGAACTAGATCTTTAGCGAGATGGAGCTTGGGTTAGCAGAGGTGAGGTTGCTGTGACTTAGAAGACTGGAGAATTAAGAGGCATTTTGGGTAGAATAAATACTATGTTCAGATGTACTACAAGTACACTCAGATTTAAACCATTAAAGCTTATGAAGGAGGTATCCTAATATGAATCACGGTAGTGATCTCTAGTTTCCCCTTATCCCCATCTTGCAGCAGGCTGACCTCCATGAACTGGATCAACAAGCTCCTCTGCCTCTTGTCCTTCTGGCTGGGTTCAGTCTATAGGAAGGACCAGCAGAATATCAGAGTGAAGAAAGAGAGGGAGGTTAGGAAAAGTATTCCCTCAGCTTCTTCCCTGAAGAGCCAGTCAGGACTGGCTGCATACTGTAACCATAACAAGTCCTTTGCCTGATGCAATCAGTCAATATATTGAGACACTGGGGGTTGCAGCAGAGAAAGAGTTTACTAATCAATTGTCATGCAGTCAATTGAAGAGACCAGAGGAAACCTCCAATCTGCCTCCTTGAGAGGTTTGTGTTAGGGCTTTTAAAGGGTCTGGGCAGGTGATGGGTATTGTGGTGATCACTGATTGGTTGAGAAGTGAGGGGTGAAATTGTGGAACAGGAAGACGAAACTGCATTCCTGTGCTGAGTCAGTTCTTTGGTGGGGGTCTTCAGACAGCCTAGTGTCAGCCATTCTGCGAATTTGGGATCTGAAAAACACTTTAAGCAATTCTTGGGTTAAAAGGTCCAGTGCCAGAGATTCTATCTATAGGAACAGTTAGGGATTAGGTGGTCAGCATGCTACATGACTCTCAGTTACTCAGCAGTTTCAGGGAGGCCGGTCAAAGCGCATCCTGGTCAGTTTCTAACTATAATTATGCCTAAAGCCTGTTGCAATTCTTGTTAACCCTATGAGAATCCCTCTACCAATGGTCATGGCTCCTGACAGGTGACCTTCTCTCTGGGTTCCAGTGACTTCTCTGTCCCTTTGTCCCTTTAGACCTTGGGGTGGCAATATCATCCTGCTGTTACTAGCTGTTTAAGAAAAAAAAAAAACTTTTTTTCTCGATACATTCAACATGGAACACTTTTGACACAAGATGTGTGGGTTTCCCATACAAAGTAATTCTGACATTAACACCCGGTAGTTAGCACAGACCTCATAGGTTAAGGATTCAGACCCACATGGCTGCCCACCCATCCCCCTCCCCCCCTTCAGATGCCAACTTCAAGTGGCAGATCGCCAGGTTGCCCAATATTTTGTTCAACTTGGCTACAAATTGGAGGTTCCCATGACCCCCTGCTCACTTTCCATCATTTGCTAAAGCAGCTCACAATTCAGGAAAACAGTTTACTTGCAAGATTACTAGTTTAATACAAAAGATATCTTAAAGGATACAAATGAACAGCCAGGTAAGAAGATAAAAATAATACTAGGGGGAGTTTAGAAAGGTCCCAAGCACTCTCTTGTGACTTCTCTTGCTGATACTTTTATAAATGTCCCCTTTATTAACCGCTCCTCAAATGAACCCTATTTTGATAGCTTTTTGGTTCCTAATGGACCCTGACCTATCAGAGTTTGGATCGTTTTATTTTGCTAATTTATAGCACCTATTAAAAACAGTAGGAGTAAGTACCCAGTAAAAGTACTTATGCTTCAAAATACCTGGATGAATTTTGTGAACACCACAGGAACTTTTTTTTTTTTTTTTTTTTTTTTGAGATGGAATCTTGCTCTACAGCCCAGGCTGGAGCGCAGTGGTGTGATCTCGGCTCACCACAATCTCTGCCTCCAGGTTCCTGGTTAAGCAATTCTCCTGGCTCAGCCTCCCAAGTAGCTGGGATTACAGGCACACACTACCATGTCCAGCTAATTTTTATAGTTTTAGTAGGGACGGGGTTTCACCATGTTGGCCAGGCTGGTCTTGAACTCCTGACATCATGATCCGCCGGCCTCAGCCTACCAAAGTGCTGGGATTACAGGTGTAAGCCACTGCGCCCAGTCAGAAAGAACTTTTTGAGAATTATTGAAATCACTCTCTGAGTTAAGGAAGCTGTAAGAAACCGTTTCTTCCAAGTTCTGCTTCTCCTGGTGCACTCCAGTGTACAAATGCATGCTGTCTGTGATGGAGCCTCATTTTATCCTGTTAGAAGACTTACTGTTGAGTCCCTGCTATTATTCAGTTTGTTTCAAGAACTAAGTCTTAACCAAATGGTTTCTACAAAGGCTTTGCTTTCTCCCTTTATCCTCCCCCAACCCATCTGCTCTGAAATTGCTTGCTGAATAAAAACTTTACTCATTAACTCTTGAAATGGCTTTTCTTCTCTTTGCTCAGAACAGTAGCTGTATTTTTGTTTTCATCCTCTCCTATGTTGCTAAAGAGAAGGATTTCTCCTTTTATTTTAGGAAGAATCATTACATTCTTGTAATCAGAGTTGAAAACAGATTTTTCTATTGTTCAGTGACTCCACAAATCCCACGAATATCACTTGAAGGCTACATCCACTGATAGGAGCAGCAGAGGTAGCTTAGGGTTACGTCACGTACAATAGACAGTGGCACTGAAGCAGAAGAGAGGATATCAGTGTCAAAGAAATATACTGATGGTGTTTAGCTAAAGATTCAAATGGGTTTGAGGAATCATAGAAGATGAAGAGGGAGAGGTAGGAAGGTGATTTTATGCACATTCCTGACTTACACATTCTTCACTGACTGAAATCCAACAGCAGTGACCTAACTCAGAAGACTCTTCTATATGGACAGCAACAGTATCAAACATTTACAGGGCACCCACATACAACAAAATACCAAAACAAAAAGGATAAACAAGAATCTGATTAGTGATATATTGAAAATTATAGGGGAAGACATGGGATGATCTTTTTTCTCCCCATTATAAAACGTTATGACAAACATCCCTATAACGTAAAATGGGCTAACAAGGGAAAAGTAGACCAAATTCATCACTATTACATGCACAAGTGTTGATAGAAGCCAGACAAAATATGAACTTGAAGAGGAGACAGATGATTGGGCTTAAATATTCTCTTCATGGAAGAGAGATGTATAAACCTGGGAAGTGGGTGACAAACCTTATGGGAAGGTGAGGGACAGTGCTGCATAGGAGCAAAGGTACTCTTAATATGTAGACAGAGTTCCCCAGGTAAACTTTTGGAGCTGCCCTTAGAAGAACAGATAAAAAGTCTCTGGGGTGTGGTTTTTACTCACAATCTCTTCTCTGGTGGTTGCTCTTTTCTGGTTAGCTGATCAGATTCCTAGGGAAGAAGTCTCAAGACAACTGCATTTCTTTTGGAAAGAAGCTTTCTTGGTCAGGGAAGTAGATTCCAGAAAGTCCTTCCTTGTGCTTGGGGAGAAGGGAAGAGATGAGACAAGGTTAGAAGGACCTTGATTCTGTGGCAGCTTCCAAGGCCTTTCAGCCTGTCAAACTGCCAGTCTTTGGGGAATAGACTTTTGAGCCCCAACAGAACCTACTGTGTGCCAGAAAGGATGAAGAAATATATTTTCTTGGCTTGTTCTGACATTGTGTAGTGTCTCTTTTAATCCTTAAAACCACTTGAAAAATTATTTTTTATGTCTATCAATAAATATTGATGTTATTTCTTCATAAATAATTGTTTTATTTATGAATAAATAAGTATAATTTATTTGTTGTTTCGAATTGTTTTGATGAAATGTGTTTTCTTTTGAAAAAAACAAATCAGTACTCATAGGTTTATTTTCCATTCTGCTATTCTCATTTTGTTACCCAGCTCTTATCACGGACTCAAAATGGGTATAGCAGTACATGCATAAACAGCAATGTCCAGAGGTGAAAAAAGAGGGAAAATAAAAGAAATCCTTGTGTATCATTTAAGATCTAAAAAATCTTTTTCTGAATCCTCAGCCATCTCCTTATGTTTCATTGGAGAATTAGGTCTCCAATGGCCTCAATTAGGTCACATGCTACTTCTTAACCCATTCTGATCAGTAGGCAATGGAATTACCGACATTGGCTTAGTCAAGCCATAATTATCTAATAAACATAACGGGTTATCAAGATTTCTGCCCTGTAGCAAAGGCCAGCCTTTCTCAAAGCATACCTTCAGGGAAAGGAATACTAACACCTAAGGACAGAAGAGTTTCATTAGTAAGAAAAGGGAAATAGCCTTTAAGCAGACAATCACCGATGTCTATAAGAGTGACTGAAAAATCAAAAAGACTATGTAAATGCAAAGGACTATAACTGAGAGAAGAAAAAACTATAATGGAAGGATTTTAAGTAATAACTGTGTTACAGGAAAGGAGCCTCAATCCAGACTCCAAGAAAGGGTTCTTGGATCTTGAGCAAGAAAGAATCCATGGTGAGTCTGTAGTGCAAAGTAAAAGCAAGTTTATTAAGAGAGTAAAGTATTGAAAGAACCCTCATTCAAAATGGAGTCACTCTGGTTTGAATGCCTCTGACAATTGGGTAGAGGATTTTTTTTTTTTTTCCTGAAGAATGACTTTGCTCATTCCCTGGAGAAAGTCTTTGTATAAGCAGCATTTTATCTTTTTTGGAAAAGGAAGGAAGGAAGGAAGGAAGGAAGGAAGGAAGGAAGGAAGGAAGGGAGGGAGGGGGGGAGGGAGGGGGGGAGGGGGGGAGGGGGGGAGGAAAGGGAAGGGAAGGAAAGGGAAAAGATGGTGGCTAGAGAATATTTATGTCCTACATCAAGGAAGAATTGAATTTATTGAATTTAGTTTTATTTAATTTCTTGTCCTGAAAGATAATCTGCAACTCATCCAACCATGGGTCAAAGTGTAATCCAATTTTCCCACTGAGCTGATTGACAAATTCTTATCTTAACAAGATTAAGACTTTAAAGCAGGAACTTCTCTGCTGTTTCAAAAAGCAATAGCTTTTTACTGATTTTCTTGCACATTTGACCGCTGCTTGTCAAGTTGCCATTTGTTCTTTAAAAATCTTTATCGTCTTTATATTCTCAGTCTTTTTTCTTTAGCAGTGGCAATAGTGCTTTCCATTTGCCCTTTAGCTGACTGAAAGGTGAGGGCAGCTGTCTAAAACATCTGAAACACCTCTAAGACACTTTATATATTATAGGAAAATGTGTAGCATAGGGCTGTCCTAGCAGCAGAACCATGAATCCTAAGCCCAAATTCAAGAATATAGGATAGTATACTGTAAGCAGAGAAGGATTTTAGATGTGACTATAGTATGCTATAAGAAGATCCTATATGTGAGCATGAACTTCTACCTTTATCCAAAAAAGTAAATGTCTAATAAAAACTGTTTTCCTTCATTTATCTTTTAGTGAGTAGCCAGTGGGGGGCTTGACCTTCTCAAAGGCCTTCCCAAGAGCCTTTTTGGTATGTGTGAATATCAGTCAATTTATAGATCCATCTCCAAATAAGGGAGCCTGGGTTCTCTGGAGAGTTGGCCCAGTTCTGAAAGGAAAGCTTAAAGTAGCCTGTCTGCTTATGAGTAGAGGTTATCTAATATTAGCTTCTGTGTGATGGAAAACAAACTGCTTTAACTATTAATCACTGCATAACAGACTGACCTCATGATGCAGAAAGGATTTTAAATTAGTAATAGCTTTATTTGGGGAAAATACTCAAATGCATTTCATGCAGATTAATCAGGTTTTCAATTCTTCTGATTCAATTATTCTTTTCAATTCTTCCAGAAAAAAAGAAAATTTGATTTTCAAAGTTTCTAATTTAATTATCAGCTTCAGAAAATGTAAATGATCACATGCATTGTAATCATTTTAATGCCAGCAGTGGTAAAACTATGAGTGCTGCTTAAAATATAAGGAAATGTCTCTAATCAGACATAACTGTAGTATATATAATATACTATCAGTATAGGAAGATCCTATATGTGAATATAATATAATCCTTCAAACCAGATATAATCATCCTGCCTAAGACAAAGTAAGTTTTTGAAAAAACAGGGCCTGAAAAAGATGTTCTGGTCTGCTAATTGGCACCTGAAGGAAAACAGTAATTTTATTAAATATGTGCAGTAAGTCAGATTGCCTGGGTTAAAATTCCAGTTCTGTAATTCTTTGGCCATGCAATTTTAAAAGGTTCTTCAAAATCTGTGTTTTAGTATCTTCATTTGTAAAACGGTAATAATAATAATAATGACAGAATTGGTTTATTGTGACCATTAAATTAAGTATCATAAATAAAGTACTTTGGGGAGCACATGACTCAGTGTTAGAAATTATTAGTATGATATCACTATCTCTTTTAAGTTGAAGAACTTTCTTCAATATAATTTTTATCATTTTTAATAGGATTAGAGGCAACCTGATTCAGAAATTTCTTTACATTCCTTGCTTGGTATAGCCAAACATTAATTGCTTTACAGGAACTAGAAAGCAGTGAATTAGTGCATTCTATCAGTAAGTTTTATTAAGGTCCTTATAGGAGGCATACCCTATCCTAGACATTAAGCAGAAATGATGAAAGACACACAAAAAAACCAAAGATGCACTTTGTGTGCAAAGAATTTACAGTTTGATCAATGTAATCAACACACAAGAAAATAATCAACAATAAACTAGAATTAGAAATTAGGCACATATTATGCATATCCCTAATATTGCATCACCTCCATGATGTAATAATGATTAGTTGATAACTCTCTCCCTGTGAGAATAGAAGTTTTTTGAAAGCAGCTATGATCCTGCTCGTCAGAGGTCTAGGTATGGTACCATGCACTCTGTAAGTGTGAATATTTGAGAATAAAGAAACTGCAGCAGTCAGGGGAGTGATCACAGTTACATGAATGGAAAGAAACTGGAATGAAAGAAAAAGGAATTGAGGCTACTGAGATAATTGGCTCTCCCACTAATTACCTATGGATTTGAACCTGTGAAATGAAAAGATTAATCTAGAATCTAGATTAGTATTATTCCAAGTTTTTTTTTTTTTTTTTTCATTTTTAAATAGGGCAAAAACATTCTTCAAAGGAAATCTTTTGAGTAAAAGCCAACAAGAATGGAGGACCACAAACAGCCTTGGGATTGCAGAGACGATCACCTGGATGAATCAATGTTTTAAGCTGAGTCCTGACAAACAAATGGGAGTTACCCGGGAAAAGAATGTGAACATAAGAGAAGATTGTTCCAGAAGCTAGGAAGAGCATGGCATTAAAATCCATTAATTTTGGTTGAATTCAAGAGTGCAAAGAGGAAATGGAAAGAAATTGGGTTTAAAAAATAAGCAAAGGCCAGATCAAAAAGGTCCATAGAAACTATGTTAAGAAGTTTTGGACTTTATCCTTATGGCAGTGGGTAACTATTAAAGAGTTTTAAAGAAGAGAGCAATCTCAAATTTGTTCTTCAGAAAAATCATTCTGGCTCCAATGCTGAGAAGGAATGTAAGAGGAGCAGCGTTAAGGCAAAGACGTCATGTAGGAAATTGTTGCAGTAATTTTCAGAAGAGAAGTCAGAAGTTTAAGCCAAAAAGGTGACATGAAATCCCTTATTCCCTGATTCACTCGCCTCTTTTCCACTTCATTATAGTGCTGATACCACAGTCCTGGCTAAATCGAACTCTTTTCTAACTCCATTCCTGTACTTAAGAAATTAGATGTAGCTGGGAAAAAAACAAACAACTAAGCTGATAGATCTGATTTTAAATTCATGAAAATGGCTACCCATAGGCCCTTAAAATGCTGCTCAATAATCATATTCTACATCCCCTGTGTCCATTCAGTCTTCCGTTGTCCTAAAAAATATATATACATTTTATGATTTCTCTCCTTTCTGAAAATCCCCAATACCTCTTTCTCCATTCTCACTCTCAGCTTATGACCTTCCTTCTTACTTCACGAAGAAACTTGGAGCAACCATAGGCGCCTTCCCCAGAATCCTACCATGACATCTAGCCGCCTACCTATCAGGACCTGCCACCCTCCCTTCTATCCAGCTACTTCAAGTGACCTGTCCATGCTTCTATCCAAAGCCCATCCCTCTACTGCATCCCATCTCCTCTCACCTCCTTTAGGGTGTCACTTTAGTAGCTCTCCCCTCTCTCCTTCATCAATAAGTTTTTAGTCGTTACCAAATATTCTTACCATCACTGAAATATAATGTTATTTCTCCCATCTTAGAGAAAACTTTTCATTACTCCACCCATTTCACCAGCTCCCGTTTCTTTGCCCCTTTTTGCAATAAATCTCTTGAAAGGTCTATCTATTTTTCCAATTTCTCTCGTCTCTTTTCTATAAACCCATGGCAATCAGACTTTTGCTCCCACCACATCACGGAAATCATTGTTACCAAAGTCATCAAGGATCTTATTACTTCTTAGATGTAGGTCCTGCTTTTGCTTAATGTATCAGTAGTATTTCAGTCAGTTAGTCATTCTGTCCTCCTATAAGTGATTGACTTGGCTCTGAGGATAACATATTCTCTTGGTTTCTGTTGTTGTTGTTGTTGTTTGAGACAGAGTTTCTCTCTATCGCCGAGGCTAGAGTGTAGTGGCGCAATCTCAGCGCACTGCAAACTCCGCCCCCACGGGTTCACGCCATTCTCCTGCCTCAGCCTCCCGAGTAGCTGGGACTACAGGCGCCTGCCACCACGCCAGGCTAATTTTTTTGTGTTTTTAATAGAGACGGGGTTTCACCGTGTTAGCCAGGATAGTCTCAATCATCTGACCTTGTGATCCACCCACCTCGGCCTCCCAAAGCTCTGGGATTACAGATGTGATATTCTCTTGGTTATTTATCCTATCTCATTGATTGCTCTTTCTTGGTTTCCACTTGTGGTTTTTCTTCTCTCAACCTTTTAATATTAAAGTGTTATAATTCTCAAATTCTGGGCCTTCTTTCTTCTCTATCTACTATGAAAGTTGTCAGAATCAAAATGGAATCACTTGTATTAAAAGCTCTGAAAAATGAAGCTGGGGAAAACCACGAAGAGAGGCTTCTCATGCATGAATGTATGATAACAAGAACTATCACAAAAGACTTAAAAATCACAACCTTGCATAAAGGCCATCTCAACCTCACACAAAAAGTATTTCTGCAAGAATATCTGCCCAGCAACTGCCTGTCCAATCTCCGACTGGCACAACCCTTATTATCGATCCTTGTAGTCCAGGATAGTTATCTCAAAACAATTATGCAATCTTCCTTATTGTTTTTTAAACTTTGTCTTTATCACCCAGAATACCCACATAGTTTACTATGGCACACACATTCCCATTTTGATGCTCATACCCAAATAAATACTATTTTCTTTTAAAGAGCTTCTTTTTGTCTGTTATTTGGTTTGACACTATACTTCCTGGTAATTGTATTCAAACCTATAAGTTTAAATACCCTGTATATGCTATTCAGCCCAGTCCTCTATTAAGAATATCATAGCTAAAACCAGAGTATCTCATCAAATGATCACAGTAATTGATTTAGGGGTAAGTATATAGTGTAAGCTAGTTCAATAACAATGAGCCTTAATACATGCTCTGGGAATTCTAGCGCATAGATTCACATGTTCTTCACTGGACATAACGATTTGGAGCTTGAAACTGCTGTAGTCAATATATGCCAGAGGCCCACTGTATGCTGTTTTTGGAGCCAAAATAGGAAGGAACCAGATTCTAGAAGTGGATTCTGATGACCTTGTTTGAGTCCTGAGTGAAGCCACACCTTAAACCAAATCAATTCTTGGAATATTCAGTTCCTTGAGGGTAAAATTGTTTTTAGTTGAGATTTCTGTTGCTCACAACACATACATCCTATCTGATATACATCCATATGAGTTAGATATTTTTACCTCTAATTCATATTAGGTTTGTGCAAAGGTAATTGTGGTTTTTGCATTAGTATTAATGCAATAGGAAAACCATACTAATGGTTTAATACAAGAGAAAAATCATGCTAAGATGCCTATGTAATTTTCCCAAAGTCATTCATCTAGTATATCCTGGCATCAGGATGGTCCAATAGTCAGATTTTAGACTCTACATTCATAGCTACAACTCCTTCTGAGTGGGAGTTTGGAGATACTGGAATGGACAACATTCTGTATGTGTCCCTTTGAAGTGTATGTGTGTGTGCGTGTGTGTGTGTGTATACTCTCACTCTAACTACTAAATTAGAACATTAAACAGGTAGTCATATTTCCTAAAAAAAAATATCAAAGAGTTGATTCTCATTTATTATTTAGCCACACTCCTGGGAATATCCTGAGAATCACCTTTATTCTTTGGTCTGTATCCTCAACTTTAATTCTATTCTTCATAGAACAATGAACATAGTACTCTCACCTATGGATTTTGTGTTCTTATACTTTCAGGTCTGCATCCAGTAACCAAGAATCTGGTTTTGTAATGTCTAAATTTTATAAGACAGATTAATTTTCCTACCACTAAAATGTTAGTGTAAGTGAGCAGGTCAGTGAAATGCACACAGAATGAGTAATCTGGGAGGCTTGGGTTCAAACACTGATTCTTGTGACATTGGGCAAGTTTTTAGTTCACTGGAGCCCTTTTCTCCTTCATAAAGAGTGAAACACAAAGGTCTACCTTCCAGGACTGTGGTTATGATTAAATGAGACAACAAATGCCTGACATATAATGGACCTTGAACAAATCATAGTGTCTCTTCTTTAATTTTCAAAATTCTATTGCAATATAAATCTCTGTATTAGTAAAGAAGATCCCCAAGTGTCATTTCAAAGCATATTTGTTTCAACAAGTGTCTATCTTAACAACTATGGTATGCTGCATCACAAGATGTACCCTCCTCCCCTCACCCCTTTTTAATAAGACATTAGCCCTGCTGACAGGAAGCATTGGAGTGTGCCAATGCAGAGCCATGGGAATGGCTCAATAATGTCCTGGGCAGAGGGAGAAGTCAGTCTGGCATTCAAAATTGTCCCAGAGGTGACACAAGGATGAATTAGCAATATTGCCCCCACTGACATTATATAGATGTGCCCTGACCATTCTGTAGCTGAAAAAAGTCCGCTCCAAACTTCCTACTACAGAGAATTCAATTTGACATTGTTTAGCATCCTACAGAGTGAATGGGGAACTTATTGCATTTGCTGTCTTATCTCAGAATGGAAGTATTTTCCTTTAAGAATTCTCAGAAGGGAGTGATTCTTTGATAATTGAACTCCCTGTGGTTTTGGTCAAGTGGAAACAGTGCACAGAGGCTTCAAAGAAATAAAAGCTGTGAGCAGAGAGCAGAAGCTTTTCTGGCAGTGATGAGAAGAGGCATCTCTTTGACCCTTTAAGTAATGAAAGCCAATCATTTAGAAAAAGCCCAGACTGAAGTCCCCAAAGAGAGCCAAGAAAGGAGTGAGCAGAGCCTCATGTGGGAGAACTTGCTCTACACTTGAGGGCCCTCCCAAAATGGTTTCTACCCTTTTCAGTGTGATGATTTTGTTCACAAGAAATATTATGTAAATTCGAAGTCAGAAGCAAATGAAGTTAAGTCATATATAAAAAAAATTGTTCAGCCTGAAAGGATTGCTTCAATTCAGCAAAAGGGTACGTGGATAATTAGATAGCAGCAGACGTTGCCTACAGGAGGACTGATCTTTAGTGAAGACAAAATACGGTTCCACTGCAGAAATTCCTACAAAAATCAAAACACAGGCAAACAGACCTGTGGGGGTAGTTGTGCTTATCTTTAGTTTTGTTATAGCTGTGTCTACTTCTCTTTATCACAAGATTAACCTGCATAGTTCTTAGAACAAAAACCAATAGTATCTACCAAGTGCTGGAATGGAACCAGAGTCACAAGAAAACTAATATTTTTCTTCTGCTGAATCAGGGTGAGAGAATCTGACATAAATCTCATTGGCTTTGTCTACCTGGTATTATAAATATATTTCATGAGGTTGCCACAATTAGGTTTTTCACAAAGATTAGCCATTTATCCATAAGCCAAAACATTAATCTTTTCCTCATTCTGAAATTATTAGTGATAGTTTATTAGAAAGATATAGTTTTACTTCTAGGGATATACTCACATTTTCTTCACTTTTACATTCTTTTTATTTCAAAAAGAAATGAGAAGTGGCCCATTGCTACCATATAACATAATATGTTATGCCTTAATAACCCTTTGAAATATCATGATCCCCACAGCTGTAGTAGTTTGGCATCCCTGAAGGCGTGGTAAGAGCCTATACTGCTTGAAGAGCAGTGAACTGTATTTTAGTCCGATTTTCTGAAAGTAGATGAAATATTTAGCAACTGATCTGAAAAGAGCTGCTGTTCCTAATAACTACAGCTCCCAGGAGGGAGTCAAGTCATGCTCCGGGCACTATTGCTAAGGAATTTCATGAGGGTCAGAGCTATATCAATCACCCAACCTGAAAATAGCTATTGAATGGTACATCATCATCATAATCAACAGATATTTTTATTTGCCTCACTAGGAACAGAGTACCCTTTTAGGTAACAGGGCAACAAAATGGCTCAAGAACCTAATACTAGTTTCAAAAATCTTCATTTCTACTCATTTCAGTGGTAACTTCTGTGCCAGAAAAGTATACTTTTTTTTTTTTTTTTTCAGGTAGCCATCATTAAATTTATGGAAAATTAAATGAGAAAAAATATATACTTTATAAGTGCTTTTTCAGGAATACTATATATCAATTCTATGAAGGTAAGCAACAAGGCCTGTGACTTTCATCATTTCAACACCATTAGATTAGGAATAAAGTGAATAACCAGCATTAATTTGCATTTATTGTATTTCTATTACCACAGTACATTTACTGGCAACTAATTAATCATTGTTTACATTTTAAGGTAAACATATGACTCTCACAACAATTTGAACTATGTGAAAAAAAGAATAGATATTAAAAATTTGCACTAGGACTAGAAATAGAGATATTTAATCACCCACTTAACATATGCCTGGAATAAGAGGCAGGGTGAACAGTTGTACTATTCTTTGTAATGCAAACGCCAATTCAAAAGCTAATTTTGCCTTTCATCTTGGAGAAGACAGCATTATTCCCTTCACGTGCACAAGCACACACTAAGCATCCAAATCAGCATGGCCCCCATCATATTACACAGAGCACAAGTTGCAGCAGCTAATAAGAAAAACCTGCAGCCAAACTCCTGGCTACCAGACCAGAAAACACGAGTCACATGCTTCTTCAAGCAGCTCCAATCTAGTAATTATTTAACCTTTGCTAGTTGAACCAGAGCAACAAAGGTATTTTTTGAACTTAAAAAGTAAGACTGAATTTTGTTTTATTCCTTAGTATTCCCAAGTGCTTCAAGATGATACTTAAATAGAAATGACAACAGCTAACCTTTACTGAGCATTTACTGTGTGGGAGATACCCAGAGAAGCCCTTTACATATATTGTCTTGTTTAATCCTTACCACAAACCTATGAGATAGATAACCTTATTAAGCAAGACAAGCTTAGATAATTTTCATGAGGTCACATATCTAATAAGAGATGAAGCTGTAAATTCAGGCAATGGCCAACCTTTTAAACTCTGCCTCATAAAGCTACTCAGATGAGTAGGCAATAAGTAAGTTCCAAGTAGAAAAAGTAATTCTGCTTTATGTAAGAATTCTGCTTCCATACCTGAAGCTTCCTGCATTTAGATTTGCTCCAATATTGTCTTTGCTAAAATTCAAACAGGTACCTGGAATGAATAAGCACGTTCACCAATTTGTACCAATGAGCCTAATTCTCAGAGTCCAATGCACTGAAAACAGGCAAGTATCTTAAATAAGAAAGAACATAGACAGGCAGTGTCCTGAGAATGTTGGCCCCTGAACAGGGACATTCAAAAAAGAGATCCTTGGGCTTAGGGACAGCCTGAAACCACTGGACTTGAAGCAAAAGCAGAGGATATGGCTAGAGGAGATGAGAAATGGAAAGGAAGCTGCAGGTGGAATACTGCAGTAAGACAGATTAAAACCAACCTCCTTAGAATAAACATTCTTCATGGGTCAGTTAAAGGCATAGCATTGCCACCTGGTATCCCATTCATGGGCAAGTCAACACAAGACTTTTGTAAGAATTCAGCAATCTCACCACTGGGCATTTATCCAAAATAAAGAAAATCATTATATTACAGAGACATCTGCACCCCTATGTTTATTGCAGCACTATTCACAATAGCCAAGATACGGATTCAACCTAGGTGCCCAACAACAGATGAATGAAAAAGAAAATGTGGTATACATACACAATGAAATACTAGACATAAAAAAGAATGAAATCCTGTCATATGCAGCAACATAGATGGAACTGGAGGACATCATGTCAAGTGAGATAAACCAGGGACAGAAAGTTAAACACTGCCAGTTCTCATTCATATATGGAAGCTAAGAAAAGTTGATCTCATAGAAGTAAAAATTAGAACAGAGGATACTAGAGACTGGGAAGGGGAAAACAGGGAAAGATTTGGTAAAGGGTACAAAATTATAGCTAGATAGGACAAGTAATTCTAGTTTTCTGTAGCACTACAGGATGACTATAGTTAACAATAATATATAGTTTCAAATACCTAGAAGGAGAATACTGAATGTTTCTAACACAAAGAAATGTAAAATGTTTGAGATTATGGATATGCTAATTATGCTTATCTGATCACTATATATGTATCACAACATCCCTATGTACCCCATAAATATGTACAATTATTATTTGTCAATTAAAAAATTAAAGTAAATACTACAATGGAAAAAAGACATATAGAGAATTCTACTCCATTATTTTTTATAATATGAAATTCATACTTGTAACAACTTCTACTTTGAAATATTGACAGTTTATCAAAGAAGAAGGCATGACATTTAGTAATTATTTATTAAATTAAATTTAAAAATTGTTTTCAAATTATCCCGTATTAATTAAATTAATATTTCATATGTTTTCCTAAAACAAAATATGAAAATGTCAAATGAAAGCAATCTTTTTCATTATCAACTCCTTTTGCTCACATGAAGACAATGTGTGCTACTCACATGGCCATAGTCTAAGATGTTTTTTACATGATGAGATGCATTTACTAACTTACAGCTTATTAGATCTGTCCTGCAAATTGGCTTTCTGACCTAGCCAACTTTTATTTACACTAATGATGATATTCAGACTATGCAGCGATATAAACAGGGTTGTGTCTCTCTTGCAGTATTAACACTATTCACTCTTTAAATTTATTTTCACAAAATGACTTTTAAAGTAGTTTATATTGAGGCATATTGCTAATTTAGTCTTTTTCTCTATTTTTAACATAAGAAACTCCTATGAATTATTTATGAAGTTTGTACAACAGTAGTGTCCTATAATTGGTTTATAATTACACACGCGGGCACTGTGGCTCATGCCTATAATCTCAGAACTTTGGAAGGCCGAGGTGGGTGGATCACTTCAGCCCAGGAGTTAGAGACCAGCCTGGACAACAGCAAAACCCTGTCCCTACAAAAAAATAAAAATTAGCCAGGTGTGGTGGTGCACACCTGTAATCCCAGCTCCTGGGGAAGCAGAGCGGGGAGGATCACTTGAGCCTGGAGATGTAGGCTGCAGTGAATCAAGATCATATCACCGCATCTAAGGGAGACCCTGTCTCGAAAAAACAAAAACAAAAACAAAACCACACAATGAAACATTTGGAATGATTCATAAACATTTTATCTTCTGAATAAGAAAAATGAAGCACAAGGAATTGTATGCATTCTTCAATCTAAAACTATAATTTTATTTCTGTAGAAAAATAAAATACCACATGGCATAATGAAAAGAGTTTGGACTTTGATGTACAAACCCAGGTTCAAAATATGCTTCTCTTTCTTAAACAGCAGGTGTAATGAAGAAGTGAACTCAAGAGGATATAATCACAATTCCTCTCACTGGGCCAGTTCTTTCCTTGTCTTTGAATTTCTTAATCACTTTTAGTCACATTTCACAAGAATAATGCCATTTCAACATGAAGGTGCCACCTCTTAAAAGAAGGATAATATCTGTGTAGTGAAAGATTAATCTTACCCAAAGAGAAATCTAACCTTTGCCATAGCTCCAGCTCCTTCCTGAGAGGTAATCTGTAAACTCTTGGAGTTTCTCAAGTGATAGGAAAGTCTTTGTTATTCATGGTGAGGCCCTGGATCACACCTGATAGTATGCTAAGTAGATAACTCAGGGTGAGCCTGGCCACATCCACAGTCTTAAGATGGAGGCTGGTAATGCCAGAAAGACAACCATGTGATTGGATGGTTGGAACATAGAATCAGGCAATATAAGTGTGACTTCTGGAGGGAGGAGGCTAGAGATGCAGTTCAACCATGTGGGCCATGGGCCATGGGCCATGATTCAATCAATCCTCCTTACATAAGGAAACCTCAATAAAATCTGTAGACACCAAAGTCAGTTGAGCTTTCTTTCTTCTTCTTCTTTTTTTTTTTTTTCCCCATAAGCTATTGGAGTACAGGTGTTACTTGGTTACATGAGTAAGTTCTTCAGTGATGATTTGTGAGATTTTGGTGCACCCATCACCCAAGCAGTATACACTGCACAGTATTTGTAGTCTTCTATCCCTCACCCCCCTCCCATTCTTCCCCCAAAGTCTCCAAAGTCCATTCCATCATTCTTATGCCTTTGTGTCCTCAGAGCTTAGCTCCCACGTATCAGTGAGAACATGCAACATTTGGTTTTCCATTCCTGAGTTACTTCACTTAAAATAATAGTCTCCAATCTCATCCAAGTCACTGCAAATGCTGTTAATTCATTCCTTTTTTTGGCTGCATAGTATTCCATTGTATATGTATACCACAGTTTCTTTGTCCACTCATTGATTGATGGGCATTTGGGTTGGTTCCACAATATCGTAATTGTGAATTATGCTACTATAAATATGCATGTGCAAGTATCTTTTTTGAATAATGACTTATTTTCCTCTGGGCAGATACCCAGTAGTGGGATTGCTGGAGCAAATGGTAGTTCTACTCTTATTTCTTTAAGGAATCTCCACAGTATATTTTGTTAAGGATTTTGGCATCTGTGTTCAACAAAGATATCGGTCTGCAGATTTTTTTTGGTTATATCCTTTCCTTGTTATGGTATTAGGGTGATGTTGGCTTCATAGAATGAATTAGGGAGGATTTCTTTTTTCTCTGTCTTGTGCAATAGTGTCAAAAGGATTGGTACCAATTCTTCTTTGAATGTCTCGTAGAATTCTGCTGTGAATCCATCTGGTCCTGAATTTTTTTTGTTGGTAATTTAAAAATTACCATTTCAATCTCATTGCTTGTTATTGGTCTGTTCAGGGTACCTAATTCTTTCTGATTTATGCTAGGAGGGTTGTATTTTTCCAGGAATTTATACATTTTTTTCCTAGTTTATGTGTGTAAAGGTGTTCGTAGTAGCCTTGAATGATCTTTTGTATTTCAGTGGTGTCAGTTGTAATACCTCCTATTTTGTTTCTTAATGAGGTTATTTGGATTTTATCTCTTCTTTTCTTGGTTAACCTTGGCAAGGGTCTATCAATGTTATTTATCTTTTCAAAGAACCAGCTTTTTGTTTCATTTATCTTTTGTAATTTTTTTTGTTTCAATTTCATTTAGTTCTGCTCTTATCTTGGTTATTTCCTTTCTTCTTCTGGGTTTGGGTTTGGTTTGTTCATGCCTCTCTAGTTCCTTGAGGTGTGACCTTAGAATGTCAGTTTGTGCTCTTTCAGTCTTTTCACTGTAGGCAGTTAGGGCTGTGAACTTTCCTCTTAACACTGCCTTTGCTGTATCTCAAAGGTTTTGATAGGTTATGTCATTATTGCTGTTCAGTTTGAAAAACTTTTTAATTTCCATCTTGATTTTGTTTTTGACCCAATGCTTATGCAGGAGCAGGTTATTTAATTTCCATGTATTTGCATGATTTTGAAGATTCCTTTTGGAGTTTATTTCCAGTTTTATTCCACTGTAGTCTGAGAGAGTGCTTGATATAATTTCAATTTTCTTAAATTTATTGAGGCTTGTTTTAAGGCCTATCATATGGTCTGTCTTGGAGAAAGTTCCATGTGCTGTTGAATAGAATGTGTATTCTGCAGCAGTTGGATGAAATGTTCTGTATGTATCTGTTAAGTCCGTTTGTTCCAAGGTATAGTTTAAATCCACTGTTTCTTTGTTGACTTTCTGTCTTGATGACCTGTCTAGTGCTGTCAGTGGAGTACTGAAGTCCCCCACTATTACTGTGTTGCTGTCCATCTCGTTTCTTAGGTCTATTGGTAATTGTGTTACGAATATGAGAGCTCCAGTGTTAGGTGCATATATGTTTAGAATTGTGATATTTTCCTGTTGGACAAGGCCTGTTACCATTATATAATGACCCTCTTTGTCTCTTTTAACTGCTGTTGCTTTAGAGTTTGTTTTGTCTGGTATAAGAATAGCGACCCCTGCTCACTTTTGTTGTCCATTTGCATGACATGCCTTTTTCCACCCCTTGACTTTAAGTTTATGTGAGTCCTTATGTGCTAGGTGAGTCTCCTGAAGGCAGCAGGTAGTTGGCTGGTGAGTTCTTATCCATTCTGCAGTTCTGTATCTTTTAAGTGGAGCATTTAGGCCATTTACATTCAATGTTAGTATTGAGATGTGAGGTGCCATTGCATTCATCATGCTTTTTGTTGCCTGTGTACATTGGATTTTTTGTTTTTGATTTTTAACTTATATTTTTGTTTTATAGGTCCTGCGTGATTTATGCTTTAAATAGATTCTGTTTTGATGTGTTTCCAGGATTTGTTTCAAGATTTAGAGCTCCTTTTAGCAGTTCTTATAGTGGTGGCTCAGTAATGGCGAATTCTCTCAGCATTTGTTTGTGTGGAAAAAAAATGCATCTTTCCTTCATATATGATGCTTAGTTTTGCTGGATACAAAATTCCTGGCTGATAATTGTTCTATTTGAAGAGGCTGAAGATAGGGCCCCATTCCCTTCTAGCTTATGCGGTTTCTGCTGAGAAATCTGCTGTTTATCTGATAGGTTTTCCTTTGTAGCTTATGGTGCTTCCATCTCACAGCTCTTAAGATTCTTTTGTTTGTCTTAACTTTGGATAACCTGGTGACAATGTGTCTAGGCAAAGACATTTTTGTGATGAATTTCTCAGGTGTTCTTTGTGCTTCTTTCATTTGAATGTCCAGGTCTCTAGCAAAGGCTGGGGAAGTTTTCCCCTAATTATCTCCCAAATAATCCCCTCGATTATTCCCCCAAATATGTTTTCCAAACTTTTAGAATTCTCTTCTTCCTCATTAAAATCGATTATTCTTAGCTTTGGTCATTTAACATAATACCAGACTTCTTCAAGGCTTTGTTCATATTTTCTTACTCATTTTGTTTGCCTTTGTTGGACTGTGTTAATTCAAAGAGCTTGTCTTCAAGCTCTGAATTTCTTTCTTCTACTTGTTCAATTCTATTGCTGAGACTTTCCAGAGCATTTTGCATTTCTAAAAGTGTGTCCAAAGATTCCTGCATTTTCCATTGTTTTTCCTTTAAGCTATCTATATCTTTGAATATTTCTCCACTGACTTCTTGTATCATATTTTAGACTTCCTTGCATTGTGCTTTGCCTTTCTCTAGTCCCTTCCTGATTAGCTTAATAACTAACCTCCTGAATTATTTTTCAGGTAAATCAGGGATTCTTTTTGGTTTGAATCCATTGCTGGTGAACTAGTGTGATATTCTGGGGGTGTTGAAGAGCCTTGTTTTGGCATATTACCAGGGTTGGTTTTCTGGTTCCTTCTCATTTGGGTAGGCTCTGTCAGAGGGAAGGTCTAGGGCTGAAGGCTGTTGTTCAGCTTCTCTTGTCTCATCGGGTGTTCCCTTGATGTAGTACACTCTGCCTTTTCCTATGGATGTGGCCTCCTGCGAGCCAAACTGCAGTGACTGTTGTCTCTCTTCTGGGTCTAGCCACCCAGTGAGTTTACCGTGCTCCGGGCTGGTACTGGGGGTTGTATGCACAGAGTCCTATGATGTGACGTGGTTTCATGTTCTATTTGTGTGCTGTTTGGTCTCCTGCCAGGAGGTGGGGCTTTCCACAGAGCATCAGCTGAGGTAGTATGGGGAGGAACCAGTGGTGGGCGGGGCCCTAAACTCCCAAGATTATATGCCTTTTGTCTTCTGCTACCAGCGTGGGTAGGGAAGAACTATCAGGTGGGGCAGGGCCAGGTGTGTCTGAGCTCAGACTCTCTTTGGGCTGGTCTTGCTGCGGCTGCTGCGGCGCATGGGAGTGAGATTCCCAGGTCACTGGAGTTGTGTACCTAGGAGGATTACGGCTGCATCTGCTGAGTCATGCAGGTTGTCAGGGAAGTTGGGGGAAAGCCGGCAGTCACAGGCCTCACCCAGCTCCTATGTAAACGGAAGGACTGGTCTCACTTCCACCGTGCCCCTAACAACCGCCCCCAGACTGTTTCCAGGTTGAGAGCAATATGGGCTTGAAAACCTGCCCCAGGCTACCCGCCTCTCAGCTGGAAAAGAAAAGGGCTTAGTTCTTCCTCCCCTGTGGAGTCTGCATACCCGATTTGCACCCTCCTCCCAGTTCCGGCCAGGAGGCTTCTCACCCTATTCAACTTGTTACAAAGTTCAGCTGGAGATTTCCTTCTCCCCATGGAGTTTGGTCCCTGCTCCTCTGGTCACTCACTCGATGGATCCCTGTGGTGCCAGGCAGGAATGGGCTACTAGGGGACACAGTGAGCTCCCAGAGTGCTGTTTCCTCTACCCCTGTATTTCATTCAGCTCTCCAAAATGACCCAGCTCCACATGAAGTCAGATACTTCTCTTGCAAACAGACCTTCAGCTTCTCCAGTGGGGTGTGTGTTCAGGAGAGGAGGATCTCCCTTTCCCACTTCTGCAGTTGGGGCACACACAGTTTTGGGGGGGTAGGTCTCCTGAGTCCTGCAGGAGCAGTCCGTTTCCTTCAGAGGGTCTGTGCCCAGTTGAGTTTTCTTGGTTGGCACACATCAGTGATGCTGGGAGCTTCAGGGTTGGAACCATACCAGTCTAATCGTCAGTTCTTTGCCTCTCTTCCTTTGGCTGATTCTAATTTGTATCCTTTTGTTGTGATAAAACTGTAATTATAGGTATAGCACTTTCCTGAGTTCTGTGAGTCATTCTATTGAATTATCAAACCTGAGAGAGCCCGTGGGCATTATGGATTTATAACCAGCTGGTTAGAAGCAAGGGTGGCCCCAGGGAGCCCTGAATTTGCAGCTGGTGTCTGAAATGAAGGCAGTCTTGAGGAGATTATTCTCTCTGACTTTGTAGTTTGGTAAACTCTTCACAGTTGCTATCAGTGGTCTTAGGTAGACTTGGCCATCTGGAAGACTATAACCTTAACCTATTTAACCTCTAGTTTGGCCTAACTGCTGGTAACACCAAATCCTCAATCCATTTAGAGTTATCTGTTCCCCAAGTTTCACACTCCCTCAGGCTGAGAAGCCAGAGTAGGGCCTGGTCCTAGAGGAAGAACTTTCTTTATCCTGCCAGCACTAGCATCATTTATTAGCTGCCATTTCCCACTCCTCAGTTGTTATCCCAAAAGAAGAAAGAATTCATGTCTGGTTTACATGTTGCCATCTGGCATTGAAATGTTGCAATATTTATGACAGAATTCTTTGGCTCACTGATATTGACTTCTCTTCAGTCCCAGGGATGCTATTTTGCTTTGCACCTCCTGGTTAGGGTCCTACATTAGCTTAAGGTGAGGGAAAACTCCCTCCCTACCCCTACCATTTACTCTTTTCAAGAGAACCTTCTTTCTCAACTGGTCAGGTGCCATTCATGTACAAGATAATGCTTCAAGAACCCATTTTACAACCTTTTAGCATATCTAACGTATGATGTTGTGTGTGGCCTACCTGAGATGGAATGAGTTCCATTTTAATATCTAGTTACATTTGCAAATCATATGACCTTAGTCAAGTTACCCACCTTCTCTTTCTCTGAGCACCAATTTTTTCATCAGCAAAGTTACTATTGAAAATGCCTTCCCTGAAGGTCTCCTGTGAGACTGAGTTAGAAACAAATATAGTAGGTATAGTAGTCATTGTGCTTGGCATTAATATTTTACATATTCTTACCTTTGTTTTTTCTTTCTGTCTGTGTAGTGTAATGCATGCACACATACTATTTTAGTAACTTCCTGACCTACCTAATAAAAAAATAAATTTAATAAATTTACAGACTGTTTTCCCTACACAAATATGTGCATATGTGTTCCAAAGGGACAAGGCAGTTGGATTTTATTTTGTATACACAAAGCATGTATAAAATGTAAAAACAGAGCACTCAAAATCCCAATGTTTTTCTACCTTAATCTTTCCCTTATCCTCATGACCAATACTGTGCATTTTTAATTAGTTATTTCAAGTTAAGCAATAAAACCAGGTGCACAGCAGTTTCCCATGTGAATATGAAAACAAGTGTAATGTGGATATGAGTATAATCTTGCATTTTTATTTCCTCACATTTGTAGTTTATATCAAACATATGAAGATGGAAATGGAAAATACGTCATTGCACTTCCTCGAATCCCATCCCTCTGGGAGATTTTCTGGTTCCCATTCCCATGACTTTGGGATCTACAGAGTTAGTGGTCCTAGTGCCCAACATGAGCAGGCTTTCTCCACTGGGCATAGCCAGAGTCCCAGTAAACAATAAGGAATGGGTGCTGCCTTGGTGTTTTGACCTCCTTGAGTCCAAGAATGAGAAGACGAGGAAAAGAGTCACCACTTGGCAGTGGTAATTGACCATGATCGTCAGGAGGAGTTCAGGCTACTGTTACACAATGGTGGCAGGGAGAAATTTGGGTGACCCTCAGATCCACTTAGGTGTCTCTTGTTACTCCCTTGCCCAGTTATGATAGTAAATAGATAAGTATGGCAATCCTGACCCCAAAATGCCATGGTGATCAGAAAGAGGCTCAGACCCCTTTGGCACAGTAAGCCAGGATATCAAGATAAGGCACTGCTACCAAGAGCAACAGAGGTGATAGCTGAGGATGACAGGAGTTTAAAATGAAGAATGTTTAAAGGAAAGTAATGATTGCCGGTTGTGCCACCAAGATCACCTACAGTGGTAAGAGTTATAGTTTACCCAAATAACTTTTCTTCTCCCAGTTTCCCCCAAGAAGAGAGGCCAACCAGAACTCTAGAAAGATTAGAAATAAAGAATCTGAATGGTGCAAGATGTAGACTGGTGGACCCAGAGATGTGCCAATCAGGTTCCTCTACAAGGAAGAACTCATTGTGCCAGTTTTTATCAGATGACTTGCAGCTATCAGCTCCTTCAGGAGTTCCCAAGAGCCACCTCCCCCATGGGCACCTTCATTAGTCTCAGAGCTTCTCATATCCAGTGACTAACCAAGATGATAACATAAAGGTCTGGCCATTTCAGTCAACCAAAAACAACTTGACAGGCATTATGTGTAACAGAGTTCCCCCATGGGGTTGACTGGCCTGCATCCTGGTTTGGCTTTCCCTCTGCCCAATCCTTCTTACTCCCCTTCCCCTTTACAGATATTTATCCCTAATAAATTCCTTGATGTTCAAACTCCATCTCAGCATCTGTTTCTGTAGAACTCAGTGCAATATGGTTACTGTTTTTGTTTTTTTCTTCTTTGCAAAGAGCAGAAGCCAACTTGGGTTAAATTAGTCAATGGGAATTTACTGGGAGAGTATTAGGAACCACAGGGTCGACAGAAAGGCTGGAGGACTAGAACTAAAGCAGCTCCAGAGGATCAGGAAGCAGGAACTGCAAGCGTGGTAAGAGCAGAAACAAATTAGGTACTGCTCTTGGAAGAAACAAACTCTAACTATTTTCAATCTCTACCCTTTTCTCAAGTTTTGAATTCCAGGGCAGGAGCATCCAATAGCCTAGGGTAGTGTAGAGTACCTGATTGTCCCAGCAGACTCTATCCAGCGGGAAAGAAGTAACTCTCTAGAAGGATTTCAGAGTGCTGTTAACGAAATGAAGTGGCTGTAGAGAAGGCAGGAAAAAACATCTGAATGTACTCCATACTTTTATATACCCATCCACCCTTCTTCCCTTATATACATTTCCAAAATAGTAATAATTTGTTATTTCATAACACCATAAGGAATGTATGATGATGATAATGATGATAACATTTAGTATTATTATTTCAAATTTTAGATACTCAGTGCAAAGGAAGTTTAGGTAACTTGAAAAATAACATATGACCAATAACTGGTACTTACTAAATTAGCACAGCCCACTTCAGATTGGGAATAACATGTTTTGCAAGTGAATCAGTAATTTTAATCACTGCCTTCCGTACTTCCACCCTTTGATCCTTTGACCCATGAATGCATAGGCAACAGTAGTCGTCCTCAAGATTGCAATTAACATCTTAACTTAAAATAATCTAGTTTGGTTTAAGACTAGCTTGATTTCCATAATTTCCAGAAACTTTGTTCCAGTATACTTCCATAAACTCCCACATTCTTTGTGCTATTGTCATATGAACTATCTATCTATACTTACTAAATCCGTCAACACCGTTTTATAATTATTCCTTTATGCAGTCGTTCTCAAATAAAAAAATTATACGTTTTTATATTTCCTATGCACTTACCTTTACCAGTGCTCCCTTTTTTCTTCGTATTGATTCAAATTAGCATCTACTATCCTTTTTTTTCAGTCTAAAGAATTCTGTTTAGAAATATTATTTAGTATTTTTCAAGGCACCTATCTACCAGTGACAAATTCTCTCTAATTTTCCTTTTTTTTTTTTTTTGAGATGGAGTCTTGCTCTGTTGCCCAGGCTGCAGTGCAGTGTGGTGTGATCTCAGCTCACTGCCATCTCCACTTTCCTGATTCAAGCAGTTCCCCTGCCTCAGCCTCCTGAGTAGCTGGGATTGATTACAGGAACACACCACCAAGTCTGGCTAATTTTTTTTTGTATTTTTAGTAGAGATGGGGTTTCACTATGTTGGCCAGGCTGGTCTTGAACTCCTGACCTTGTGATCCGCCCACCTTGGCTTCCCAAAGTTCTGGGATTACAGGCGTGAGCCACCGCACCCACCCAATTCTCTCTAATTTTCTAAGACTGAGGATGTCTTAGTTTCTTTTTCATTTCTGAAGGAGAGTTTTGCGGGATGTGGAATTCTTGGCTGAAAGTCTTTTTCTTTCAACACTTTGAAGGTGTCATCCCACTGTCTTTTGGTTTCAGTGGTTTCTAATAAGTCACCTGTTAATTTTATGGAAAGTCCTTTGTATGATGTAAGTTATTTTTCTCTTGCTGCTCTCAAGATTCTCTCTTTGTTAGTAATCATTAATTTGACTGTGATGTTTCTTGGTGTGATTTTCTTAATGTTATTCTACTTAGAGGTCATTAAGCATCTTGGATGTGTAGATTAATGTTCTCATCAAATTTGGGAAGTTTTCAGCCTTCATTTCTTCATATAGTTTTCTTCTCATTTATCTTTCCTCCCTCTTTCTGGGACTCCTGTTAAGCATGTGTTGGTATGCTTAATGGTGTTGCACACGCCTCTGAAAATCTTCATTTTCTTACTGTTTTTAATTTTCTTTCTGTTCCTTAGGCTGGATAATCTCCATTGATCTTTCTTCAAGTTCACCAATTCTTTCTTCTGCCCAAATTTGTTGTGAAGTCCCTCTAGTGAATTTTTCATTTGTTATTGTACTTTCAACACTAGAATCAATTTCTATTTGATTCTTTTGTTAGAAAAATTTTACATCTTAGTTGACATTTCTTATTTTGTAGGACATAGTCATCAGACTTTCTTTCTTTTTTTTTTTTTGAGATGGAGTTTTGTTCTTGTTGCCCAGGCTGAAGTGTGATGGCACAGTCTCGGCTCACCATAACCTCCACCTCCCGGGTTCAAGCTATTCTCCTGCCTCAGCCTCCCGAGTAGCTGGAATTACAAGCATGTGCCACCACACCCAGCGGATTTTGTAGGTTTAATAGAGATGGGGTTTATCCACGTTGGTCAGGCTGGTCTCAAACTCCTGACTTCAGGTGATCCACCCACCTCGGCCTCCCAAAGTGCCGGGATTACAGGCATGAGCCACCGTGCCCAGCCATAGTCATCATACTTTCTTATGGTTATTTAACCATAGTCTTTTAGTTCTTGGGACATATTTAAAGTCTTCATTTTCTAACTGCAACATAGGGGCTCCCCCAGGGATATATGCTGTTGACTGTTTTCTTTTTCTCTGTGTGTGGCATACTTTCCTATTTCTTCATGTCTTGTAAATTTTGTTGATAACCGAACATTTTAGAAAGAACATTGTAATAACTCTAGTGTCTTATCCCTCTCCCATAATAGTTGGTTTTCCTTGCTCATTTTGTTGTTGTTAACATTGTTGCTTTTGCTATTGCTGCTTATTTGTTTGATGACTTTCCTGGACTAATTCTGTAGATTTTGTATTTCCTGCAGTGTATGTTCATGGCCACTGAGTTCTCTGCTTAGTATTCATTTCCCTTAAGTTATTGTTTTTATTTTCAAACCTATGGGGCACTCGTGTATCAAAATAATTTGGGCAGGCATCCAATGATCAACCAGAACATTTTTTAATGTCTTGCTTATTCCACCCTTGCCAAGGGGATCTGTGTGTGAAGGGATGCTTTCAAACTTTAGTCAAAGCATGTAGTATAAGGGTTTTTTTGTTTGTTTTTTAATATTCTATTCAACTTATTTTTATTATTGCTTTTTAAAAATCTCTTTGCTTAAAATTCTGTCATGTTGAGTATAAAATCAATACCTTTAAGACACATTTGAATTATCAAAGCTTAAAGAATCCCGAGTGCTCTCATCTGCGCTATGTGAAAGGCATTTTGTTACTTTTGGAGAAGCCAGGCAGCCAAACTGCTTTTGAAAAATTCACCTTTGAATTAATTCAAAATACACAAATATATTAATCTACAAGAATTGCAACTAGAACACGTGAACTGATAAGAATAATTCAGTCTAGTACTTGACTTAAAAATGTTTAGTTACTTTGCAAATAGCCATCCAAAAAGTAACAAAATAATCTACTAGCCTTGGAATTGAGAAGTCAGATGGTCACCATAGGTCTCACTGTCAGAAGCCATACTGCAAAGCATTGGCTTTGCGGCAGGATTAGAGATGCTTGGGGAGTGGAGCATTCAAAAGATACCTCTAGCACAAATGTCCACTGTCTACATGCGAATGTGTACATTCTCTCCTTAGTTTCTGCCTTACGGCCTTTCACGTTAACCATGTCTCTGCAATGGTTAGTGTATCTCCCTTTTGCACTTTCCCTCTCAGAATTTGGGAATTTTGTATTGGTATGCTGGGGCCAATGACATTTACCTTCAACACAAAAAATTGCTTCCTTCTGTCTTTTAAACTCTCTGACCCAAACACTTATTATTTGTAAAATTGTGTATACCCCATAGAACAGATGTTATTTGAGTTCAGCTTTCTACCAGGGAATGAATTGCCTTAGTTATTCATGTGTGCTCCCTGGATCTTGGTAGAGAAGCCTTGGAATCGTCTTCATAATTGCCTTAGCATTAAATGATATCATAACTGTTTATGGAATGCTTGTTATTATGCAGAGTATATTTAATAATTTTATCTTCCTTCACATATTACATTTATTTCTTATGATACAAAAAGATATTAAATTATTTTTATTTAAATACTAATACTCAGATATAGAATAAAATAGACCAGAATATGAACAGGCAGCTACTAGTAGTTAAGAGAATGCAGATTAAAATAATAACAGCTTACCCATAAGACTGCTAGAAATGAAACAATAATAATACCTACTGCCAACAGGGATGTAGGAAAAAGGGTAGAAATGTGAATTGTATGCTTTTTGGAAAGACGCCTGCCATGTCTATTAAAAATTTAAAAGGCACATGTCTTTAAACCCAGTAATCCTACTCTGGGGAAATCATTACATAGAAATAAAAGCATTATTAAGTTATATATATATATATACATAAAAGGATGATTATTCCAGATTCTATCATGATGAAAGATTTAAACAAAGTGAGTAATATTAGGTAGAGAAATGGTTGAGTAGATTGTAGAACATTCCTACCATGGGGTATTGTACAACCACAAAAGAAAATGCACTAGAGCCCCATAAAGTCAATTAGAAGAATTTCAACAAAAAAAAATCAAGTTGTAGAAACATATATACAGTCACTGCTCAGTATCCGCAGGAAATTGGTTTCAGGATCCTCTGCAAAATACACAGATTCTCGAGTCCCTTATATAAAATGGCAGATTATTTGTATATAACCTATGCACATCCTCCCATAAACTTTAAATCATTTCTAGATTACTTATAATACCTACTACAATGTAAAAGCTATGTAAATAGTTGTGGTATTGTATTTTTATTGTTGTAGTTACTTTAAAAAAAAAATACGTCTGTGGTTGGTTGAATTCTCAGATGTGTGACCCATGGATATAAAGGGCTGGCTGTATTACATAATTTCAGTTTTTTAAAACGAACAGTGAAATAAAACCTCACACATATATATGATTTTGTGCGCATGGAGATATACATGGAAAGAGATGCATGAGTTTTATGGCATGGATAACCTAGAGACAGGGAAAAGGAAAAGAAGAAAAGAGAACAGGGAGAACAAAGTTTAGGAAAAAACACTTGAAAAATTAAATGTTTTGCAAAAGTAGTATATTTCATATGATATAAATTGTATAATATTATGTATGCATGTGCACATGTGTGTGCATAAAGAGATGCACTAACAGAAATAATCACCAAATGTTGAATACGGTTTTCTCATGATAGGATGATTTCAGGTAATTGTCCATTTTTTTTGCACTATTTGAGGTTTTTAAATGACTATTTATAATTTATTTAAAATATGCATATAAAATAATTTTATTGTGAAACAGAAATGTCACTGATTATTTTGAGAATCATTTTTCCATATATATTCAATATATTTAATGATCCCACACCATTTTTTAAAAATGGATGAATCTAAACATATTTACCAGCAATCTGTGCTTTGTGTTCAGACTTACTCACTCTCCACATTCTAATTGTCTGGACAACAGTACTTATTAATTTACTAGTCCTCTCAGTTGGTTCTTGAACCCATTGTTCTAGTTACAGATCTGTCAGATTGAATCTCCAACTTCTTAACTCTGGCTTCATTATCTACAATGTGACTTGCATCGTATGACTTCTGCTGTACTATATTCCTATCTACCCTAGCTATAATATAATATCACATGTAGTTTTTAATAATATATAGTCCACCAAATTTCCTCCAAAAATCTCTTTACTAGCCTCTTAAAACTGATCTTTGTTCCTTTCAACATCAGCTCCCCTCATCTCCAAACCTGTGTAGGCCAGAAAGAAAAAAGATGACTGCAATACCCCATTGTAACGTATCTCTTTGAATGTTGTCTAAATTGTCTTGAGCTTTATTCTGTCTCTCTTTCTCTCTTCCTCCCTGTATCTCTTTCTTATCTTTCCTCTTTCTGTATTTTTGCCAGCTACTATGCCTTTTTATGACTGCCTAAACCCTCCAAGAAGTATTTTCGTGATGTTGGACCTAGATATGGGATCATATTATATTACATTTGATCTTCTTGATTTATTGCTTAATGGGAGATTTTCTTCTTCATTTATTTTAATACATCACCTTTTTTTTTTTTTTTTTTTTTTTTTTTTTTGAGATGGAGCCTCATCCTGTCATGCAGGCTGGAGTGCAGCAGCACGATATTGGCTCACTGCAACTTCCGCCTCCCAGGTTCAAGCAATTCTTGTGCCTCAGCCTCCTGAGTTGCTGGGACTACAGACAGCTACCACGCTCGGCTAATTTTTGTATTTTTAGTAGAGATGGGGTTTCACCATGTTGGCCAAACTGGTCTTGAACTCTTGACCTCAGGTGATCCACCTGCCTTGGCCTCCCAAAGTGCTGGGATTACAGGTGTGAGCCACGCCCTGCCAATCACCTTAACTAGACAGTAATTTCCTTAATAGGTCCAAGTCTTTTGTTTATCTACAATCATCTGAGTATTATACATTCTAACTAGCAATCATTTAATATTCTTTACCTATTAACTAAACGGTAGGTGTATTTGACCAACGGCACATGTGAAATATATCTTTGGTGCTATTCTGCACTGAGTCTTTAACCCCAGTATATCTATAATTTTAATGCCCTTATTTCTAAATAATCCAAATGTAGAAATGACCCCTGAAATTTATTAGCATTTAGGTATAATAACAAACACAATGTTATGCCTTATTTTTCTCTTTTTGTAATGTAAAGTAACACATTTCAAATATTAGCAGACTGGTGCATTAGAAGCAAAGAGAGGAAAACTTGGCACAGAAGTTTCTCACGTGGGAAGATCAGATCCTAGCAAATAATATTCTAAATATGTAAAGTATGAATAAACAAAAAAGTTAAGGAAGTTCTAGATTGAATAAAAATAAACTTTTTATATTAGCCCCCAGGGCTGAAATATTAATAAAGAAAAGAAGTCATAATATAGTTTATGTCAAAGATAGTCCATGAGGTTGTAAGGGTATGGTAAATGTGCATAAGTGAGATTCCTTTTAGAAAGAGGGGATTTTATCTCTTGACCATAAATTAAAATTGCCATTAGTCAAATGTGAACACTTTTTCACATTTTTCTTTTTCTGTTATTGAAAAGTATAGTGTTTTGAATTTTGTTGTTGAAAAGTTTTGCAGTACTTACTGAGCATTACTTGCCCATGAAAAACCACTTCTTACTACAATTTATCATCCTTTGCTCTTATGAAATACTTAGATGTACTTTTCATTTTAACTTACAGCAGTATCCAATTATTTCTATTTCTGGAAAAGCACATAGCATGAAAGACAGTTTTCAAAGCCAAGAACATGAAATAGACACAGTGCAGTTTAAACAGCCATTTTTTTCTCTCTTTTATATCTATAGAGAAAGAAATATATAAACACGGGAAGGAAAGAGACTGGGTATAAAGGGGAGAAAGCAAAAGCAATTATATACTATTCTGGGGAAACTATGCCATTTAAAAAAGTTTTAATAATTCCAAAAACTTCTTTTCAAGGTTGAACATCTCTCGTGCCCTGCCTATATTTTTTCAGTTAATTCGGAATAAATTATGCCTTTACCAACTTTTTTAAGGGTGATTATATGTAATTATTAAAATGTATGTGCTTGCAATATGTATCAGAAATAAAGAGGATGGAAACCAAGCAAAACTTACTGGAAATAGATAAGAATAACTGACAGAGGACACCTAGTGGTGATGAAGAGTAGTGACATATTCTTCTGCAGTACAAGGTTTGTGCCTCCCAGGTACACAAGAGGACTTAGCTAGAATAGATTGTCAGGTGGTTGCCATTCAACAGAGCAAGAGATGCCACAGACAGAAAAGTCAACAAACAAAATATTCTTTGATTTCTATATGTGAACTTGTCCCAAACCCTTTAAAAATGTCTAGTCTGGCTGAAAGTTGTAGAATATCTCATTACACAATAGATGGTCCTACAACAAACAAACAAAAACTTGCCTCATTTTAAGTGTGAGATTAATGTCAATTTTTAAAATGACAGATGCACTCATTCATTCCATAAAATAATGTTCTCATTGTTATACGTCATCACTGTGCACATGGTGAACTAGACACTGTATTAGATACTGAGAATAGAAGAATGAATAAGACATAGCCAGGTCCTGTAAGGTAGAGGAAGCAGACGTGTAAAAAAGTTGGTGGTATGAAGTGTTTGAAGTCCTGTAACAGAAGAAAGGCTTATTTGTTGGGGAAGCGAAGTCAGGAAGTGCTTCCACAGAGGAGGCAAGTTTTGTTTGTTTGTCTGTCTTAGGGCCATCTTCTGTGCCATCAGCCTTGTTGAATGCCTGTTCACTTCACAGAACTAGGAAGAAGAGATGTTGTATTGTTGCTCCTCATTCTGGCTGCATTAGCCTGGCTATCTAACCATAGAGACTTATAATTACATTTTTATAGGCCTTCTTAAAACTAGTTTAGTCAACTTTCACTTTATCCCAAATGTATAGAAAGAATAGATAAAATATATATTTTAAAGTTTACATATTTGGTTGGAAAAAGAAAGAGCACTACCCAAACAAATTAGGAATCTTGCCATATCTCTGCCAGTAGCAAGTAATGGGTTTTGGTGATATCATTGAAATATCACCAGTCTCAATTTTATTTTAGGTCAAATGAAGGTTTCGGATATGGTGCTATCTGAAGCCCCTTCTAATTGTAAGCATTAAATGGCATACACTCATGATGTCTAACCTATCTGCAGTGGTTGAAAATATGTCTACAAATTCTTTTTCCATCTTCCCTTCAAAAGATAAAGCCTAATTCCCCTCCCCTTGTGTATGGACAAGGCTTCTAAAGCATCGAATGAAGTAGGAGTGAGTGTCTGATTTCTCAAAGTAGGTAATAAAAGGCACTGCAGCTTCTTCCTGGACATCTTCTTAGATCACTCATGTCGGGGAAACCAACTACCCTGTCATGAGAATACTCAAGTAGCTCTATGACAAGGCTCATATGGCAAGAAACTGAGGCCTCTAGTCAACAACCATGTAAGTGAGCCATGTTGGAGATCCTCCCTCCTTAGACAAGCCTTGATATGACTGCAGCTCCAGCCAACATTTTAACTGCAGCCTCACTGGAGAACCTGAACTAGAAATATCCACTAAATTGCAGCAGAATTCCTGACCCACAGAAACTCTTAAATAAGCTTTGTTTAAAGCCTCTAAATGTTATCGTAGCTTGTGATCCACTGGATAGACTGCAGAAATACCAGCCCTCTAATCATCTCTTCCTTGGCTCATGACCCAACCCAGATTTTCTGGCACTCAAACTCCAGTGAGCAATAATATAGATGCAGAATTAATTGTTTTCTCTTTAAAATTCTTTTTAAAGGAGGCAGAACATACATTTATCTACTCCCATTTCTGCCACAAGTTAGAAGTCTTAACACTCACCCTCCCCCTCTGCCTTCCTATGCCTAACTGTATCACTGCAAAAAGCCCCAGTTGCCATTTGTAGCTTACACAGCTCTTTTCTCTACCATATTCCATCTTTACAGTTTAAGAAAGCAAATGTGGACAATCACCAAGCATCACTTCCTTGCAATTCCTTCAGCTTTTTCTGCAGCTTCAGTCAAAGTATACACTCTCCTCCAAACGAGGATGAATTCTCATACTTCCATAGATACTTCCACTCCCTAGAACTCTTGATCAACAGGTCTAACTCAAGAATCAAGGACATACGGCAAGAGACTCAAATTATTTTTATAGTCTCCCATGGTAAACATGGATACTAAATGGATTAATGGCACTGGATTAAAAGGCAAAAACAATGCAGTAGAGTGCCACATCTGTAACCAACGATCTGATCCTATGGTTGAGTCATAGCACTGCTATTTACTTGCTGTCTGAATATAAACAATTTATGAAACTGCTCTGAGTTAAACTTTCCTCATCAGAAAAATAAGAGTATCAATATCTACTTTACAGAGTGGTTCTGAGAATCTAGGAAATATTAAATGTAAATAGTCTTTTTCGTTTTTTTTAGTTGTAAGGACTTTTTAGTTGTTTATTATGATTTTATGAAGCATCTCATGAACACATATAAATAACTTAAAAATTGATCAAATTTCCAGATCTAAAAGACTTGCAACATTGGCAACTCTATTTCTTCTTTCAATACAATGGAAGTACAGCATGAATATGAAAGGCATCTAGAAAGCTGAATTTCAGGGTGCTACCACTCAGATACATAACCTTGAATAAGTTGCTTATCTTCTCAGGGTCAATGTTTTCTCATCCAGAAAATGAATAGAATGAGTTAGAGACCTTTAAGATCACTCCTTGGATGCTGGTAATCATTAAATAACAATTAAATGGAGAAGGAAGAATTGTAAAAGTAGGGAAAATAATCAATATAATATTTTGAAGTACTGTATTAATAGAAAACATATTTATTCAGTAATTATTTCATTTGGACCAGTGAGTGTGAAAATGTTCTTATTCATCTGCTTTGATAAGTAGCCAGATGGTGTCTAAGGATACATTTTCTTTGTAGTTTCATGCAATTGAAATGAGTTTGCTAGTCACCTCTTGAAACCTATGAAGCTTTAAAATCAATCATTCAGAATATGAAGATTCAGTCTAGTGAGGCTATTAAACTCTACGACTTTTAAATGTTAAAATAACCAAAGCACCTTTAATTTTACTGGTAATGACATATACAACCTTTAATACTGGATATTAAGTATTCATATTAAATCATAATAAATATTCATGCTGAACCATAAGTCACCTGATACTGCAAATGGTCATTTATTTTGTCATTTATATAGCACTGTTAGATCTGATAGGATAATGTTTATAATTTATTAAGCAATATGTCACAAAAAAATGTCCAGTTCCACACTATTTCCATATTAGTAGCAATGGATGTTGCCAGGGCATGGTGGAGTATAAATTATTTCTCAATTTCAGCACGATGCTACTGCAATAAAATGCCCCATGGCTAAGAAAGTCATTAGCACATGTACTATAGAACAAGCTTGTCATACATAACACACACACACACACACATACAATTAGAATACTTAGTATTATAAATATAAAAGAATAAAGAAATAAAAAGAAGTAAACACAAAGCAGACAGTCTCTGATTTACAGCAAACAAGGAGGGATGGATGCAAGTTTAGCTCTTTTATAGCAAGCTAAATAAATTTCCCTTGTCTACAAGGGAGCATAGTTCAAAGTCAGGTCAGCCAGGCAAACTTGGAACTTAAAGGAATTAGAAAACATTTATCTTTTTCAAAAAGCTACTGTTTCCAATGGGTGACTATGTGACTAATAAAAATGGAAGGTCTCATTATTTTTATTTAACTGTTAATCACCAGATGTTGTGAGCCATATGGAAAGAAATTTAATTTAATGTTTTCAGAGATATGAATGGTGTGTATGTGTTTGTGTGTGTGTTTAAATACAATAAAAATAGATATTTAGATCCTTGTAAAAGGAGTTTATCAGCTCTTTTATTTAAACAGTAGAGATAGAAGCACTACGTTTGTGATAATATCATGTTAGCACTACATAATATTTTTTAGCTTACAACATATATTCATAAACATTATTTTACCTGATTTTTACAAGAGTACTATTTTCACAATTTTGTTACAGAAGAAACTGAAGTCCAGAGAGCTCAGAGTCACAAAGCTAGTAAGTGAAAAGACCATGGCTTGAACCCAGGAGATCCTCACTTTTCACCAAAGTCTGTGAGAAAAAGTGGAAGAAAGGCATACCATTGAACTTGTTTCCCTGGTGCCTTAGAAAAATGCATTAGGTTACTTCTTACCATCCCATATTTCAATTATTCCTCATCTTACAAGGGGTGCTAGTTCATAGTCTTGTCCTCCTATTGTGGCTACCTGGAGAAAGAAGATATGGCTCATTGATTCATTCAATGAATTTTTGTAGTACTTACCATATGCCTAGAAATGTTTTGAGTACTGCAAACATGTCAGTGAATAAAACAACATACCTGACTTCAGGTTACATTTGTTCATAGTCTACTAAATGGTAGGGTGAAACACTTTTCGCATTACAACCCTGAGAGTTCAGAATTCCTCTACTAACCCTTGTCTTTGTAAGAGGAGCAAAGACAAATACACCAAGAGGGCAGGGATGTTATGGAGATAAAAGAATCTGTGATGTATGGAGTTTAAAATTCAAAGTGTACATATAGTTTCTTATTCACATTTCCTCTCCTTTCTCTTTTATTTCTTCTTTCTCTTTTACTCTTTCCAAATATCAGTCAACACTTCTATTTTATCTCATCTAACCAAAGTGAGTATTGCATATGTTCAGTAATCAGGAGTTTAGAAGACCAAGTCCCTCCTAAAGAATGAAACTTCTTCTTTCAAAAGCCTCTCGTAGTGATACCTGAAACTGCAAGAGATTTTGACAGTTTCCTTGGTACACATCAAGGTCTGGTTTCCTAAGACTTGGGATTCCTTTCTAAGTTTGAACTTGGGTCATTTCAGAATTTCAAACTGCAAGGACAGCTACACATATGAGTGAAGTTCCACAGAGAGTGTGAACTCATAGTGCTCAGAAAGCTCATCATATAATCTCAATAAAAACTTCACCTGACCAGGCTGTTTTGAAATTCAACCTTAGTCATTTTAGTGTAATGATCTGACTCTCCTGGTCTTATCTGTTAGCAAGACATTCGGGGAGGCCATTCCAATCGTAAATCATCTGTGCTCATTATCAGAGAAACGTCCATTGTTTACTGTCTCCCAACTTCTGTGAGCCCAACTATATCAATAATAACATTAAGTGTGACTGCTTAAATAATGCAAGGCAAAGTCTGAGATTATCAGGGTAGACAAAAAAGTAAGATCCAATTATATGCTGTCTACAAGAGAAACTTTTTTATTCAAAGATACAAATAAGTCAAAAATGAAAGTTTGTCAAAAAATTCAACCAACAACCAAATAAGGCTGGAAGGTTGATTCTAATATCTGACAAAATAGATTTTTAAACAACAAAAAGAATTGTTACGATAGATAAAGGGAGTTTCATTTTTTCTACACCCACAGCTGTGAGATGAGAGACATTTTATAATGTAAGGAGTTCAATACATCAGGAAGACAAAAGAATTATAAACATACATGCAACTAACAACAGAGCACCAAAATGCATGAAGCAAAAACAGACAGAATTGAAAAAAGAAATAGGCAGTTAAAGAATGGTAGTTGGAGACTTCAACAACCACTTTCAATAATGAATAGAACAACCAGGCAGAAGATCAATAAGAAAATAACATATTTGGAAATACTGTAAACCAACTAGACCTAAAAGACACGTATAGGACACTCCACCCAACAACAGGAAAATGTTGTTCGTCTCAAATGCACATGGAATATTCTCCAGAATAGACTATATGTTAGGCCCCAAAACAAGCCCTAATAAATTTAAAATGATTGAAAATATACAAATATGTTCTCTGAAAACAACTGAATGACTTTAGAAATTAACAGCACAAAAAAATTTGAGAATTCACAGATATGTGGAAATTAATCAACACACTCCTAAATAACCAATAGGTAAAAGAAGAAACTCCAAGAGAAATTAGAAAATAATTTGAGAGGAATACAAGTTAATATACAACATGACAAAAGTTATGTGATGCAGTTTAAACAGTGCTAAGAGGGAAATTTTTAGCTGTAAATGTCTATGTTCAAAAAGAAGAACAATTTCAAGTCAATATACTAACATTCCACTTTAAGAGACTGGAAAAAGAACAGCAAACTATACTTAGTGCAAGTAGAAGAAAAGAAGGAGTAGAGATTGGAATGGAAATTAATGAAACAGAAATTAGAAGAACAATAAGAAACAACAAACTGAAAGTTGTTTCTTTGAAAAGAGCAACAAAATTAACAAACTTTTAACTAGTCTCACTGAAAAAAGAAAAAAAAAGATTCAAATTATCAAAATCAGGAATGAAAAATATACCTTACAGAAATTTAAAAGAAAAAAAAGATTGTAAAAAAAGATACTACGAACAATTGTAAACCGTCAGATTAGATAATCTAGATTAAATAGGTAAATTCTGAGAAAAATACGAATTACCAAAAATATCTAAAGAAGAAATTTTTAAAAACTGATCAAACCATAGCAGGTAAAGAAATTGAATTAGTAATGAAAAAAACAAAAAACTTCCCACAAAGAGAAGCCTTGATCCAGATGGCTTCATTGTTGGATTCTACCAATTATTTAAGAATTCTTCACAAACTCTTTCAAACAACAAAAGAGGTAACACTTCCCACCCATTCTATAATGCTAATATATGCCTTATACCAATACAAAATGCATCACAAAAAAATGTAAATCAACATCTTTTATGAATGTAGTTGCAAAATCCTCAACAAAACACTAGCAGACTGATACGGTTTGTATCTGTTTCCCCACCTAAATCTCATGTCAAATTGTATTCCCCAGTGATGCAGGAGCCTGATGGAAGGTGATTGTATAGTGGGGGTTGTTTCTCATGGTTTAACATCATCCCCCTTGGTGATGTTGTGGTGAGAATGAGTTATCATGAGATCTGGTCATTTAAAGGTGTATCACCTCCCCCATCTCTTTCTTTCTCTTGTTCTTGCCTTTTAAAACGTGCCTGCTTCCTCTTCACCTTTCACCATGGTGGAAAGTTTCCTGAGGCCTCCCCAGAAGCCACTATGCTTCCGGTACAGTCTGCAGAACTGTGAGTCAATTAAACCTCTTTTCTTTATAAATTACCCATTCTCAGGTATTTCTTTACGGCAATGTGAGAATGGATTAATACACAAACTAAATTTAGCAACATATGGAAAAGATTATAAATCATAAACAAGTGATATTTATCACAGGTGTGAAAGGTTTTTTTAATATCCAAAAATCAATTACTGTAATATACCATTTCAGTAGAATAAAGGACAAAAACCACATGCTTATCTCAATTGATGCAGAAAAAGCATCTGACAAAATTCAGCATCCCTTTGTAATTGAAACACTCAACAATCTAGGATAAAAAGAAATTCCCTCACCTTTAGAGAGTCCTTTTCCAGCTCCTGGGGTCACCCAGGGCCAGAAGTACCTTCGGGATAAGGTGTCCTGATTCAGACCAGGACCCTTGTTACTGGTCCCATTTTTCCCTTTCAGGGTATTGTCCAATTCTCCCACCACCACAACCACCACTGCCACTGTGATGCATGAGGTCCACTATGGAGTTATTTGGCAGTCTCTTGGCCCAGTTTTAGAAGGGTGACCTGGTGAAACAATTACTCACACTGACCAGCACAAGATTTTGTTCATAGTACTAGGCTGCCCGTTTGGTGCTAATGTGACCATATTGAGTGATTCTCACTAATAGCACACAAAGGACAACTTCAGGGCTCTGAGCTACCAAAAGTTCACCATGCTCTTTGAGCTTGAGCCACATATGTGGGTCCATACATTGTTTCTCATCCTTCCATATTTCAACTGCTGATGACTGTAGGTTCACTTCCTAATTTACAGCACCCAAGAATCATGGTTACAGCAGGAGATGTCCTTTACTCTGTGAGCCCCCTTACTGCTAGCACCCAGGGCAGTCACCCATCCTCTCTGAAGGCTTCATGCCATGTGTCAGGCAGTCTTCCAGATGTGGCCACATTTATGTCCTCCCTTCTGATTTATGTTCTGTCTTTCGCATAATAAATGTGGCACCATCGTACCCTCCTCAGTCAGCCTTAAGCCATACCAACAATAATATAAACACTTCTTATACGAATAGGATAATTCTTCTTGTTCAACCCACAGAGCCTTTGCCTATTTTCCCCACTGGTAGGTTGTGTGAAGAGGGGAAGCTTGCAACCAACATTTAGAGAGATCACATTCTGGGGATGTTGTGATTACTACCTAAAGAGTTCTAAAGAAGACAAAAGAAGACATGGCTTTGCATTTATGCTATCAAATTCTGAACAGTGAATGTAACATGAGCAGGAAACAAATTATTCTTCACACTTTCCCAAACATCCTAGCTAAAACTTGTGTGTGTGGTTGTCATCAATAAAGCACAGTAGCAATGTCTGAGACACCTGCTGAAAGCCAGTATTCACCAGCAGCACTGTTGGGGGATGAGACTACACTGGATTTTTCAGGATTCCTGTAAGGAAATCTGCCTTGCTGGGGTTTCTCACAGACTATGAGAATTAGAGCTGTCACCATTTATCCAGTTAACTGCTCAGATACAGCCCAGACTAGGTCCCTAAGTTAAACCCCAGAGTGTCAGGATGACTGCTTGCTGTCTTTCTAGTATTTACATTTGAAGGAGGAATGAGGCACTAGGAACATGGAGACATTCATAGACTGGAAAAGTAGAGGCACTTGGGATTATCTGACACCTGGAGAGATTTTATTTACATGTCAAACACCGGAGTTAGGTTTTGGGCCTATGACTTTTCCATGAAGGGAGACAAATCCCTGCTTTCTTGGGGCAGAGAAAAATTACTTTTCTCTGATCTATCTCCTATGGAGTGTCTCACTCTTTGTGTAAGATATTTGATCTGGCCCTGATAGTGTCACCTCAGGGATAAGCACTGGGGCAAGAGACTGGAAATGCCAGTTCCTGTTGAACAGCTTCTGGGGACAGTTTGTTAGGTAAAAAAGATTTTTTTTTCATAAAAGTTAAACTTTTCAGAACATTGCAAATAAAGGTAAACATATTCCAAGAAACTAGTTTTGAGACAACATTTCCTGGATTTCTATGAAATGGTAGAACTGACAGAGAAAATGTGGATGGACATAGAATTGAAGAGTGATATGCAGCAAATAACTTTCCTAAAACAAAATCTTCAAATAGCTCAAAGAGATGGAATGAAGCATGAGCATTTAAATTTATTCTAACAATATAGTAGTTCAAGTTCTAGAGTTTCATAGTTTTCATACTCATTACTGCATTAAGAAAAAACACTTAAAGACTGAACTTCAGTTTGTCATCTGTAAAATGGGCATAATCACATCGACCAGAGCTGCAAAGGGGATACAAAAGGATGTGAGTAAAGTATTTGACATACCCCCTAGTGTAAAGTGCTCAATAAATTCTAAGCAAACTCAAATGTCAGAGTTAAGTGATTGCCTTAACACAAATTGCTCATGATAAAAGTTTATTCACAGTTTGTTAGAGACAAAGTCAGAATTAGAATTGCTGATTGAGTGTTTTATTTTATGCCATGAGTATAGGCATTGGGTTCTAGAGCTTCTACCAGGTCAGACCGGTTTGTACTGATTTGTGAGAGCCAACTGTGAACAACACTTCCAAACTCTCCATTTGGTAACATTTATGTTTATAACTTGAAATCGACCATGAGAAGATTATCTACACCACAGAAACTGCCAAATGCTACTAATCAAGGCTCTTGTTTATAGGGGATCCAGTTATTAAATATGCACCAGCATACCACTAATCTAGGGTTATAGATCTGGACTCAGTGGCACACGTGGTATTCAGTTCAATATCATGAATGTGATGCATACATCCACTCTCTGAGAAACCACTAAGGATTTCAAGTCACAGGTTCCATTATAGCTAATATAGTTTCCAATGTGTACTTAATTACCTAGAGACAGCTTCCAAACTGGGTGATTCTCACTCCATAAGTCACTAGATGTCTTTTTTTAAGTCTTATAGTACTTGTTTTTTGAGCATTGCCTTTCACTATATTTCTTGAAAGCAGAATAAAAGGCCTTCAGAAAAATCAGAGGATTGATTTTTATTTCCATCTCTTTTATGTTGGCAGTTCAGTGAAGCTTCCCCACTAGGCAGAATTAATCGCTCTGGCCTCTGTGTTCCCTAGCATTTTGCTCACTGTTAATATTGCACTTCCCACATTATGTTACCGTCTGATTTTTTCCTGTTTCTTTTCTTGGCAGGATCATGGGCTGCTCAAAGGCCTCCCATTCACCTTCTCATCACTGGTACCCAAAATACACCTGGCTCACGGTAGGCATTCAGTAACTGTTGAGCTGACTTGATCTGGTTCAGAAGAAAATAGATACAGCCAGCTTCTTTTGATAGATACTTCTCAATTAAAAGAGGGCTGCATTTTGGAAAATTAACTAAGTTATTTTTCTAGGTCACAGAAATATTTAAGTAGTTCCTTCTATAATGAAATGCAAATCACATTCTAAATGCAATGGAGAAGGAAAAGACAGAGCAGTGGGATTTCTGTCAAGGAAGGCACAGAGTGTACCTGAATTCTTTATGTTACCAGGAGATCTAGGTCTTCTGATACCACAATGAAATAGCCTGGAGGTGTAATATACAATCATTACATGATGTTACCTAAATGCATATTCTAATTCAACAGTTATTTACTTCACTGAACCTTTAATTCCCTTTTAGAACAAATACTTTCTGAGGTCTCCCTTCATTATCCTAGAATTCAGAGAGTATAGCCTTCTTAGAGTCGTTATTTCAATAAATCAATGTCATACCCTCATTGTAATCTAAATAAAAATATTAAATTAGGCAATTCATAGTAAAATAGTATCTATTTTGATATGAACACTAGAAGACATATTAAGTAGTCAGATGCTTACCTCAAAGCATCACTATGAATCGGTCAGCCACAGCGTACACTGATACAGGTAGCTTGCACTGGTGATTGGGATAACAAGGTGTTGGATCTGGTGATGTGATTTTCAGAATGAACAAAAAATTTGCAAGAGTTTAGAAAAAGACAAAGTGCGTATTACTTTAGATTTACATGGCAGTCAAATTCCTGGAAAAGTTATCATCTATTAAAATTGCACAACTACTTTACATATAAAATTGAGTTCGGTTCTAAAGTTGGGTAATTATAAAAGCCTTACAGATTATACACATGAATATCTGGGAAGACTTCAAAAGTCATGTTCAACGTGGGTTAAGCTTATTGTGTGGGATTTTCCTGCATATTGGAGATGTCTTTCATACCTGGCACCCACCCACTATGTGCTGGGAATCTACCCACCCCTACTGTGTCACTATGACAACCAAAATTGCCTCTATTTCCCAAACAGCTCCTAGTGTCTTAGAACCACTGACCTAAAGAGAATGTAACCTTTTGGTAAAATGAAGATATTCTTACCAACCTTACCTAAATTCCAAGGCTGATGTGAAAATCAAATGAGCAAAAACGTTTCTGAGAGCCCATTATAAACCACAACACATTAGAGAAATAAAAAATATTATTATGTTTGCCAAGACTTATGTTGGAGCAAATTTGGAAATTTCTAGCACTTCTATAACTCTGAGACCTTGTCACTGTGACAGTATTACCTCTAGAAGACTGTCTCTCCACGCCAAGTAAAAGACTGTCTCTCCGTGCCAGAGTGTGCTGAAGTAACTTTTTTCCTATTAGTTGTTTTTGCTTTGGTATTTAAGAAGCAAATCTGAACTATAATATCATACTAACTAGTTGGTACTGCCATCTAGTGACTTTCATAAACCAATTGTCCAGCTCTGTCCAATTTAGCTATTCAGCCATTTAAACAAATCAAGTGCATAAATATTCTGTTTTCTAAATCTCACATTTTTCTCTCATTTATGTGAAGGTTTTTTCTGGGAGAAAGCTGCTATTAAAATGTCTTTTAAAAATAGCATGCCACTAGCACTTTGCTGAATGGCTGCTTCACAGTATGACAGTACTCACTGTGAATTTTGCAATGTGTTTTAACTAATGCTCTCAGGTACCTAAATCTTGATATCCACATGAGTAGCATTTCTTTTTCTGTATCAGGAAAGTAAGTGACGCTTTGGTGTCATGACAAACAGATTTATTCCAAATTTTTTTCAGATTTGGCCAGTATGTCTTTGCTCAAGTATCCAAATATCTGATCTCAGTGACAGTGTTCAAGCAGTTGGAATCTTAGCAAACTGCCATCCCTCTTATCTGATTTCTCAGACAAGTCCACCTCTTGCCCAAGGAGCATCACCAGTAGAAGCTGAAGAGGGATTTGTGCTGTGTGCTATAAAGTGTCATCTGAGGTCAATGTGTTGTCACTGATGGCTTGTGCAGTAATGCCAAGATTTAGCATGTGACCTGAGCCCTGCAGCCTGCACGCTCTATAAGGCTTGTGGCTCCAGAGATGATTCCTCAGAGGGCTGATAATGAAAAAAGCAAACCTCCATTTGCTCAAAAAGACACATAAATCTGCAGTCTACTTTTAATTACACTCTTTCTCTTACTCTCTTTGCCCAACGATAGTTTAAAAACTTAGAGCATAATTTTTTGCCTTTACCACCATTTTTTCTAAATGCAATATTATATCATTTTCCATATTTTAAAGGGATAAAGCAAAAATACAAAAACAAAACAAAAAATATATATTCCCCTAATTATTAAGGTCCTATGCTGGGCTTTTTTTTTTTTTTTTTTTTTTTTTTTTTTTTTTTAACTGTAATTCATTGAAGAGAGTCAAGTCCCTCTCACCTGTATTCTTTTAGCACGCTGTGTTACTATCTGGAAGTATTTATCACAATGGTAATGGATTTGGGTTAAACATCTGCAACCCTGCTGGAACAAAGACAACATAAGACTAGGGAAAGACAGCATCTATCTAGACCAGCTTGGCCTCCCCAGAGCAAAGCACAGGGTCTTCTTGCACAAGTTGGCACTAAAAATATTCATTAAATGAAAAGTAAGTGAACAAATGCCTTAAGATTTGACTTCAAATTATTTCTTCTGACAATCGTCTCTATTTATTTTAAACTACACACAAAAAGTCAATTGCTACCATTTTTCCTTGATCTTAGCTCTATTAACCCAACTTTTATGCTAATGAGCTATTAAACTTGTCTTAGTTGCTTGATATCTTTGTTGCTCAATTTCCTCATTGGTGAAAATCAGAATATTACAGTGAAAGTGATAATTTGTGTCTCCTTCTTCTACTGATTATGCTTTGTTTCTGTTTTATAGCTTATCATCATGTCCAGAACTCAACAAACAATGTCAAATAACAATAATGATAGAAGAATCAGACCCTTAGTTTTTAAAGACCTATGGGAAAGATCATTTGAATACACCAAGCCCAGTGCCCACTTGGTTCCAAAGAAGTGTTGTCAGAGTTATTTTTGAAGAGTATCCTAAAGGTTCTAAGACATTTCAAACTTAGAGTCTAACAGCAAAATGAAGAAAATGGGACAAACAGCACAGTTTCTTTTAAATAAGCTTTACTTTAATACTTTAAATCTAAATCCTGAATCATAACACAGTAGTAAAATCATTTGAGTACTGGCAATTAGTTGGAAAAGACAGATGATCTCATAGCCTTCTGAGGTAATAATTTGCAGGAAAGCCCACAGATTCAACGTTTTAAGTATTCTTCTTTTTATTTGATCAGTGTAATCTTCTTGTTCAGTTTAATGATGATGTTAACATTCGACTGTCCAAAATATTTGATTTACTGCTAATTGTCAACTTCTGAGCCATGCTGGGCAGATTCTCACACCTGCATTCATAGACATAATTATATGAACCCCCTCTCTTTAGTAGTCAAGGCCATAGATTTAAAACATAGGAAAAATAGTAGCTTTGAGGAATCTTTTTTATAAAATCCAGGATTTATGTTTATGATTTTTAAAAATCTATCTAACAATGCATAGATAGCTTCTTTGCCTTTTTAGAACCACCCTTAATGGTTTTTCCTCTGTATGACTTCTGGCATTTTCCAAATGTTCTACAAAGTGCCCACAACCATTAAATGGTTTTCCCTTTGTCCATTTGGATCCATTCTCCACCCTCTTCTGCACCACAATATGCTCCAGGAGGATCTTCTCTATGGGCTTCCTTCCTTACACTCTGGTTGCAGATGAGTTCTGCCAATTGGAGGCACCCAGAGCAAATCAAAAGTATAGGGAAAAAGAGAATGGCATTTATTCACTCACTCCTTACTGGACCATGGTATTTGCCAGTGTCTGCAGTTTTTTTCTGCTCACCATCGCTGTTGCTGGGTGCCTTTGCACAGCCACTCAATGCACAACACGATGGTACTGGAATAATCTAAACAATGCTCGGTTTTCTCAGATGACAAAATAATAATTGTTAGAATCTTCCACCTAATTTGGATGTCACACAGCTATCCTATAATGTAATGTTATCCAATTTTTAAGTTTTTGTTTGTTTGTTTGTTTGAGAAGCAGTCTCACGCTGTCCCCCAGACTGGAGTGCAGTGGCGCGATCTCGGCTCACTGCACGCTCCACCTCCCAGGTTCACACCACTCTCCTGCCTCAGTCTCCCAAGTAGCTGGGACTACAGGTGCCCGCCACCGTGCCCGGCTAATTTTTTTGTATTTTTAGTAGACACAGGGTCTCACCGTGTTAGCCAGGATGATCTCGATCTCCTGACCTCATGATCCACCTGCCTTGGCCTCCCAAAGTGCTGGGATTACAGGCGTGAGCCACCGCGCCTGGCCCACTTTTTAAGTTTTAAGCAATGAGATAGGATAAAAAATGGAACACTATAGTGTGTAAAACTGAACTCAATGTGCAGAAGACTCATTTAATACACACATGTCTAACACGCATGCACACACCACACATACAAATGTGTGTGTGTGTATATATACATATATACATATATATAATTTAATCTGTATAGTACAAAGGAAATAATTAAATTGGAATTAATTAAATCAGTTCATATGTAGAAATACTTTACTAAACTACTACTTAATAGTAAATCCTATTTTAAGGAAATATATTACACATAAACCCATTTAGTGTGCTTAAAGTAGATATCAGTACGACTTAGGCTATCCTAAAATATCAACCTTTAAAAGGTTTTAATGTAGTTATTACATCCACTTCCTCTACATATATTGTTTTTATTTTCAAATCATATGTACTTTGGAAACCAGCTATGCTTAAGATAGTGTTTTACCCCAAATCCTATTTATTTATTTTTGTTGTAAATTAGTAGTTTCTACCTCACGAAGAGTCTATCCATCTGCTAGGGTGGCTTAAACAAAAAATATATGTATATATTTTCTCACAGTTCTGGAAACTGGAAGTCCATGATCAAGGTGCCAGCAAATTCAGCTTTTGATGAAGACTCTCTCCTGGCTTGCAGACTGCTGCTTCTCCATGTGTCCTGACTTAGTCCTTTCTCCTCTGGTGGGATGTGGAGAAAGAGACTTCTCTAGTATCTCTTTTTTTCTCACAAAAACATCAGTTTTATTGGATTGGGGATTCACCCTTATGACTTCCTTTAACCTTAACTGGTTTCCTAAAGGCCCTATCTTCAAATATAATGACATTGGAGGTTAGGACTTTAACATATAAATCTAGGGATGACATAATTCAGTTCATAAAATTCTGCCCTCTGACTCCCTCAAAATTCATGTGCTTCTCACATGCAAAATATACTTCTTCCATCCCAGTAGCCCTGAAACTCTTAACCTATTCCATCATCCATTCCAAGACTAAAGTCTCCTTTAAATCAGGTACAGTGAGACTTAATGAGACTGATGCTTTGTCCTAAGGCAAAATTTCTCTCCACCTGTGAGCCTGTGAAACTAGACAAGTTATGTGCTTCCAAAATACAATGGTGAGAGAATCATAGGATAGGCATCTCCCTTTCAAAAAGGAGAAAATAGGAAAAAATAAAGGGTTTTAAAGCAAGGCCGAAACCCAGCAAGACAAATTCCATTCAACGTTAAGCCATGAGAATAATCTTTTTGGCTTTATGCTCTGTTTTCCAAGCCTACTGGGTGGCAGCTTAACCCCAGGGCCCTAGGCAGTGGTCTCACCCCCTCAGCTCTTCACAGGGGCAACCTGTCCCACTGAAATCAAGGAGGTGAGTTCGTCCTCTGAAATGAAGGAGGAAATAGCTTTACCCATGGGCCTGTGGTGGAAGTGGCAACTCTGATGATCTTTAGATAGCCTTCATGGTCACTCTTCCCTTTTCATGAAAGATAAGGCATGGTCATCACTGGATGGCTTTACTGTCTCATGTTTTAAATCCCAGAAGTTGGAAAACCTTTCTTCATTTTGTCCTATCTCTATACCCTTCAGTTCAAACTCCAGTGAATTTGCAGGTGTAAGCTCATTTCTTCCTAGCTTCTGCTGAGATGGCTGATTAAAATTATGGGTAATCCCTTTGTTAGGTGATTGTCCAGCCATAACCTTGGTGTGCTCTCCTGAATACTCTTTCTCATGTTTTGAAATACCAATAGGCTTAGGATTTTCCAAATCTTCAAGTTTTGTTTACTTTTTGCTTAGTAATTCCTTCAATCTCTCTCTCTGTCTTCTCACATTTTACTATAAGCAGTAAGGAGAAAGCAGGCTGCACTTTCAACACTTTGCTGAGAAATCTCCTCAGCTAGAGTTTCAGTGTCATCATTCACAAAACCAATACAAAGGAATTGTACATAGCATTGTATTTGAGTTGAAGTTGTTTCCCATGTGGTACATATTAACAATTCAGAAGCCATAATACAAGTATAGTGAAAGTGAACAATTAAGTAAAGGAATGGCTACTGTGGGAGCCAGGTTTCTCACAGTTGGAGTGGGAGGTTATAGATAGGTAACACAAAACTGGAACGATTCATGTGGTAATAAATGAGTTATAAACATCAGTGTGTATATTAGCGTTCTTTAACGGGACAGAACTAATAGGATAGATGAATATATGAGGAGAAGTTTATTAAGAATTGACTCACACAGTCACAAGGAGAAGTCCTACAATAGGCCGTCTGCAAGCTGAGGAGCAAGGAAGCCAGTTTGAGTCCCAAAACCTCAAAAGTAGGGAAGCTGATAGTGCAGCCTTCAGTCTGTGGCTGAAGACCTAGGAGCCCCTGGCAAACCATTGGTGTAAGTCCAGGAGTCCAAAATCTGAAGAACTTGGAGTCTGTTGTTCGAGGGCAGGACGCATGCAGCACGAGAGAAAGATAGAGACTGGAAGACTCAGCAAGTCTGCCCTTTCCATGCTTGCTTTTATGCTTGCAGCTGATTAGATGGTATCCACTCAGATTGAGGGTGGGTCTGTCTCTCCCAGTCCACTGACTCAACTGTTAATCTCCTTAGGCAACACTCTCACAGATACACCCGGGAACAATACTTTGCATCCTAAAATACAATCAAGTTGACACTCAATATTAACCATCAAAGTATAAATTCATTTTTAGCTGACTGTAAATACAGATGGGGCAATATTTATATATTTGTGTACATATACAGGTTAGTATCCGCACATATATTTTTTGCTTTGTTAGCTAAGAGGACCTAAAAGAAATGACACCCTGGAAGGGATGAGCACACTCAGTGCCTAGATCTTGGCTTCTATTAATAGTACCAATTTTATTCTCCAATAAAGGGAACCAAAGTTCCTTGGATAAATGGCTGACTGTAGGACTGGGACAAGAAATATACAAAATGAGAAATATATTAGAAGAGGTGAGAAAACATTGTAGTGCCCAAAAGAAAGAAAGTACTCCAATTCACAAACCCATATACATGCACATGCAGGTGCGTGCGCGCACACACACACACACACACACACATTGATGGCTATATCAAAGGGACATAAGAGTTAACTGAGAGAGTTCCCTATGGCCAAAGTTTAAATTTTTTATTTTTTAAGAGACCAGTTCTCATTTTGTCACCCAGGCTGTAGTGCAGTGGTGTGATCATAGTTCACTGAGACTCAAACTCCTGCGTTCAAGTAATACTTCTACCTCAGCCACCTGAGTAGCTGGGACTACAGGCAGATGCCACCACACCTCACTACTTTTTCAGTTTTTTGTAGAGACAAGAGTCTTGCTCTGTTGACCAGATTGGTTTTGAACTCCTGGGTTCAAGCAATCCTCCCACCTCAGCCTCCCAAAGTGCTGAGAGTACAGACATGAGCTACTGTATCTGGCCCAAAGTTGAAATAATTTGAGCAACAAATAAGTAAAGTGGTATTGGATTATCACTCAAAGTATAAAATAAATAGCCATGAGTCCATATTGATATAAATAAATGACTAAGTAAATACATAATAGGGCTGGACGCAGTGGTTCATGCCTGTAATCCCAGCACTTTGGGAGGCTGAGGTGGGCAGACTACTTGAGGCCAGGAGTTCAAGACCAGCCTGGTCAACATGCAAAACCCTGTCTCTACTAACAATACAAAAACTTAGTGAGGAATGGTGGCGCATGCCTGTAGTCCCAGCTACTCCAGAGGCTGAGGCAGGAAAATCACTTGAACTCGGGAGGCACAGGTTGCAGTGAGCAAGATCACACCACTGCACTCCAGCCTGGGTGACAGAACAAGACTGTCTCAACAAAAATAAAAATAAAAATAAAAAACAACAACAACAACAGCAACAAAAACATAATGGGAGGCTGGAAAAGGCAAATCCTCCATGCAGGAGAACTGCAAACAATTTATGTGTATTCTTCACCTCTTCACCTGATACTTCACTCTCAAGGAGGGAGAATATAATTTCTCACTCCTTATATGCACGTGCTGTGCATGGTGACTACCTTTCAAAGACTACAGACTGAAAAGGGGTAAAAAGTAACTTTACAAGGAAGAAACCTAACACTACCTCAACCAGGTGACAAAGGTTAACATCAGCTGTGATGAGTCATGCGGGCTATTAGCTACCCTTGATAAGAAGCAATGAGAATTAACCTTGATCTCTTCCTTACAAAAACCCTTATCCCAATCTAATAGAAAATAAATGCAAGTTTCAACTGAGGAACATTCTACAAAATACCAGACCTGCATTTGAAACAATTGTCAAGGTCATCAAAATCAAGGTAAATATGTAAAACTCCCATAGAAAAAAAAGCTAAGAAGAAATGATGATGAAACATAATGTGGCATCCTGGATGGGATTCCAGAACAAAAAACAAAAGCATTAGGTAAAAATCAAAGAAATGTAAATAAAGTGTGGACTTAATTAGTAATAATGTAGCGATAGTAGTTCCCTAATTATGACAAATGGCCCAGAGTAATGTAAAATGTTAATAAAATGGTAAACTGAGGATGGGGTACACAGGAACAATGTACTATTTTCACAGTTTTCTATAAATAAAAAAGTTTAAAAATAAAAAATAAAGTTAGTTTATTTATTTTATTTTTATTTTTATTTTTTGAGACAGAGTCTTGCTCTGTAGCCAGGCTGGCATGCAGTGGCACAATCTCAGCTCACTGCACCCTCCACCTCCCAGGTTCAAGCGATTCCCCTGCCTCAGCCTCCCAAGTAGCTGGGATTACAGGCCCGCCTAATTTTTTGTATTTTAGTAGAGATGTGTTTTGCCATCTTGGCCAAGATGGTCTCGATCTCCTGACTTTGTGATTTGCCCGCCTTGGCCGCCCAAAGTGCTAGGATTGCAGGCATGAGCCACTGTGCCCAGCCAAAAATAAAGATTATGTTTTAAAAACTGTAAGTTAGATTACTTCTTTCAAAATGGAAATATGTCTACCACATATGATTAAATTTTAAAAAAATATTTGAAAAGTAAAATTTAAAGATTTTAAAAGTAAATTTAAAAAAAGATTAAAAGTAAGTTTTCAAAGGTTTTGTAGTAAATGTTATTGACAATAATAATTAGAATTTTACATCAAAATTCTTTCAAGATATTTATGAATCAGTAGGAAATTCTAGAAACATACTTTGCCAGAAGTTGATGATTTTGCCGCATAAATGTGAACCTCTGCAAAACTGGCCAAGCTTTTACTCTAGAGTAGCATACTTAGTTAATTCATTTGTTCATCAGTTTTCCAGTGGTGTCTCATTGCTCATTATCTGCAGTAGCTGATGAGTTTTTAGGACATTTTAAAAATTTATGCCCTAACATCATACATAAAGTTGTGGTATAATAATTCACTTCTTATCACAATGATAGAGTCATTGTGGCCTGAATTGTTGCCCCTTCTTCTCTGTAATATCAGTTATGGCTATTATTAACACACATCCAGGTACCTCCTGTAAATATCAGTACTTTGAATCTGAGCCACATGAAGTGTTAACAACTCCACAATGAGTAAAAAAATCGCCAGGCCAAAAATCAGTATCCCTAAAAATGCTAATTACCTCCTAGATGGAGGTAAATCTCCGAACAAGGCACAAAGCACTAAATCATTTATAAAGCTGAAAAGTCATTTAAATATTTTGGGAGACGAGTGGGGATGAATGAATAAATGAAACATAACATTTTTCAATACTCAGGGTCCCTAAGCACTGGATTAACTTGAAGACTTACAAAACTTTTACTTCTAGAATTCCTAATTTCTCAGAAAAAAAAGTCATTTGATGAAAAACCATGTTATTTGGTAATGCATCTCTATAGAGTATTTCATCAAGCTTTATCAAATATCAAATAGCAAAAGAAAAGATAAACAGAAGTATAAGATGACTAAAGATAGATTAATTTTAGCTTTGTGGTCAGCAAGAAGCTAAGCAAAGATTATGTAGAACAAAAGTAAAAATAATAAGACATATATATACTATATCAAACAGAATGGGACTTAACTTCAGTAATAATTAAATGATCAAAGATAAATATGCAGTTATGAATTACATTCACTCAGATGACAATTTAAAGAATGGGCTTAGTTTCCCTTAGGAGGGGCTTTTCCCTAATGCTTAGATATAATTAATTGGCCTGCTTATTTGGGAAGGGGAAGAAAATCATTCACAAGGTAGCTAACCTTTCCTCCATGGAGTCAAAGATTGCAATTATGAGCAAAACAGAGAGTCTTTATCTAAGGGAAAAATTAGCACAGCTCTCTTAGTCTTTGCAGAGAGCAGCTTTAAGAATTATTGAAATACTCAGCATTTCAAACAAGCAGTTTATCTTGCATCCAATCAATCAGTTGTTTGAATTTCACATATATTTATCTGTATTACTCTAAACTGGTTGTATATAAATTCATGAAAGCTAAAGATCTCAATTATTGCAAAATTATTTGACATTATTCTAGCCAATTCCCAGAGTGTTCGTTTCCACCTTTCTCCAACTACCCTGCCTGTTCTTCAGCGAATACTTCTATCAGAAGGTTTAATTTCATCGGCTTTTAGAATATTGGTTAAATTTTGCTGTCCTTAACCCAGTTTAAAATACCCAGGATTCGTGGTGTGCCTCAACTACACTAAATTTCAGTCTTTCTGTTAAACCCGCTAGGCTTTCTTAGTCTGCCAGTGACTGTACTTTTGTTGTGGCTTACTGACCTGCACCCTGGGCTGCCCCTCTGGGACTTGTTGTTACCTCTGTGACATTAAAGATTTTAAAACTTCACTCCGGCCAGGCGCGGTGGCTCACGCTTGTAATCCCAGCACTTTGGGAGGCCGAGGCAGGTGGATCACTAGATTGAGACTATCCTGGCTAACACAGTGAAACCCTGTCTCTACTAAAAATACAAAAAACTTAGCCGGGCGTGGTGGCGGGTGCCTATGGTCCCAGCTACTCGGGAGGCTGAGGCAGGAGAATGGTGTGAACCCGGGAGGCGGAGCTTGCAATGAGTAGAGATCGTGCCACTGCACTCCAGCCTGGGTAAAAGAGCAAGACTCCGCCTCAAAAAAAAAAAAAAAAAAAAAAACTTCATCCTACATATAAGAGTTATTTCCTGTACTTGCACCATACATAATACACTCCAAAAACGTGCTTATGTGATAAACTAGAACTTATGCAGTAACCAATGGAGGGAGGAATCTAGAGCACTAACTATGTTTGTCCCAAAACAACAGTCTGCAATTTAAGTCTTAAATGGCATCCCATTTTAAATAGATCTATGTAAATATCCTGACATACAGGAAGGTAGGGAAGAGGGAGCTGGGGGATGGTCTGATCTTAACAAAGAAGAGAAAAACAAAAGATGGAATGCTATTTGAGTCATGATATTGTAGCTCCCTTTAATTTGGAACACAACTCTAGTAAGGGGAATTGGTCAAGTAGATCCGATGACAGCTGATGCAGAAGCCTCAGGCAGAAGCCTCCTGCAGAGGTCGGCTCCCTGAAATATGAAACAGTGTGAAGATAGGATGCATAATAAAGCAAAGTGCAAAATGGCTCTGCTATATTTGGAATGCTGGTGTCCCCTCAAAATTCCTATGTTGAAATCCTACCCCCAAAGGTGACTGATAAGGTTCGGCTCTGTTTCCCCACTCAAATCACGCGTTAAATTATAATCCCCAATGTTGGGGGAGGAATCTGGGGGAAAGTGATTGGATCATGGGGGTGGATTTTCACTTGCTGTTCTGGTGACAGTGAGTGAGTTCTCATGAGATCTGGTTGTTTAAAAATGTATAGCACTTCCCTCTTCACTTTTTCTCTCTCCCTCCTGCTCCACCACGGTAAGATGTGCTTGCTTCCCCTTTGCCTTCCATCATGATTGTAAATTTCCTGAGAGCTTCCAGCCATCCTTCTTGTACAGCCTGTGAAACTGTGAATCAATTAAATGACTTTTCTTCATAAATTATCCAGGCTCTGGTAGTACTTTATAGCAGTGTGAGAATGAACTAATACAGTGGTGGTACAAGGAGGTTGTGCCTTTGGGAGACAATTAAGTCAGAGAGGCAGAGCCTTCATGAGTAGGATTACTGCCTTCATAAAGAGGCTGAAGGCAACCCCATTTCCCTTCTGTCATGTGAGGTTACAGGAAGAAGACAGCTGTCTATGATGAAGCAGGCCCTTATCAGACATGGAATCTGCCAGCAGCATCTTGATCTTGGACTTCCCAGCCTCCAGACTGTGAAAAATAAATATCTGTTGTTGATAAGCCATCCAGCCTATGATATTTTATTATAGCAACCTGAGGACTACAAACAACATAGTTGCCAGTATCTTCGTTTACAGAGACCTCTCACTTCATGGTAGCTGAAGAACCTAGGTCTCATCTTGAGTCATATCTCTTACTAGTGGCCACTGGACACTTCGCTCAGTACTTCTGCTTTCTTGGCTTTCCCCTGAGACTTAAGTGTGGGCATCACCTTCCTGAATTTTGAAATCCACAGATAAATTTGCCATCTATTATATGGGTCAGATGGTGAATGATTTACTAGGTTATCCATCCCTTGGTCACTGCTATAAGACAAACTGGAGATGCCACAGTCCATTTTCTTTATACAATGTATACAATGTTGTCACATGTGCCTTCTCTCTTGTTTCTTTTGTGGCAGCATGGGAATCACCTAGAGTTTCTCTTGAAGTCTTTCTTCTCAATCAACCTGGAGTCAATTATCCCACCCTAGATTTCTGTTCTCTTTCAAACCAACAAAATAATTGTCAGTCTATTTATATGAAGGACAGCCTACCTATACTGGAAAATAACAAAACTTTTATTTTAAATATTGCAACTTACTAGTTAAACAATTAGATATACTACAAGAGTAAGTTAGTCTTGAAAATGACTATAAATTCTTTTGTTCTAAAAATTTCATAAGAAAAATTGATTATAATTTTTCTAAAAGGCAAAGAATAGTGAAAAATAGTATGTATGTTACACTTACAAATGCATTCTTTAACATTTTTAAGAAACTGCCATACTTTAACTAAGATTAGCTATGTGACATTTAAATCCTATCTATTCTACTAAAAATTTGTGATAGTTTAAGTTAAAAGGAATCTTTATCATGTAGACAAAACAATGATAATCTGACTGAATTTCATTTAAAAGATTATATCAATAATCCCATCCCATAAAATTTTAACAAGCACGCACACAATCTGATATAAGCAGAGTCTGGTTGTTAGAGCAATTAGGCAATTGATAAAAAGAGAAACCAATGTTCTCTAGAAGAACTCATCTTCAGTGAAAGTCTTGTAAAATTTACACATATAGAATTGCAACAAATAAGAGGTCACAATTTTAAAAAGCAAAATCATAGGACATGTATAAGGGAAAAAGCCACCATATATGAATCAGCAGAAAATAACCAACAACAAACCTAAAACCACAAAGATATCTAATATTGCTATTTTTTGATACTCAATATAAAACAGATACATTTACTACATGAGAAAAAATTTAAAAGTACATTGAAATCATTGAAAAGAAGAAAAATACACCCTGAATCAACACTTCCTCTTAATCTGTGAATTTTGATATTACTATTAGAAAGTTTAGGATTAACTCTATCTACATTGAAAAAAATAAAACTCAAAGAGCTCTGGACTAATAATGCCAGGAAATTGAGGGGAAAATGAAAGCATATCAAAATCAGAAAGATTCCTTAAAAACCTTTAAGAAGTGGTTAAAATTCTAGATCCTTTCTCCATACCACACAAATATGTAAATGTTCCTTTTCTTCCTAGTGAAACAGTTAGATTTATTCCCATAGAAGATAGGAAAACAGAGGGTCTACGGATTAGAAATTCCAAGCATTGTTGGAAACGTGAATGCTGACTCAGCCATTGCCATGACAGTCAAGAAGACAGTATGTTAAAAAGGTGTGACTGAAGAGAGTTTTAAGGAGGTACTACTTACAAAGCTGTGGGTTGAAAAATGCTGAAGCATCTGTAGATTTGCAACAGGGTAGATAAAGTTAGTTTTCAGCTTCCTCCAGATATGATAAACCAACTTTTTTAGGCTTTCTAAATCAATTTCCATTTGGCTAATTTCTAGCTTCTAAAACGTTGTTGCTTGATCTTCCTTTCTATGCATCTTGTTCTTGTCTTGTACCTCTTTCCTTACAGCACAAAGAAAGCTGCTATCACATCTAGGCCCAAAAAGGAAAGAGAAGGAAGTATTTAACCGTGTGGAGAAAGAACTGGAGGAGGGGACTTCTGGACAAGAACTGAAGAAGTAGAAGGAGAAGACAGTCGTGGCCAATCTGTGGGTAGGCTGGAAGGAAACTGGGAAATACCTCTTCCTGAGGGCCCTCTTTCTGGCTTGCACAGAATCACTTTCTTGCTTCTCTGTCCTCACATTGCAGAAAGAAAGAGAAAAGAGACAGAGAGAGAGATTGAGAGAATGCTCTGGTGCTCTGGTCTTGCTTCCTGCTCTTATGAGGACACTAATCCCATCATGGGGCCTCATCTTCATGATTTCATATAAATATAATTATCTCCCCAAAACCCTACCTCCACATATCATCACATTGGTAGTTAGGGCTTCAACATAAAAATTTTGGAGGGACACATTGAGTCCATAACACAGTACATACAGATCAGTTTCCCAGAGCACACGGCAAAGTGAAAAACAGCAAAAGTGTATCAAAGGAGCACATGAAATCAAGTACAAATACCATAATAAAATGACAAGCTTGGTGAATATATATGAAGACTGAAAGCTGAAATACTGGCACATAAGCCCTCTTCTCACAATAGACCCTTTTTTATGCTGACAAAATCTATAGACACCTGCTCTGTGGATGCTGTAGAAAACTAAAAGTAGAAAATTAGTAGAAAAGTAGAAAATTAAAGATACTGGCAAATGGGGTTTCCCCAGCAAACCACCAGCTACCATAACGAAAGTCAAATTCAAAACCTTTATCCACATCCTTGATATTTATAATTAGCTTTCATCCCCCAATTTTAAATGTAAGAATTACCAGAGCCAAATTTGTTAGCTGAGCAAAACCTCTAACATGAAAGACTAGGAAAAATACAACAAGAAACAAAAGAGAAGAGAATCTAACACAAAAAGAACATGTATAATATTTAATAGCTAAACATTAACTATTAAATAAAATATTTTAAAAGATTATTAGTATCCTTAAAAAGATTAGCAAATCCATTTCATTCATGAAATTGTAATAAGATTCATTGAACAGAAAGAGTTCTTGAAAATTAAGAACATGATAGCAGAGACAAAGAAATTCAAAGAAAATTTTGAATGATAAAGGAAATCTTGTGAATAATAGAAAGTAAATAGGTAAGTAAATGAAATAAATGAAACCAGAAAAATACTAAAGAACACTCATCTCAATGGTCTAACATCAAAGTAATGGAAACTTCACAAATAGAAGAAAATATATATATATGTATTTTATATATACACACAAATATATATATAAACACTAAATATATATACACAAAATATATGTAAACACTGTATATACATATATAAACATACTATATATAAATATATAATATAAAATGTATATATTTATATATAAATACAAATAAAGAAAATGTAAAATGCAGAAAAGAAGCTTTAAGTAAACAATTCAATAAAATTTTCCAGAAATAAAGAACAATAAATTACATCATTTTTGGATTTAAGAGCATTAGAGGCAAAGAGAAAATATCTATAAGCTTCCAAAGTGTAATAAATAAATATATATCTGTATACATATATTTTTCTTTAAAAAATTTAGGACATATATAAACACACACTATATATATGCATATGTAATTATATATTATATATTTCATAATAGATAAATATTATAAATAATGTTATATATAATGTATACATATTATAAATACTATTACATATAATATATAAATATTATAAATATTGAATGGCTATTACAAAAAAAGAAAGAAAAAGCAAGTGTTGGTGAGAATGTGGAGAAATTGGAAGCTTCATATATTGTTGGTGGGAATGTAAAGTGCTGCAAACACTGTTGAGAACAGTTGGTGGTTCTTCTTAAAGTTAAATGTAGCATTGCCATATGATTTTATAATCCCACTCATAGGTGTAAAACCGATAGAACTGAAAGCAACATTTCAAAGAGATACTTGTACAAAACTGTTTATAGCAGCATTATTTACAATAGCTAAAAGGTGGAAAACACCCAAGGGTCCATCAACAGATGAATGAACAAAAATGTCACATAGACATGCAATGGAATATTCCTCAGCCATAAAAAGGAATTAATTTCCAACACATGCTATAGCATGGATGAATCTTGAAAACACTATGTCATGTGAAATAAACCAGACAAACAGAACAATATTGAATGATTCTATTTACATGTGACACCTAGAATAGGCAAATTCATAGAGACCGGAAGTAGAATAGAGGTTACCAGGGCTAAGGGAAGAAGGAAATGGGGAGTTACTGTTTAATCGGTAACAGAGTTTCTGTTTGAGATTATGAAAAAGTTCTGAAAATGGATAGTTGTGATAGAATACACTTAAGGCCACTAAATTACATACTTAAAATAGTTACGATGATAAATTTTATGAATATACTTAATACACTTAATGCTACTAAATTGTACACTGAAAAATGGCTACCAGAATAAATTTTATGCAACACATTTAAACAATAATAAACAGGAAAGAGGCAAACATAGAAAAGATTCTTCAATTTTAAAAAACAAATAAAACTGATCTAGAAGTATTGATAAGGAGCAATGTGCCAGGTATATTGTTAAGAAAAAGAAATCAAGGTACACAATAATGTGTATAGATTATTATATCACCTTTAATTAAAAAATATATGGGGAATTCCTACACACATTTGTGCACACACATGCACACAGATATATCAGAGAGAGATCTTTGGAAAAACACCCAAAAAACTAACAACTAGTTTCCTATGAAGTGAGCGATAGGGGTGAGAGAGTGATTTATAACAGACTCTGGATTTACCTAACACACATATATCACATGTTTGAAAAGAAAACAGATTTGAAATTAGAGAGTTTTGTCAATAGCCATCTATTCATGAGACATGTAAATAGAAAATTACAGTATAATATAATAAATACTGTAGCATATTAACAGTGTAGAGGGAACACACTGTAAGTGGAACTCAATTTGCAGGAGGAATGACAAACAGTTTCATTGAGGGAGTACAATCTGAACACAGATCTGAGGGGCAATCTAGATACTTCACTATGCAAGGACAAGAATACTAGGCAAGGGGTAAAAAATGGCATTTTCAGGAGTGATGAGAACTTCAAGTGTCTGGTGTGTGGATATTCCCATGTACAAGAGCATAAGGAAACATTAAATCTGTATTAATCCATTCTCATATTGCTATAAAGAACTGCCTGAGACTGGGAAGTTTATGAAGAAAGATGTTTAATTGACTCACAGTTCTGCATGGCTGGGGAGGTCTTAGGAAACTTACAATCATGATGGAAGGTAATAGAGAAGCAAGGCGTATCTTCCCATGGCAAAGCAGAAGAGAGAGAGAGCTAAGGGGGAAGTGTCACACTTTTACACCATCAGATTTTATGAGAACTCACTCACTATTACAAGAACAGCAAGGAGGACATCTGTCCTGATGATCCAGCCACCTCCCACCAGGCCCCTCCTCCAATTCAACATGATATTGAGGCAGGGACAGAAATCCAAACCTTATTATTCTGCCCCTGTCCCTTCCCAAATCTCCTGTCCTTCTCACACTGCAAATTACAATTATTCCTTCTCAACAGCCCCAGTCTTAAATCATTTCAGCAGCATATTAAAAGTCCATAATCCAAAAGTCTCATCTGAGGCAAAGTAAGTCCCTTATGCCTATAACCCTGTAAAATCAATAACTAGTTACTTCCAAGATACAATGGTTGTGCAGACATTGGGTAAATAGTCCCAATCGAAATGGGAGAAATTGGCCAAAACAAAGGGGTTACAGGCCCCATGCAAGTCTGAAACCCAGCAGGGCAGTCATTAAATCTTAAAGCTTCAAAATAATCTCCTTTGACTCTATGTCTTACATACAGGGCATGATGATGCAAGAGGTGGACTTCCAAGGCCTTAGACAGATCCACCCCTGTGGCTCTGCAGGATACAGCTCCAGTAGCTGCTTTCATGGGCTGGCACTGAGTGCCTGTGGCTTTTCCAGGCTCACAGTGCAAGCTGTTGGTGGATCTACCACCATTCTGGGGTCTGGAGGACAGTGGTCCTCTTCTCACAGCTCTGCTAGGCAGTGCTGCAGTGGGGACCCTGTGTGGGGACTCTGACCCCATATTTTCCCTCTACACTGCCCTCGTAGAGGTTCTCCATGAGGGCTCCACCCCTGCAGCAGACTTCTGCCTGGACATCCAGGTATTTCCAAACATCCTCTGAAATCTAGGCTGAGGTTTCCAAACCTCAACTCTTGCCTCTGTGTTCCCACAGGCCCAACACCACATTGAAGCTGCAAAGGTTTGGGGTTTGCATCTTCTGAAGCCATGGCCTGAGCTATACCATTAGCCATGGCTGGAGTGGCTGGAACACCGGGTGCCATGTTCCAAGGCTGCACAGAGCAGCTGAGTCCTGGGCCTGGCCCATGAAACCATTTTTTCCTCCTAGGCCTTCAGGCCTATGATGAGAGGGGCTTCTGTGAAGGTCTCTGAAACGCCCTAGAGACATTTTCCTCATTGTATTCATTATTAACATTTGGCTCCTCTTATGCAGATTTCTGCAGCTGTCTTGAATTTCTTCCCAGAAAATGGGTTTTTCTTTTCTACTGTATCATCAGGCTGAAAATTATCCAAACTTTCATGCTGTTTACCTGTTAAATATAAGTTCCAATTTCAGACCATCTCTTTGTTCACACATATGGCAGTACACTTTTAGAAATAGTCAGGCCACACATTGAATGCTTTGCTGCTTAAAAATTTCTTCTGCCCGATACCCTAAATTATCTCTCTCAAGTTCAAAGTTCCACAGATCACTAGAGCAGGGGCACAATGCTGCCAGTCTCTTTGCTAAACCATAGCAAGAATGACCTTTGCTTCAGATTCCAATAAATTCCTCATCTCCATCTGAGACCACCTCAGCCTAGACATCATTCTCCATATCACTATCAGCATTTTGGTGAAAAACAATCAACAAGTCTCTAGGAAGTTCCAAACGTTCCTTGCCTTCCTGTCTTCTTCTGAGCCTGCCAAAGTATTCTAACCTCTGCCCATTACCCAGTTCCAAAGTTGCTTCCACATACTTGGGTATCTTCATAGCAATAATCCACTCCTTGTTCCAATTTTTTGTATCAGTTTGTTCTCACATTGCTATAAAGAACTACCTGACACTGGGTAGTTTATGAAGAAAGAGGTTTAACTGACTCATAGTTCCACATGGCTGGTGAAGCCTCAGGAAACTTACAATCATGGCAGAAGGCAAAGGGGAAACAAGGCGTATCTTCTCATGGTGAATCAGAAGAGAGAGAGAGAGTTATGGTGGAAGTGTCACACACTTTTAAACCATCAGATCTCATGATAACTCACTGTTAGGAGAACAGCAAGGTGAAAATCTGTCCCTATGATCCAGTCACTTTGGATGGGGTCCCTCCTACAATTTGACGTGAGATTTGGGTGGGGATAAAAATCCAGATCATATCAAAGTCCTTTAGTTCTTTTAAATTCAACATATCCAAATTGAAATTTATAATTTATTCATAAAAATCTGCTGTTTCAGCTTAACAAATAATTTGGGTTTAGGCATTAAAGTTCTAAGCATACTCATCTGTGGGTTTTAATTTTTATCATATTGTTTTCTTTGCCAATACCAGCTCCTTTCCTAAATAATGTATATTTTTTTCTTCCCTGAGGCCTTGAGGTATGGCAAAGGTATGGCAATTTGCAAAGGTATGGCAATTCAGAAGGGGAATGATGTGTGAAGATGATGATTCTGTCTTTATGATGCCAAGCAGACTGAGGAAGAGGAATATTTTGGGGGAGTGGCCACTTACTCAAAAATATCCCCCTGAAAGTGTAAGGCTCCAGTCATTTGTAAGTGCTTATTAAAAGCCATCATTGTGCTTGCCTAGGCTGATACAGTGCTGAGAATTTCCTGGAGCTTTATCTCCTGCTTCACTGACAAGGCAGCAAAATTATATTATGCAAATAATGAATCAATATACTCAGGTGAGGCCCCAGTCAGTAACTGAAGGAATTAACATAGAGACATAGAAAAATATTATTGGTGGAAGATCATTTAGTGTCAGCAGAAGCACTTATCATACCTGATGTCAACAGGTTAACTTCCACAGTTCTCAGCCTCCCTTTCACTCTCTCTCTTTCTCTTCTTTTCCCATGGAGCAAACAGCTTACGATAACACTGGCACATGATAGAAATTGGCAAAAACATTATGAGAAAGACCTAGTTGTTTCCAGAAATGCTTTATGGGTAATAACAATAAAGATAATATTAATAATAGATAATATTTGAGACTTTACACTGTTCTGAGTGCTTACTATGCATTTTTTAAATACTACAAGCCTTTTAGGTAGACACCATTATTACATTTATTTTTAGAGAGGAAAAAGCTGAGCCACAGAGAGGTTAAATCAATCGTTCTAAGTCATACAGCTAATGAATGGCAGAGCTGAGATTTGAACTGAAACAAACTGGGTCCAGGGCCTGAAATCTTAAACATGACACATTGAAACTCTTGGCTAACATCTTTCTCTCTGAACCATCAAATGGAACATGGGTGTAACTTTACAACAGAGCACATTAATTGGTAAACAAATTGTAGTCATGAGATCACACATGCATCTATTACAATGGCTACTATATTTATTTCCTGGCTTGACAATGCAGACACTAGCTCTCAGCATTCTTTCATAGCTTTATAAGTTAATTGCCTCATACATATGTAATGCCTGAAGTCAAAGCTTATTTTCTTATGGTAACTTTGATATGCTACATTTTTGTAATTAAGTCAGAACTGAAATATATTAGACATCTTTTAGAGGTTAAAAAACTAGGAAATAAAATTTGGACACCAATTCACATACTTTTGCATATAAGACACTATCTTTTGCATATAAGACACTATCAGTTATATTATTTCTTACTAAATCATAATATCAGAAAATGACAGAAACCCAAATTTGAAGACTTTTAGATTTCCTTTCTTTTATGCTTTTTGCAATTACTGTCCTTATTCTTGGTTAATGTTCTAAAGGCTGTGATAATATCCTTATAATTTTATGCTTATGAAAATCTTAGAAATAGTTACACATATTTATGAATAATATACCTTATTTTTTCACTTTTTTGTCAATATTTTCTTTTCTCTAAAAGACTTTTATGTTAGCTTATTAGACACCAAGTTCATATAGTGTTTCAAAAATGCCATGTCATGACATTTTATAAAAGGCACATTTACTCCTGTACCTGTGTTTAGCAAAATACCTCTTAGTACAGTTCGTGATTCTCATCAGTGCAGACTGGGAAAGAGATCCTGTCACCAAAAGATATTCATTACATTTCAAGAAGGCAATATTAAGTCAAATGAAGCAGCCCAATTTTAAGACACTTTATACAACGGAGAATGTCCTTGGAGATGGATGGCTGAGATCTGTAAAATGTATGTTATAATTAAAATTGTAACCATGGGTTCATGATTTTCTACAGATACTACAAGCCACATTAATTGACTAGGTGGAATTTCAAATTAGCAAAGTACTATAATCAAAATGAGGTGGGTTATATTAAATGAGCTTTCCAGTGAGGGTCACCAAGTCAGATAAACCAGATTCTGTCTGCTGCTGCTGTGTATTCAAGGATTAGAAATAGAATTATGATGCAACATTTTAAATGAAAATACTGTTTTTAGTGATTTACTAGTCCAGATTCCTAAAGGCATTAAGGGCAGGATGAACATAGCTAAGTGGGTAAATATGCTGACTTTAAACCTTCCTTAGAAAAAGAAAAACAGTGGAGAATTTTGTTTTTATATATATGCATATACCCTAACCCATTGTCCCATTGGGGATATTGAATGATTGGAAAATGTCAGTGGTTATGGAGATGAATGCCCTTCCTTTTGTTGTCTTATTTGCTTTGTAATTCCTCCCTGTTAGTAGGAGGAGAGTATGTTGGAGGAAAGCCAAAATGTTCAGAGCTATTCACAACACTTAATGACTTTATAGCTTCGGGTTTCAAGTAAATATTGTCAAGAGCCCTCTGTTGGATTTATAATAGAAATACTGACTCTAAGTAAGTGGCAAAAGCTTGCCTAGTTGCCCTAAGTGTGTGGAAAACACAAAGATGAAGGAGACGGAGAGTAAGAAAATGTGCTATTTCAAGACTAAATAGGTACATTTCTAATAGTCCAGTGGAAAAGAAAAGGGTTAGGATTGAATGCTTGTCTACCTTTCTTCGTATGGCTAGTTTCCTCCTTTCCTTAAATAATTTTGATGCCTTTTAAATATTAGATCCTCCTCTTTATCTGAGCACTTATTGCAATTGTTTTATGTTTTTGATATCTCTCACTCATCAGAATGTAAATTACATGAAGGCACAGACAAACTTGACTTGCTCACCTTGGAACTGAACACAAACAGTAGGTGCTTGTGTCAGAAAGCTCTGTCCAACATGTACTTTTTGTATCACACAAAACTCCAAAATAAACAATGCCCTACTTCTGTATGTTTATACAGGTGTGTTTTTTTTTCTGTAACAATCCTCTATCATCCACCCAACTTAAGATATTTCATTATTTAAGAAGTAATTCAAAGCTGACTTCCTCTTGAAAGCTTTCTCCAATTTCCCTCCCATATTCTTAACCCCAAGGCTAGACTGGATATTACTCACCACACGCTCTCTTTAGTTCTTTACCATTCACTATCTTATTTTCTTACAATATTAACATTATTGCATAGTATATAAACTACTAGTTTTCTTCATTTTTTTTTCTTAGACAGTAAGTACCTTTAGGTTAGAGACTTACTGTCTTTATATTTTTGCAATACATCAGAGTGTCTGAATATAATACCTCCCCAGTAAATGTCTTCTGCAGAACATGATCCATGATGTTAGGAATTACCCCACTGTGTAATATTTTCAAAAGTATACTTTAAAGAAGGCATTAGTTTCTGCCATTTTTGGGAAAAGAAAAATGAAGTTTAGAGAACAAAAGGCTTACTCAAATACACAGGAGAGAAATAGCAAAACCATTTTGCAAATCTTTGTCTACATGAATATATGGTTCTTATTCTACTCTATGTCATATCATCCCCTCAGGTCCCATATAAATTGGACATGAGAAAGGAGTCAGTACTACGAGAGAGAACTTGGGATAAAAGATAAATCTAAGTAAGGACACTATAAATCTCTTTGTTTCTATTCTTATCGTTGTCATTACTTTCTTGTTGGTTTATATTATCTTGAGGAAGGAGAAGATTTCTGTCTCTTTTATTTAACAAACCACATTAAAAAGAAAATCTTACATGCAAAACCCCCAAAATTCATCAATCTACATTGCCTACATTATTTGTTTTAACCTTTGAATGATCAATAAGCAAAAACATAGTTTTACTTCAAAGGCAACTATTTCTCTTTAATATTCACTAATCTTTATAATTTGACAAATCTGAAAAAATGGGCTCCACAATTTTGTTAAACAGCAAAGAAAACTAAGATCTCACTCAAATAAAAACAAAGATGCATTTTGTCATGTTAGAAATGGTCTTCTTTGCTTGTCAAGCTGGTCAATGTAAGTATAAAGAATAGTTTCTTTCATTATTATTTTATTTTACAGTAAGAGTTTTCCTCTGGGCCAAAAGTAGTAATTTTTTTTGATACTCTGTTTTTTATTTTCTTGCTTTCTAAATATATACATTTGTAAAACCCTTTGCCAGCCAATGGGAACAGTGGAGACATTCACAGAAGGGAAATGAAGAAGATAATGTGACAGTAAATTTCCTACTCTATGGATTTGCTTGGAACTGTATTTTGGGAAAAAAGTCTTAACCCAACACAAATGTTAAACACTAGATGAGGAAACACATTCGGGAATGTTTAAGAATGAAGTGTACTGATGAAGCAAATTACTTTGAAAGCATCAAAATACTATTTGATAGTCTGTTAGAAGTATGAACAGAAGATGGTTAAATATTTAATAAATAATTATAGCAAAATGTTAATTGTAGAATCTAGCTGATGAGCTTATGGTTATTGAACATGTAATTCTTCCAACTTTTCTATATTTTGATAAAATTTATCATAATATGCTTAAAAATCAATCATAATAAAATATTTAAAAATATAATAGATATCATGCAGAATTTCTGGACTTCAGCCAGTTGGCAGACCCAGAACTCATTAACTGAAGAAAATCCTAGGTTTCCTTAAGAAAGCACCATGAAAAACCATGACAAGTATATTCTCTAGTACCTTCCCCAGTCTTTTCCTAAAGGAACCTACAGCCATTTACTTGGTTAATCACACATTGGGAAAAAGAGAATACCTCCAAATCTTTTGAGAATGTCAGTATACAGCATTTACAGTAGCACTGATAATTGAGGAAAAGTGTCACCCTTGCCCCATAAAAGAATACAAATAGATGTTTCTGCATAATAAATGTTGTCCTAGGGCTGGCTCCGCTCATAGTTATGATTACACAAAAGTTATTTTCCAGTACCTAAATGTATAATTGTGCTAGTTATAGTTGGTAGTCAGTAGAACCAGTTCCTTGAACTGTGCTGTAAGAGAAATAATAGAGGGAAAGGTTAAATGGAAGCCTCTGAAATTGCTTCTGACCAAGATAGTAAATATAGTAGTAAAATAGTAAATACAGTCAAAATAATAACATGCTGTAAAAGTATCTATGAGATTAGTGAAATATTTATGATATAAAATATGCAGAGGTATTAGCCCTCATTATATCCCACTTAATTTAAAAGTCTGGTCCCTGCAAAAATTAAATAAATCCAGAAACTCAACCAGTAGAAGCCCAGATTGCAGGTTCTATGTCAGATATACTCTTTATGCTACAACAAATTAACACAGCCTCTAGCACATTTTATGTGGCCACTCATTTGATGAATGCAGTATTTTCCATTCTTATCAATAAGGAAGACAAAAAACAGTTTATATTCACATAGAAAGGACAATAGAATGCAGTATGGTCTTTCCCCAAGACTATGGAAATTCTCTTAGTCTCTTTCAAAGTATAATCCAAAGTGATTTGAGCCATACAAACATTCCACAGAACATCACACTGGTTAACTATATGGATGACATTGTGTTAACTGGATTGAAATATAAATTGGAGCTTTAGGCAAGACAAATGTGCTGTGGAGGATAGGAAATGCACCCTATTCAAGGGCTTGCTTCATCAGTGAAGTTTTAGGCACCCAGTAGTCTACGGCATGCTGTGCTATCCCTGCAATTTAAAAGAGGAATTATTATATCTCACATCTTCTAGCACAAACAGAGACACATAATTTCTGGTATACATTTGTAGGTTCTGAAAGCAGCATATTTATTCTACATTTGGAAAGAATATTCTTTTTTTCTTTCAGCTGAAGGAGAAAAAGGCTGTCAGCTTCAATGTGTGCCCAGGGAATGAAACATTCCTCAGTAAATTTCAGGTTATGATTCAGGTAGCTCTGACTCTTGGAATAGATGCCTGTATGGTACTAAAGATAACTAGAATAAGAAAAGAATACATGTGGGGATAATCATAAGTCCCAATAGAAGAATTATAACATGAATTCTGAAGACTCTAGAGAAGTGTTATGTTACCTGCCTGTGCTGATTTCACCAGGAAATTGACTCTGACAGAGAATTCCATGCAGGAAGTATACTGGAGCATGCTGCCACAGGATCAAGGTGATACACAAGACATGTATCTGCCCATCATGACGAAATTCAACACTTTCTGATTTAAGATATCTTAATCCAGAATCCCAACAACTGATCATGCAAAATGTTAGCATGCAATCAAGTTATTAAACAGCAGAAAAATGTGATCTGTCAAAAAAAAGAAAGTCAAAAAAGTAGGCCCACAAATAACACAATTGTTGGAAATAACAGAAAAAGACATTAAAATAACTCTTTTAAGTACATTAACAATTTAAGGGAAAAAATGGACAGGATGAATGAAAGGATGGGAAATTACAACAGAGTAATACAAATTAAAAAGAAAACAAATGAAAATTATAGAACTGAAAAGTACAGTATCTGACATGAAAAATTATTTGGATGGGCTTAATAACATACAGGACATAATTGAACAGAATTGGAAAACTATGATCTATGGTTCAAATCTGGCCTGTGGCCTGTTTTTGTATAGCCCACAATCTAAGAATAATTTTACATTTTTAAAATTTGTTTTAAAAATATGCAATAAAAACTATATGTGGCCCATAAAGCCTAAATTATTTCTTATCTGGCCCAGTTTAGAAAAATTCTGCCGAACTCTATGAACTTAAAGAAAAGTCAGTAGAAGCTTAGAGAGAACTAGTTACAACTTAGAAAAGAACAGGAAAAAATAATCAACTGAGACCTGTGAAACTTTAATCAAAGAATGAAGAGACATTTTCTAAAACTGAAGAAAAACATCAAGTCAAAGATTCAACTTTAGTGAACCCCAAGAAAGATAAATCCTACACACACACATGCATGCACACATATACACACCCCACACAAGGACATCATAGTCAATCTGCTGAAAACCAGAGATAAACAGAAAATCTTTTGAAAATCCATAGAAAAAGGTACACATTCATTTCAAGGAAACAACAGTGAGATATTTGGATAAATTCATTATAAACATCAAGGATAAAAGACAATCAAATTTTGTCTTTAAGGAGCTCAAAGTAAGGAGGAAACAGTCACCTAGATTTGTTTATCTGGTGAAAACATTAAAAATAATGAGTGGGAGAAAAGGTGAGACAACAAAGTTAGACAAGTTGGAAAACTAACAAAATTTATAGAAATATAGTAAGAATAGTGGGAGGTCATGCATTTGAGAACAGTGGGAGGTCACCCATTTCCCCACAGCTCTGTGTTGTAGAATAGCTATTCCAGTGGACTTTGCAAGCAAAAGGCAGTTCTCATTTTCCTGAGCTTTCTGGGATACAAGAAGTATGCTAGGTGTATTCAGCAGCTGGTGAACATCAGCATATCCCACTTCCTACAATTCTTAACACAAATGGACTATACCAAACTTGTGGTGGAAACCAGAAAGCTGCCTCTATTTTCCCACCCCCAACCGTGGCTACAAATGGAGAATCCAGGAGGGGCATCTAGTGAAGACTGCAGTCCAGCATTTCTACACAGTTCTGTGTTGCAGAAGAATTTCTCTGGTAGACTCAGCAGCTGAGCAGCTCCCATCTTCTCCACCTTCTTGGAGTAGAAGAGCTATTCCAGGTAGATTCAGCAGCTGGTGAACATTGGCATATTCTTTCCATAACCTGGGTCTAGGCTCCAGAAGATCTATCATGGGGGATGGCAGCAGCCAGGCAGTGGCACGGGATCCTCTGTCTTCCTGCTGCCCCACCCCCCGCCCACCACAACTGGCAGATGCAGCTTCTGCTCCATAGGAAGGATATGAGTGGAGCAGCCAGTAAAGAGTGAGTACCCACTCCTCACACCTACATCTCCTGTGCAATAATGCAGAGATCTGCCTATAGGAGGTCCAGAGAAAGCCTCAAAAACTGGCAACACTCTGCCTCTACGAAGAGGCCGACTTTATTTGGATCACACTGTGGAACATTTTAAGCCTCAGGGCATTGCTGAAAACAATAGAGCAATTGGCTTTAAATTAGTGAAGGCTGGCAGCAGCTAGTAATAATAATAAAGCCAGACCAGCCAGAAGCTTACTGAGAGATGAGGGAAAGAGACAATCAAAGATAGCCAAGCTAAAACCAGTCATCCCTGATGGTCAGGTCCACTGTATACATGCACAAGACACATCATTTGATAAAAAACCAGAGAAAACTTCTGAGCTACAAATTCTTTGTTGAACACAAAGCAAACTCATAAACTCCCTGAACAATATAAGCAGTCTTCAAGCAACATATAGAATCAACAGTAACAGGAAAAAATCTTGGTTCAGGGAGCATAAGCACAATCTTGAACCAATCTGTCCAAAAAACAATACTGGCACAAGGGCTAACCCTAGGCAGCCGGTTTTAAAAACAAAAATGAGGGAAAAAATGTGAACGGGAATGTAAATGAAAAATACAGTTCTAAGCCCCTCAACCAACTGAACGGATCCCTCTGTCATGTGCATCCATCTGAAGAGACCACCAAACAGGCTTTGTGTGAGCAATAAAGCTTTTTAATCTCCTGGGTGCAGGCGGGCTGAGTCCAAAAAGAGAGTCAGCGAAGGGACATAAGGGTGGGGCCGTTTTATAGGATTTGGGTAAAGGAAAATTACAGTCAACGGGGGTTGTTCTCTGGCGGGCAGGAGTGGGAGTCACGAGGTGCTCAGTGGGGGAGCTTTTTGAGCCAGGATGAGCCAGAAAAAGGACTTTCACAAGGTAATGTCATCACTAAGGCAAGGACCGGCCATTTTCACTTCTTTTGTGGTGGAATGTCATCAGTTAAGGCGTGGCAGGGCATTTTCACTTCTTTTGTGATTCTTCAGTTACTTCAGGCCATCTGGGCATATTCGTGCAAGTCACAGGGGATGCGACAGCTTGGCTTGGGCTCAGAGGCCTGACACCCTCCTCACAGCCAAGGGCATTCCAAAGTTAACCTGGGAAGCTAGTTAAGGCCATGATGGGAAGGGAGACTCAGACATGCCTCATTATACTCTCCTTCCTTTGGAATTCAGGCACAGTCCACCAGCATTAACATTAAAACTGAGAAATTAAGAATGACAAAACAGACACCTTGTAGCAATAAGATACCAAATTCCAACTTAACTCTAGTATAGTATCACATGGCAGATAGCAGGCCCTGAATGAAATAGAAGTATTTTACTCCAAAATATATTTCTTTGATATATTTTTAAATGGCCCTGCAAAGTTGTCTCTTGTGGGGGAATTTTACATTCTGTAGAGACTCTTCTTCTGTTACTAGATCTTTTCAGGAAAATCTAGCACCCTTTTATGGTCTAATAAAAAGGCATTTACTATGTGTTTTCTCTGAAGCCTGTTACCAGGAGGATTCATCTACATAACAAAAACCCTATCTTCTACAAGACAAGAACCTGCCCTCCTTATCTTAACCACAAGCATTTCTTTCTTCTGACTACAACTCTTTAGGCAAAACTTAACTCTTTCAACCAATTGCCAGTCAGGAAACATTTGAATCCACCTATGACCTGGAATCCCCACTTTGAAATCTCCTGCCTTTTCAGAAAAAAACAAATGTACACCTTACATTTATTGACTGATGTCTGCCTGTATCTTCTGCTCCGCTAAAATGTGTAAAATCAAGCTGTGACCCAAATATCCTGAGCACATGTTCTCAGGATCTCCTGAGGCTGTGGCATGGGCATGTCCTTAACCTTGCCAAAGAAACTTCTAAATTGATTAAGGCTTGTTCAGATGCTCTTTGGTTTACACAAATATCAGAGGTTCCATCTGTGGGAAAAAATAATTCACTAAATTCATGTAACCAAGTCAATAAACAAACATGTACCAAAGATAAAGGTCTCTGTATCTGGAGTTGCTATATTATCTAAAACATCCAATTTTAGCACACACAAAAATAGGATACACAAAGAAACAAGGAATACAAGCAAGTAATAGAAACCATCTTTAGGAGCACTCAGATGCTGGACCTAACAGACAAGACTTTACAGAAAGCATTATAAATACATTTAAAGACTAAAGAAAACCATAATTAAAAAATTTTTAAAAGATATGATGACAATATCTTGTCAAATAGATAATATAAATCAAAATATAAATTATTTTTTAAAAATAGTCAAGAGCCAAGTTGAAATTTTGGAGTTGAAACCTACAAATAACTGAAATAGAGGGTTCAACAGTAGGTTTTTGCTGGCAGAAAAAAGAATTAGTGAAGATGAAAATAAGTCAATGGAGAATGGAGATTACACAAACACAAGAACAGAGAGAATAAAAGAATGAGGAAAAATGAACAGAGCCTCAGAGAAATGTAAAACATCATTAAGTATACCATATTCATAATGGGAGTACTAGTAATGAGGAGAAACAGAAAGGAACAAATATATATTTAAAAATAATAATGGCTAGAAACTTCTAAAAATTGAAGAAAACCTTACACATCCAAAAAGCCCAGTGAACTCCAATTAGGATAAACATAAAGAGATCTATGTCCAAAACATCAGAGTAAAAATATTGAAAGACAAAGAAAATCCTTAAAACATCTACATGTTACAAATCAAAGAAAATAGTACTTTTTATAATTTTATGTCTTTGAAAGAAACTGAGAGAGGACTTCTCTCTCTCTCTTTGTAATTGATGAGTTAATACAACATTTAAAAAACTACTAACCTAATAAATGAGCTAAGCGAAGCTGCAGGATACAAGATCAATATACTAAAACCAACTGCATTTCTATGTCCTAGCAATGAACAATCCAAAATGAAATTGACATAATTCCGTTTACAACAGCATGAAAACAAACTGTTTCAGAAGAAATTTAACAAAAGAAGAGAAGAACTTGTACAGTGAAAGCTACAAAACATCACTGAAAGAAATTAAAGATTTAAATAAATTAAAAGACACCTATGTTTATGATTTGGAAGACTAAATATTGTTAAGATGGCACCACTCCCCAAACTGATCTATAAATACAACACAATACCTATCAAAATCCCAGCTGGCTACTTTGTTTTGTTTTTTGTTGGTTTTTGCGGATACTGACAAACTGATGTTAAAATGTATAGAGAAATGCAAGGACTCCAAAATAGCTAAAACATAGCAAAAGGGACTTTGCAGATATGATTAAATTGAGAATCTTGAAATGGGGAATTATTCTGGCTTATGCAAATGGGCCCAATGTAATCACAAGAGTCCTCATGAGAGAGAATCAGAAAGGTCAAAATCAGAAAAGAATGATAAGGGAAGCAGAAGTCACAGTGACAATCAGAAAGGTCAAAATCAGAAAAGGATGATAAGGGAAGCAGAAGTCACAGTGACAACATTGCTGGAAGGGAGTTATGAGCCAAAGGAATGCAACAGTCTCTGGAAACTGGAAAAGGAAAGGAACAATTATCTCTTGGAGCATTCAGAAGGAACACAGCCTTGCCAACACCTTAATTTTAGCCATGCAAGACCCATTTTTTTGACTTTTGATTTTCAAAATTTTAAGGTAATAAATTTTTGTTATTTTAAGCCACAGCGTTTTTGGTTATTTGTTATAGCAGTAGTAGGAAACTAATACAAACCTAAATGTCCATCAACTGATGAATGAAACAACAAAATGTAATGATAGCCATAAAGTGAAATATTAGCCAACAATAAACAGAATTAAGTACTGATACATGCTACAGCATGAATGAACCTTGAAAATATTATGTGAAATGAAAGAAGTCACTTATAGTGGTCAACATACTATATGGTTCTATTCATATGAAATGTTCAGAATGCACAAATCAATAGAGACAGAAAGTAGACTAGCTGTTGCCTAGGGCAGGGAGAGGTGACTTCTAATGCATAAATGGTTCCTTTCTGAGATAATGAATATTTCAAAATGTAATTGTGATGATGGTTTCACAATTCTGTTAGTCTACTAAAACCACTAAGTTGTATACTTTAAAAGAAGCAAATTATATGTCATGTGAATTGTCTTAACAAACCTGTGAAAACTACTGAAAGTTGGAAACAACAGTGATGAAGATACACTGTGAAGTTTATAACAACAAAAAAAGAAAATATATGACTACAGATTCAGAATGAGGTTAAGGGGAATCAAAGTCATCATGATCTTACATAATTTATCAAAATATATAATATTAATTTTAGATACATTGTGGTAAAATAAGAATGCATATTGTCATCACTAGAGCAGTAGTGGTTCCCAAAATTTTAGCATGCATCAGAATCACCTAGAGGCTTGTTGAGACACACACACCCACCCCATGAATCAGCAATTTAACTCACAGTTACACATCAAAGAGAAATTAAAACATATGCCCTCAAAAAGACTTGTACGTGAATGATTGTAACGTTTATTCATAGTATTTCCAAACTTGAAACAGCCTAAACTTCATCAATTGGAGAAAGGATAAAAACTATGTACTACAGATATTATGGAATAAAATGGAATACATACTACTCAACAATTTAAAAAAATGAACTACTAATGCACACAAAAAAATATGTTGAGGCTGCATATGATGGCTCACACCTGTAATCCCAGCACTTTGGGAAGCCGAGGCAGGTGGATCACCGGAGGTCAGGAATTTGAAACCAGTCTGGCCAACATGGTGAAACCCCATCTCTAATAAAAATACAAAAAATTAGCCAGGTGTGGTGGTGCACGTGCCTGTAATCCCAGCTACTCAGGAGACTGAGGCAGGAGAATCATTGCTTGAATCTGGTGGGTGGAGGGTGCAGTGAACTGAGATCATGCCACTGCACTCCAGCCTGAGCAACAGAGTGAGACTCTGCCACAAAAAATAAAATAAAATAAAAGTAAGAAAAAAATAGCTGTACACAAATGAGTATATACCATATAATTCTATTTGCATGATGCACAAGAAAGAGTAAAACTAATTTATTGTGATAGAAAAAAGAGAAATGGTTGCTTCTTAAAAATGGGAGAATTGTCTGGAAAATAGAATAAAGGAAATTTCAAACAAAATGAAAACATTATATATCATTATTTGAGTGATAGGTACATGGGTATATACATGAGTATATATATACATACGTTCAAATCTTATAGAACTTTATGCTCAAGATCTGTGCATTTTATTGAGTATTAACTATGCAGCAAAAAAGATATAGTAATGTACCAACAAAAGTGATCAAATAAATTTATTATCTTCTCCTCATTCTTTCCCATATTTGTATACGTTATAAATTATTTTAAAGATGAAAAATAATGAATGTTTATTTACATTTTTTTTTTTTTAGTAGAGACACGGTCTCACTATGTTGCCCAGACTGGTCTTAAACTCCTGAGCTCAAGCACTCCTCCTGCCTCAGCTTCCCAAAATGCTAGGATTACAGGCATGAGCCACTGTGCTCAGCCTAAAGTTTTATTTACAATAGCTTAGAAATATGGTCTCTAGTTATATATAAGTGGCTATAGTGTTATGCTTCCATAATTTAGAAAAATAAGGTGGAGATGGCCAAATAGAAAGAGTTCTTGTCTGCAGCTCCCAGCAAGACCAACACAGAAGGCAGGTTATTTCTGCATTTTCAACTGAGGTACCTGGCTCATCTCATTGGTTAGACAGTGGGTACAGCCCACATAAGGTGAGCTGAAGCAGGGTGGGGTGTTGCCTCACCCAGGAAGCACAAGGGGTCAGGGAACTCCCTCGCTTAGCCAAGGGAAGCCATGAGGGACTGTGCCATGAGGAATGGTGCTATCCAGCCCAGATACTACGCTTTTCCCATGGTCTTCACAACCCACAGACCAGGAGACTCCCTTGGGTGCCTACACCACCAGGGCCAGGGGTTTCCATCACAAAACTGGGCAGCTGTTTGGGCAGACACTGAGCTAGCTGCAGGAGTTTTTTCATAACCCACTGGCACCTGGAACACCAGGGAGACAGATCCATTCACTCTCCTAGAAAGAGGGCTGAAGTCAGGCAGCCAAGTGGTCTTTCTCAGCGGATCCACCCCCACGGAGCCCAGCAAGCCAAGATCCACTGGCTTGAAATTCTCACTGTTAGCACAGCACTCTGAAATTGATCTGGGACTCTCTAGCTTGGTGGGTAGAAGGGTGTCCACCATCACTGAGGCTTGAGTAGGCAGTTTTCCCCTTACAGTGTAAACAAAGCCACTGGAAAGTTAGCAGTTTGGCAAAGCTGCTGTAGCCAGACTGCCTCTCATCTCTCTAGATTCCTCCTCTTTGAACAGGACATCTCCGAAAGAAAGGCACCAGTCCCAGTCAGGGGCTTATAGATCAAACTCCCATCTCCCTGGGACAGAGCACCTGGGGGAAGGGGTGACTGTGGGCCCAGCTTCAGCAGACTTAAATATTCATGCCTGCTGGTTCTGAAGAGAGCAGCGGATCTCCCAGTACAGTGCTTGAGCTCTGCTAAGGAACAGAGTGCCTCCTCAAAGGAGTCCCTGACCCCCATGCCTCCTGACAGGGAGACACCTCCCAGCAGGGGTCGACAGACACCTCATAGAGGAGAGTTCTGGCTGGCATCTGGCAGGTGCCCTTCTGGGATGAAGCTTCCAGAGGAGGAGCAGGCAGCAATCTTTACTGTTCTTCAGGCTCCACTGGTGATACCCAGGCAAACGGTCTGGAGTGGAACCCCAGCAAACTCCAACAGACCTGCAGAACAGGGGCCTGACTGTTAGAAGGAAAACTAACAAACAGAAAGCAATAGCATCGATATCAACAAAGAGGAGGACCAAGCAAAAACTCCATCCGAAGATCACCAACATCAAAGACCAAAGGGAGACAAATCCACGAAGATGAGGAAAAAACAGCGCAAAAAGGCTGAAAAGTCCAAAACCAGAATGCCTCTTCTCCTCCAAAAGATCACAACTCCTCTTCAGCAAGGGACCAAAACTGGATGGAGAATGAGTTTGATGAACTGACAGAAGTAGGCTTCAGAAGGTGGGTAATAACAAACTCCTCTGAGCTAAAGGAGCATGTTCTAACCCAATGCAAGAAAGCTAAGAACCTTGAAAAAAGGTTAGAGGAATTGCTCACTAGAATAACCAGTTTAGAAAAGAACATAAATGACCTGATGGAGCTGAAAAACATCGCACAAGAACTTCGTGAAGCACACACAAGTATCAATAGCCAAATCGATCAAGTGGAAGAAAGGATATCAGAGATTGACAACCAACTTAATGAAACAAAGCATGAAGACAAGGTTAGAGAAAAAAGAATGAAAGGAACGAACAAAGCCTCCAAGAAATATGGGACTATGTGAAAAGATCAAACCTACATTTGATTGGTGTACCTGAAAGTGATGGGGAGAATGGAACCAAGTTGGAAAACACCCTTCAGGATATTATCCAGGAGAGCTTCCCCAACTTAGCAAGACACACCAACAATCAAATTCAGGAAATACAGAGAACACAACAAAGATACTCCTTGAGAAGAGCAACCCCAAGACACACAATTATGAGATTCACCGAGGTTGAAATGAAGGAAAAAATGTTAAGGACAGCCAGAGAGAAAGGTCGGGTTACCCACAAAGGGAAGCTCATCATACTAATAGCAGATCTCTCGGCAGAAACCCTACAAGCCAGAAGAGAGTGGGGGCCAATATTCAACATTCTTAAAGAAAAATATTTTCAATCCAGAATTTCATATCCAGACAAGCTAAGTTTCATAAGTGAAAGGAAAAATAAAATCCTTTACAGACAAGCATAAGTGGGAGTTAAACAATGACAACATATGGGCAGAGGGAGGGGAACATCACACCCCGGGGCCTGCTGGGGGTGGAGGACAAGGAGAGGGATAGCACTAGGAGAAATACCTAATGTAGATGATGGGATGATGGGTGCAGCAAACCACCATGTCACAGTTATAACTATGTAACAAACCTGGACGTTCTGCACATGTACCCCAGAACTTAAAGTATATTTTAAAAAATTCTGATAGAATTACACGTGAGTTTAGCTAAGCTGAAAAATACAAGTCAGAATACAAAGTCAATTGTGTTTCTATAAATTAGGCATAAACATTTGGAAGTTAAAATTTTAAATAAAATGCCATCTATAATAGCATCAAAAATCATAAAACACTCAGGGATAAATTTAACAGAACATGTGAACTATTTAAATGCTAAAAATCACAAAACAATGATGAAAACATCAAAGAACACCTAAGGAAATGGACAAAGGTATGTGCTCATAGGTAGGAAAACCCCATAGTGTTAAAAGATCAATTCTCTTCAATGTGATTTATCAATTTAATGCAATCCCAATGAAAATTTCGCCTGATTTTTTTGTAGAAATTGATTAGATGACTATAAAATTTGTAGAGAAAAACAAAGGACTTAGAATAGCCAAAATAATTTTAGAGAAACAAAGTTTTTCAGGACTCTCACCACCTGATTTCAACACATCTTATAAAGCTATAATAATCAAGAGAATGTGGTATTGACATAAGGGCGTATAGATTAACAGAACAGAAAAAAGAGTCCATAAGTTAAATCTACATGTCAATTGAATTTTGACAAAGTCCCAAGGTAGTACAACATAGAAAAGAGGCCGGGCGCGGTGGCTCAAGCCTTTAATCCCAGCACTTTGGGAGGCCGAGACGGGCGGATCACGAGGTCAGGAGATCGAGACCATCCTGGCTAACACGTCGGGAGGCTGAGGCAGGAGAATGGTGTAAACCTGGGAGGCGGAGCTTGCAGTGAGCTGAGATCCGGCCACTGTACTCCAGCCCGGGCAACAGAGCGAGACTCCGTCTCAAAAAAAAAAAAAAAAAAAAAGAAAACATAGAAAAGAGTCTCTTCAATAAATATTACTCCAACAATTGGTCCTCTATATGCAAAAACTTGAACATCAAACTTTACAACATATTATATACAAAATTGACTCAAAATCATCATACACCTAAATATAAAATCTAAAACTGTAAAGCTTCTAAGAGAAGACAGAAAAAATTGCTCACAACCATGAGCAAGGCAAAACTTTCTTAGATATGATACAAAAACCATGAGCCATAAAAGAAAAAAGATTGCTAAATTGGACTTCATTAAAATTAAGGACTACTGCTCTTTGGAAAGCATTGCCAAAAAAGTGAAAGACAAACTACAGACTGGAAAAAAATATTCACAAAACACATAAAGGACTTGTATCTAAAATATATTTTTAAAACTTTTAAAATTCAATTATAAGAAACAAAAAACACAATTTTTAAAGTGGGCAAATGATTTAAATAGACATTTCACCAAGAAAAGATACCAATGACAGACAAGTACATAACAGGATGCTCAATATCATTAAAAATAAGAGAAGTACAAATTAATACTGCAATGAGATACCACTACACACGTAGTAGAAAATCTATGATTTTTTAAAGGAATAATGAAAGAAAAAACTGACAATATCAAGGGCTAGTACAAATATGGGGTAACTGAAACTCTCATATTGCTAGTGGTAATGCAAAATGGTACAACCACTATGGAAAAAAAATATATATTTTTAAGTGAACCATACATATATATTAGTCAGCAATCCCACTCCTAGATATTTACTTAAGTGAAATGAAAATATATGTCTACAGAAAGAATATATGTAGATGTTGAGCCGGGCATGTTGTCTCTCACCTGTAGTCCCAGCTACTCCGAAGGTTGAGGTGGGATGATCATTTGACCCTAGGAGTCTGAAGCTGCAGTGAGCTATGATCTGCCATTGCCTTTCAGCCTGGGCAACAAAGTGAGTCTCAAAGTGTTGTTTGTCTCAAAAAACAAACAAACAACAACAAAAACCACTATACATGAATGTTTATAGTAACTTTATCCATAATTGACAAAGATTAAAAACAACCCAAATGTCTTCAGCTGTTAAGTGGATAAACAAATTGTTTGATATTCATAAAATATAATACTATCTGGTAATAGATTGAACTACTGATACACAATGTGGATATATCGCAGAAGCATTGTGCTAAGTGAAGGAAACCAGATTTAAAAAATTACATGCTGTAACTTACATAACATTCTAGAAGTGGCAAAACTAGACCACACCAATGGTTGCCAGAGGCAAGGGTTAGGGGAAGAGACTGACTACAAAGTGACACTAAGGAGAGTTTTGGGTGCTGAAATGTGCTATATCTTGGTTGTAGTCTTGGTTACAGGGCTGTATGTCTTTGAGCTGCATGTCTTTGACCAGAGTCATCAACTCTACACGTATATGGGATAAATTTTGCTATCCATAAATCAGACCTCAATAAATCTGACACACACATTTATTGAATGGAATTAGCTATTTGCAGAACTATTTTAAAGAGAATGTCACCACAATTAATACTGGGAAGAAGACCCAGAAACTCTAATAATAATGACTATAATGTATTAAACATCTACTATATGCCAGGTAGTTAATATCTGTTGTCTCTAATTTGCAGAAAAACCCTGAAAGGTAGATCCTATTTTCAGAGATAATTGATTCTTGGCAGGGTTAAGTAACTCATAAGAAATTATTCATTAGAAGGCCGGGTGCGGTGGCTCAAGCCTGTAATCCCAGCACTTTGGGAGGCCGAGGCGGGCGGATCACAAGGTCAGGAGTTCGAGACCAGCCTGGTCAATACGGTGAAACCCCGTCTCTACTAAAAATACAAAAATTAGCTGGGAGTGGCGGCGGACGCCTGTAGTCCCAGCTGCTCAGGAGGCTGAGGCAGGAGAATCGCTTGAACCCGGGAGGCGGAGGTTGTAGTGAGCCGAGATCGGGCCACTGCACTCCAGCCTGGGTGACAGAGTGAGACTCGGTCTCAAAAAAAAGAGAAAAAAAAAGAAATTATTCATTAGATAAATGGCTGTTATATGTGTTTAATTCTAGATTTGCCTAAATTTATATTCCCTTTCCACGAAAATATTCTACGCTATTTTCACTAAAAATACTGCTACTCTGAAAACAATTTTTTGTTGTAGAAGACTCTGTGGTCTAATCAAAGTTTGGGATCTCCCTGAAGAAAGAATATGTTAACAGATTCTTTCTAATATAAAGAATCTGTTTCCTGGATAAAATATATGAATCTCAGAAAATGTTCAGAGAGACAAAATTAATCTAGTCATGCCTTTATTCAACTCTCTTCAGGGTATGGAAATAATATATCTAGTGTACAGGAGTTTTTCTTTCCCTAGGAAAGAGTTATCAATGTTGTTTCACTTTGTGTGTCTGATTTTGTGGTATGGAAGTATTTTGTCAAGTCTTAACAGTTCCTGGACAAAATGTCCCTAATCATGTTTCATAATTCTTGCGTGCCATGGAATCAGCAGGTTTATAATTTGGTTTCCTAGATACCTTGACAGCAGGATGGGGTGACCTAGAAAAAGGAAATGAGTGCTTTAGTCACCAGCTGTCACACATTTGATCGTAAGTTAACAATTAGGATTCTGTTTGAGTCATCAATGGCTTGTGAATGTATTTGGTGAGATTTTGAGGTGTCTACTCATCTGAGGCTACACTGATGATATAAAGTTTCTGCACCTACAGGGATGAGGGTCAGCATGTGGTAAACAAGACATGTTTACATGAAATCTTTTTTCATGTAAATGAAATAAGATTTCATTATTTCTATGAAATCTGTAAGTAGGCTTAGAGCTACATCTTACTCTTTCACTGGTTCAAGTTGAGTCCCTCATTTTATTGATATTCTGCTTAATTATTATCTATTCATAGGGACAACATTCTTTCCAGGTGATTGGTGTTTGGCAACTAGAGGCAATCAAGTACAATTCATGTCTCTATTAAAGTGGGAGTGATTCCAATGAAATAAAACAGAAACATTAATCAATACAGCTATGTATTTCATGCCATCAACGAAGATTTTTAATACATCATCCAAGCTGACTGAAAAGTAGAAAAAAAGTTGCGTTGCTTTTTTTGTAATTTTTGAAAAGTACTGAGATACTGTGATTGCTAAGCAGGAGTGGGAACAGATCAAAGAAGACAGAGTGAATAAGGCCAAACTATAAAGAGTAATCATAGTACGTTAACATATTAAAGGTCATTCAAGTCCAAGGCATGTGTGCATTCTTAAGTGATGTGTAAGCATAAATAAAATGATTAGCAAAGTCAGTCTTATCAAAATAACTGGTACTATATATGGAATTCCATTACCCGAATGACAGAGAAAATCATAGGAAACCTGGAGTGAAGTCCTGGCTTTGCCACATAATCATTAGCCGTATGACTCTGGTTGTGTAGCTCAACCTCTCTGAGGGTCAGATTTTTTCATCTGTAAATGATGATACACTACTTATCATTCAGGAAATTTTAAGGATTAAAGAAAATCATGCGTATATCTATTTTGACAGAGTGAATATAGTTACATTTCCTCCTGGGAACACAGCTAAATTATACTTTCCAGCTTGCCTTAGAGTTAAGCGGGGCCATAAGATTAAATTTTGGGCAATGCAATGTTGGACATGATGAATGTCATTTTCAACAGAGGGTTCTAAAATGTCCTCCACAATCCAAGATCAGCCTCCCACCTGATGGTTAAATAACTTTAGGACTTTGAAGAGTATTCTGGGACTCTGAAGAAGTATTCACCAGACTTGGTCATTACATTTGCACTCCCAGATGACCTTCAATAGACTGTGAAATGAATACAAGTAAATGATTTGGTTATAGTTGTATGGAGTGAATTTGCACTGTCAAATACAACAGAAATGTTATTTTCTTTTTTCTGTTAACTAGTAGCTTCTGTGCAGCACAACTTACAGGGAAATCTACTGTCAGACAAACCAAACACCATTTGATCTGATTTAATTAAGTTATTGATTTAACAACATTTATGAAACACTTATGTGCCAAGAACCATTATAGATGATAAATTCAGGATGATAAATTCAACATAGTTCCTGCCCTCATGTAGCAAATATTTTAGTGAATGAAACAGACAATAAATAATGAATTTACACATGCACACACACACACACACACAGACATGCACACGTGCACACACACATTGGGTAATCAGTTCTATGAACAAAAATTTAACAGGCTTACACCTGTAATTCCAACACTTTGGGCAACTGAGGTTGGAGGATCACTTGAGGCCAGGAGTCTGAGACCAGCCTGGGAATATTGCAAGACCCCCCAATCTCAAAAAACAAAATTTGAAATTAGCCAGTTGTGGTAGCATAAGCCTGTAGTCCCAGCTACTTGGGAGACTGAGGCAGGATCTTTTCAGCCTAGGAGTTCAAGGCTGCACTGAACTATGATCATGCCACTGTACTCTAGCCTGGGCAACAGAAAAAGACCCTATCTCTTAAAAGAGAGACAGAGAATACGGTATGATGAAGGACTGTTTTAAAGAAGGAGTTCTGAGAAGTCTCCTTGAGAGGTGACATCTGAACTGAAGTATCAGTTGAGTGTGAGAAAAAAATTCTCAACCCCAAGTAGAAATTGCAAATGTAAAGGCCTGAGTTAGAAACTTGCTTGGCACATCTGAGGACTATCAGGGAGGTAAGAGTAAGTAGAGACCAGAGAGCAAGAGATAGAGTGATAAGAAATGAGGCCACAGACTTAAACAGGGCCCAGATCATGTAGAAATAAGACTGTAAAAAGGACTTTGGGTTTTATTTGAAATCTGATGGGAATTGTAGAACAATTGAGACCAGAGAAATGACATGGCTTAACATTTTTTAAAGTAGCCACTCTGGCTACTGTGAAAAGAACAGTCTATAGAGGAAAAGCAGAAACAAGAATAGTCAGGAAGCTGCTGGGATAATCCACAGGGAAGGTGGTGCTGCCTGGGCTAGCATGGTAGTGATGGAGGCAGTGCAGTGGAGGGTTTGGAATACATTGTAAAAATGCAACAGACAAGATTGCTCCTGTATTGGATGTTGAATATGAGAAAAACAGGGAGGTCGACCAAGGCTCCAAGGTGTGATCTGAGAAACTGAGTAAAAGCTGGTACCATTTGTTGAGGAGGGTAAACTGTTGAAAGGGCATTTTTGGGGTGGTCATCGGCAAGAGTCAAGGGGTTTGGATACGTTTTAGGGTCTTCAAGTTATGCCAGTAAAATGTTATAGTTTACTCTTATATCCAATTGTCATTGTCTTCAGACTGAAAATTTTTGAAAAGTGAGGTTCCTCCACACCAAAGACCTTTTTCCAGTGACTCTGCAGGCACCCAAGAGAAGGCTTGCCTTTAGCACTGAAGTGGCTTTGAGGGTAGCTAGGATGTGTGTTCCTGCATTGGTTACCCCTTGTACTCCACCTGACCTCCTCTTGGCCCAACTTTTATTCCAGCCTTTGCTTCAGCATCCAGATTTGTGCTGCTATGACCTGACACCTGCCTTACTATACTGCCCTGGGCTTCCCTGAAGCCCTAGTGTGGGACACCTGTGGAATCCACATAGGACAGACACATATAGACCTGGATGTGTGAGGAGAGGGAGCAATAGCTTCCTGATCTTCTAGCGACCACAATGGTAATACGATCTTCAGCTCCATAGTTCCAGGGGCAGCCTCCTGATTTCCTAACATCTGATGGTGCCAGAGGTAACAACAGCTCACGTGGGGAGTCAATTCTATGATGTTTGGGGAATTAATCTAGTGGGTCTGAAACCCACTCCTCTAATGTCTTTAACAATTTGGTAAGCACCTACTTCTCCGTGTCAAATTCCTTTTTGCTTAAGATTTTAAGGTAGTAATTTTTTTTTTCTCTGAACTTTGGCTGATAAATGCAGATTATTCCTGTACTAGGTAAATATTACACTCCAGGAACCAATATTTTCTACATGTTGCATTGGGATCTTATCGGAATTGCTGGACATTTACACAACGGTCCTTTCCAATAATCCCCAACCCGAAGGTAAGTCTGAGGACTGACGATTGCTAACAGAGCTCTGAAAGACAACCTTCCACAAACATCACCACAACCCCAGCCTCTGACACAACCTGATTTCCCCTCCTTGTGGAATCCACATTAAACATGCAAATACTGGAACACCGTTTAAGACAGAGGGCTGCATAGTCAACCCACAATTCAAAATGCCTGATTTTAAGTTTCACTAAACAAGCAACTTAGCACATAATAAGCAGGTTTCCTAACCAGGGAAGAAAAGTGTTAATACAGAGTGGGTCTTAGAGAGCAAGTTCCTTTAAGCATCAAATATCTCCCCAAGACCCCCGCCAAAAACGTCTATTGATTTGAAAAGAAAATCTGTTTATTTGTATTACTCATGTTCTTATACTCTTAGGCAAAAGTTTCTGGATATTAGTCCTTCTTAAAGATCCAATGTTATTACCATAAATTTCAATCATAATCTATCCTTAACACTTTTTTTGGTCAATGTTTCAATGACTGTTATAGACCCTCCCTACAGTGATCTGACATATCAGATAATCAGACCTGCCAGATTCTCTGTAAATTGGAATGAGGAAGAGCTAAATGAGGCTTTGAGGCTCATTCCTTGTTACTCAAATCAAATAAAATAACTTCAGTGCTCAGGTGTCTTTAAAAAAAAAGAAAGAAAAAGTTTGGCTCACTCAGAAGCTATTTTAGTTAATGTTAGTATTTTTTACATCTTGAGCCATGATGGGGGCGTGGGTGGCTGTTACGTCATTTCAAGGAATATGGCATGACTATACACTAACTATTGTGCTTTTCACATATGGATACTATTAGTTTTAAATGTTTCAACTAATAAACTCCAAACTGATCTAAAGAGTATCTGAATTCATAGCAAGGCTTGGTCAGTATGTATTTTCTGAATAAATGGATACTAAATATACTACTACTATCATAGAGAGATGTTATGAGGCTTTTCTTTTTATGTTAAGAGAGCCGTAACACTCAGATATGTTAACAGATATTGTGCCAGAGGACAGTTTCCAAAATGTTACTTATGAGTAATGTAAGGACACATACAAATTAAATATAAGATGCTGAATCCTCCCTCTTGAAAATAAAGAAATTTACCCACCACCCCCTTCCCATTTTCTTGGGGCATTTATTTTAGAAAACTTGCAATTGTAAGTTATTTCTTCTCTCTTTGAAATGAATATAAATCCTTTTGAAAACTAGATAGGCTTTTTGTCCACATCATGCCTCAGGAAGGTTTATCTCAAAGACCTGGGAACTATCTCTTTGAAATGTAAATATCTACAGGTGCGGTGGCTCACTCCTGCAATCCCAGCACTTTGGGAGGCCAAGGCCAGTAGATCATCTGAGGTCAGGAGTTTGAGACCAGCTTGGCCAACACAGTGAAACACCGGCTCTACTAAAAATACAAATTTTAGCTGGGCGTGGTGGTGGGTGCCTGTAATTCCAATTACTCAGAAGGCTGAGGCAGGAGAATCACTTGAACCTGGCAGGCAGAGGTTTCAGTGAACCAAGATCGTGTCACTAACTCCAGCTTGGGCAATAGAGTGAGACTCAGTCTCAAGAAAAAAAAAGAAAAAGAAAAAGAAAATGTAAACATCAAGGGAGTTTGCACCCCTTATATGGTTTGACTGTGTCCCACCCAAATGTCATCTTGAATTGTAGTTCCCATAATCCCCAGATCATGGGAGGGACCCGGTGGGAAGTAATTGAATCATGAGGGCAGTTACCCCTATGCTGTTCTTGTGATAGTGAGTTCTCATGAGATTTGATGGTTTTATAAGGGCTTTTCCCCTTTTGCTCTGCAGTGCTCTCTCCTGTCGCCTTGTGAAGAAGGATGTGTTCGCTTCCTCTTCCACCATGATTGTAAGTTTCCTGAGATTTTCCCAGCCCTGCGGAACTGTGAGTCAGTTGAACCTCTTTCCTTTATAAATTATCCAGTCTGGGATATTTCTTCATAACAGTGTGAGAAGGAACTAACAAAACCCCTATCTACCAGTTTCTGTGGGAGGATATCAGATTGTCTTCCATGGGTGCCTTGATCCAAGTTCCAAATCTACCTCCTGTAAAAAAGATATAAGAAGTTTGCTTTTCCTCTGGATAAAGCCAATCAGCTTACACAGATGGTCACCCCAATTACTAGATGAATCTAGGATGAACTATGTGTGACAAATGGCGTTATCTAGTCCTCTTACTTGAAGACTATTGAATGTTTACCTAGAAAACATGTATATATGTGATGGGTTATATATATTGACAGTATCAAAGGGTAAGATTTTGATCTGCTAGTTCTTTGCAAGCTCCTAGTGGATTGCCTGTGATAGACATCACATTCTCATTTAATGCCCCTTCAATAATAAAACTGTTTATTTCTCTAGTACCTTAATGGAGAAGTTTTCTGGGTTGGGAGAAGATTTTGTTTTTAATTATATTTCCTCAACAGTAAAAAGGAAATTACTCCATAACCGAACCCAGCATTTATCAGGCCAGCCCTGTGATGACCCCTATCAGTAGGTTCCATTACAGAATTTCTACCGTTGCTACTTGTCTCTGAGGTATCTTAAACAAAATTCAATTACCACTGTTCAGATGTGTAACAGGTAGCTTTATGCTAACATGCACCTTTTTGGACTTTCAATCTCTGCTTGCAATTATGGTAAGGATGTCATAAGTCTTTCCTTTGTCCTTCGTCTGACCACTGAAAGTCAGCCATCCTCAGTTCTTTGAGTTTACCCCCATTTAAAGCTGGCTTCGATCTGAATATTTATTCTAAGCAGCTATTCTCAGCTCCTGCCGCCTCCTCCTTATCTTTTACTACAGTCCCAAATTATGGCCAAACTATCCTATGGGAGGGTAATTCTCATCTTCATCCTTCAGAATTAGCTTCATTTCAAACAGTATTACTCTTACCTCAGTTTGAGATTAAGAATAACTTTCACATTGAAAGGGATGCTATGCACATGTATCCATTTTTCTTTTCAAAGGATGGTAGAAGGTCTGAGGTAATTCCACCATGCCTCAGGCAACTTTTCTTTTAATCAACAAATCAGGACTACATTTCAATTGGCAATTATCAGCATGTCAGCTGACTTAGCCTCCTGAGTTTTAGCATCCTGTTTTCAAACTATCACCAGTACTGTGATATCCAAGGTTTAAGATGTCAGTAGCACTGATTGAAAGAGCTTACATGGCACGCAGTATGGTAGGTGATGTTCATTAGTGATGCCCCTGAACTTATTTCCCAAACCTGATTTCCAGACATAAGTAACATCCAGAACATCAGTTCATTTAATTGGATTGCTCTGTTAGGAAGTGACTCAATTACTAAGGGAAGAAAGAACTTCTGCTCTTTCAGAATTCACTGTCTTCTGAGTTGCATCACTCTAAGTGATTTAAATGATGCCCAGAGCTGCTTTTGTATTCAAGAAATACATCTTAATTTTAATGGGAGCCCCAGTAGACTGTCTCATCAGGGAATTCTACATGTCCTTTTTCTGCTGCTAGCAACAATATTAATATAGTTGCTTGACAAGTAAACATTTCCACTTCAAGATACCACATGTAAAGGTAAGGTTCCTTTTTTGTTTGTCTATAATTACAGAGAAAATTTCCAAAAACAGATCACCACAACATTTTTGAACTTTCTGTCAGTGATTCTTGAACTAGCAATTGCAGCTACATGGCACCTCAAAATGTACTCTGGTGCAGAGCGAAGGAAAGCCACCATTTTCTTTAACCTAGAGATTTCTCTTACAGCCATACCATTATGCTGTACGTGTAGGCCCCTAGCAATGATGCTATCTAATCAACATCTGCATTCATTGAACGACTTTAAAGTGAACACAACAAAACTGTGGTAAAAAGAAAATCCTCGGCCAGGCGCGGTGGCTCAAGCCTGTAATCCCAGCACTTTGGGAGGCCGAGACGGGCGGATCACGAGGTCAGGAGATCGAGACCATCTTGGCTAACCTGGTGAAACCCCATCTCTACTAAAAAATACAAAAAACTAGCCGGGCGTGGTGGCGGGCGCCTGTAGTCCCAGCTACTCGGGAGGCTGAGGCAGGAGAATGGCGTGAACCCAGGAGGCGGAGCTTCCAGTGAGCTGAGATCCGGCCACTGCACTCCAGCCTGGGTGACAGAGCGAGACTCCGTTTCAAAAAAAAAAAAAAAGAAAGAAAAGAAAATCCTCATCATGATTGCAAAACAATTACCACAGTGAAGAGACAAACTACAGATTGGGAAAAATTATTTGTAAACAATACATCTGATAAAGTGTTAATATCTAAAATATATAAGGAACACAAATAATTCAATAGGAAGAAAACAAATAACTGAATTTTAAAATAGGCAAAGGACTTGAATAGACATTTCTCTGAAAGAAGACACGTAAATACACAACAGGTATATGAAACAATGCTCAGCATCATGAATCATCGGGAAAACACAAATTAAAAACCACAATAAGATATCACCTCATACCTCTTAGGATGGTTTTATCAAAGAGTTGAAAGAAAATAAGTGTTGGAAAGGATGTGAAGAAAAGAAAACTCTTGTACACTGTTACTGGGAATGTAAATTCATGTAGCCATTATGAAAAACAGTATGGAGACTTCTTAAACAATTAAAAATAGAATTATCATATGATTGAACAATTCCACTTCAGGTATATATTCAAAGAATATAGAATCAGTATGTCAAAGGGACATCTACACTCCCCTGTTCGTTGCAGCATTGTTTATAATTTCCAAGAGGCAGGAATAACCTAAATTGTTAATAAATGAATGGTTGAAAAGTGACTATATTATCAAATATAGTAGAATATTTTTCAGTTTTTAAAAAGAAGAAAGCCCTGTGCTATCATCTGAATGTTTGTGTTCTCCATAAATTCATATGTTGAAACCTAATTTCCAATGTGATTGTATTAAGAGGAGGGGTCTTTGGGAAATGATTAGGTCATGAGGAATCCACCCTCATGAACTGATTTCATGCCTTTATAAAAGAAGCCTGAGTGAGCTTGTTTGCCCCTTATGCAAACAAGGGGCAAACAAGAGGACACAGCTAGAAGGTATCCTCTTTGTAGCAGAGAATGAGCCTTCACTGGACACTGAGTCTGCTGGTGGGCTGGTTGGACTTCCCAGTCTCCAAAACTGTGAACAATAAATTTCTGTTGTTTATAAATTACTCAGTTTACAGTACTTTGTTATAGCAACTCAAACAAAGACATCCTATCATATGCTATAACATGAATGAACCTTGGAAAGATTACACTAAATGAAATAAGACAGTTGCAGAAAGACAAATACTTCATGATTCCATTTATATGATATATGTAAAGTAGTCAAACTTATCAATGCAGAAAGTAGAATGGTGGTTGTCAGAGATTAAGGGGGAGGAGAAAATGTGGAGTTGCTGGTCAATGGGCATAAAGTTTCACACACGCAACATGAAAAGGCTCTAGCGATCTGTTGTACAGCACTGTGCTTATACTTAACAATACTGTAACGTACACCCAAAATTTTATTGAGAGTAGATCTCATGTTACATTTTCTTAACCACAGTAAAAAAGAATCAAAATGGATTAAAAACTTAAATGTAAAACCCCAAACTATAAAAACCCTGGAACATAACCTAGGCAATACTATTGGGGACACAGACATAGGCAAAGATTTCATGACGAAGATGCCAAAAGTAATCGTGACAAAAGCAAAAACTTGACAAATGAGATCTCATTAAACTTAAGAGCCTCTGCACAGCCAAAGAAACTATCAACAGTGTAAACAGCCAGCCTATGGAATGAGAGAAAATATTTGTTAACTATGCATCTGACAAAGGTCTAATATCCAGCATCTATAAAAAAAATTAAACACACTTACAAGAAAAAACAAATAAACAATGAGAACACTTGGACACAGGAAGGAGAACATCACACACTGGGGCCTATTGTGGGGAGGGGGAAGTAGAGGGAGAGCATTAGGAGATATACCTAATGTAAATGACGAGTTAATGGGTGCAGCACGCCAACATGGCACATGTATACATATGTAACAAACCTGCATGTTGTGCACATGTACCCTAGAACTTAAAGTATAATATAAATAAATAAATAAATAAATAAATATCAAAAAAAGGATATAAATTGTTCTGCCATAAAGACACATGCATGCTTATATTCATTGTAGCATTATTCACAATAGCAAAGATGTGAAATCAACCTAAATGTCCATCAGTGACAGATTGGATAAAGAAAATGTAGTACATATACACCATGGAATGCTATGCTGCCATAAAAAGAGTGAGATCATGTCTTTTGCAGGAACATGGATGGAGTTGGAAGCCACTATCCTTAGCAAACTACAGAAAACCAAATACCACATGTTCTCACTTATAAGTGGGAGTTAAAAGATGAGAACTCATTAACATAAAGAGGGGAACAGCAGACAGAGGCCTTCTTGAGATTGGAGGGTGGGAGTAGGGATCAGAAAAAGTAACTATTGGGTTCTAGGCTTAGTACCTGGGTGATGAAATAATTTGTACAACAAACCACCATGATATGAGTTTACCTACATAACAAACCTGCACATGTACCCCTGAGCCTAAAATAGAAGTTTCTTTTAAAAAGAAAGAAAAATAAATAATCTTTGTGACCACTACAGTTCAAACATAATTGCCATAATGATGAGTTATGAATTATGATCTTTACCCACACACATAATGTGTAGCTAATGATGACCAAGTTTCTCACCTTCTGTTCATGCTTCACAACCAAGAGTGTTTAGATTATGAAAGCTCTTTAGTCTTCATTTTTGTGTATGTCTCAATGAATAGTAATACTTAATCTTGCAGATTTCCTGGGTAAAATATATGTAATCTATTTAAAGCATAAGATCAATTTCTGATGCACAGTGGGCATTAAAAAAATGCAGTTATCATGCTAAATAAATATATTTAAACTAGGCACGGTGGTTCATGACTGTAATCCCAGCACTTTGGGAGGCCGAGGCGGGCGGATCATGAGGTCAGGAGTTCGAGACCAGTCTGGCCAACATAGTGTCTCTATTAAAAATACAAAAAAATTAGTCTGGCATGGTGGTGTGCGCCTGTAATCCCAGCTACTCGGGAGGCTGAGGCAGGAGAATCACGTGAACCTGGGAGGCGGAGGTTGCAGTGAGCCAAGATCACGCCATTGCACTCCAGCCTGGGTGACAGAATGAGACTCCATCTCAAAAAAAAAAAATATATATATATATATATATATATATATATATATATATATATATATTTAATAGTATACTTTTTTTTTTTTGAGACAGGGTCTTGCTTTGTCAGTCATGCTGGAATGCAGTGGCACAGTCACAGCTCACTGCAGACTTGAGCTTCCAGGCTTAGGAGATCTTCCCACCGCTGCCTCCAGAATCACTGCGACTACTGGTGTGCATCACCATGTCCAGCTAATTTATTTTTATTTTTATTTTTTGTAGAGGTGGGGCTTCACTATGTTGTTTAGGGTGGTCTCAAACTCCTGGGCTCAAGCTGTGTAAGGAGGTGACTCAGTTATAAGTGGAAAAAATAACATAGAGATTTACACAGTAAACATACACATGTGTTTCTACAAGAGGCACTGGCAGTACTCAAGTCACTTAAAATAAAGTTATTTTAACATGTACCGATTTGCATTGTTTTTCAAAATAATTTACAGCTTGACTTTCTGAAGAAAGATTGATCTTTCAAATGCCATTGTGTATAGGTGGTACTAAACTTTGCCTTCAGCGTGGGTATTAGCAAAATCTGGTGTTACCTTTCAGCTTTAGATGAATAGTTAAATGCACTACCTGTTCAGTTCTGGCATCTGTGAACTCATATGTGATCGATGGATACATGATCATGTAGGTAACCTTTCTACCTAGTTATTTTAACATCATTAAAAATATCAATAAGTTGCAGTGACACTGTGGTACACTACTGAGGCACTCATTCTTCCTGCAGCCAGGAATGATGAGTGCTGAGGCTCATTGCTGAGTCTTTTTTCATAAGCTGCTTCTCACTGAAGAACCTGCCTTGCCCAAGATTCTCCCCGCTGTGAGCCGATTACATCCAATAACTGCTTAAAGTCGGGGTGCAAATGCCTTGGCCCCTTGACTCAACTGGTATTCTAAATAGTCATCTCAGCTTCTAAATCCCCTTATAGGATCAGCTGAGGCTGCTTTTGCAACTGTATCACAGTTTAACTTTTCCCTGTGCCTAATCCTGCCTTCCCCATCCCTCACAGGTATTGTATATGAGCACTCCCTATGAACCTGCTATCTGCAAACATCAGGTTCTCTCCCCAGAGATCCTGACTTACAATATAAATGTAGGCCATGCTGTTTAGATTTATTATTTAAACTAACATTTTATTATGTAAATTTTCAAAAGAAAAAAGGTTTTTAAAACTTCGCATCACGTATCTACCACCTAGATTCTACCATTTATATTCAACTTTATCAAATGTTTGTCCACTTATCGATCTTGGATTTTTTTTTAATACCTGAATACTTTCTTTAAAAATACTGGTAATCATCATAAAATGTAAAATTGCTATGAAAATGGACTTTAATCAAAAATAGGCTACATGTTACCAAGATATTTTGAACTACCTTATCTTATACTTATATAAGATATTCAACCAAGATAGAATGAAAGTTATTACACATCCAAAGACTGAGCAAATAAAAGCAAGCCTTATTATATACTTTGCAGATAATAACACCACAATATCAATATCTTCAGACATATCAACAACCAAGGGTTGCTTTCACATCTTTCCTTTGCTGAAGTCTGCTGAATAAATCAAACAAATATGTCATGAAGTGTGAGTTTTTCTTACATGATGCCTGCTGTACAGACCCTCCAATCATTCCTCTTTAGAGAAATTGCTAAAATGTCATGCTTATCAGTGAGAGGCAGACAGAAATCTGAGTGCCAACTAAAAATTCCGGAACAGTTTTGTCATTCTAAAAGCCAATCATATTGTTCTATTGCAAAAATTCTAGTCCAAAGTAAGGACAATTTTTCCCAAGTGATTGAGTGGAGCAGCAAATGTTTTTAAAAATAGTAGATATAAAAATATCAGCAAGAGCCAAAATTACAAGACTGTTTCTGAAAATATTCCGAAAGAATGCTTAGAAAGCATCTTTTTCCAGGTAGACAGAGAGCTTGTGAGCTTACATCATTAGCATCATTTTATCATCACCATCCAGCTCAGGAGCTCAAGAGGAGGGGAACTGAGTCAGTTAGAATTAGAGGCGTGGGGAAAGTTGAATAATGGTTATATTGTTACATCATCTGTACCCCAGACTGCAAGAGCTAGATCAAAGAAGCTGCTCCTCCTCTAACCTCAGTGGAAAAGGAATGCCTATTTATAGTCTCACTAATGTGTAATATAATAACCATGGGAGCAATCTATCAGGTGTTAATGCTGAAAAAAATGTTTCTATGCTATAATGTCAAGTTTTAAAATGCAATTTCTAAAATTATAACAAAGGTTGAACAATTAAACTTTATTTAATAACAGTTCAGATTTTTGTTTTTACATGTTCTTTCTATATGATATCCATATTGACCAACTGTTGACTTTACCATTTTCAGCATTCAGCCAAATGTGTATTCAATACACCTCTACTGAACTTGATAAAGATTTGTTCTCTTTTTGTTAGGATGCTGTTCTATTTCTATGTTGAAATTAAATTTTATATTTTTATATTTGAAAATTATACAAAACTCCTAGGGAATTCTTTTCCACTAAGAACTTCCAAGTACTTTTTTTTTTTTTTGAGATGGAGTCTTGCTCTGTTGCCCGGGCTGTGCAGTGGCCGGATCTCAGCTCACTGCAAGCTCCGCCTGCCGGGCTCACACCATTCTCCTGCCTCAGCCTCCGGAATAGCTGGGACTACAGGCGCCCGCCACCTCGCCCGGCTAGTTTTTTGTATTTTCAGTAGGGACGGGATTTCACCGTGTTAGCCAGAATGGTCTCGATCTCCTGACCTCGTGATCCGCCCGTCTCGGCCTCCCAAAGTGCTGGGATTACAGGCTTGAGCCACCGCGCCTGGCCCCAAGTACTTTTAAAAAGTACTCTTAAGATTCAATTCCTCAATTATCCATTTTGGAGTTAACATAAGCTCTCATAAAATTTTTAAAAATCTATTTTATTATTGGAAATATGCACCCTGATTTCAGAGCTTGTATGGAATTACTTTGGTTTTGAAACTTTTATCAAAATATATATTTTTACCTTCTGTAGACTGCATAGTTTATACAAAGTTCTTTTCTTATATTTTATTACTGTAGATAAAAAGCCAAAAATTACATTTTGAATATATGACTTTACTAACTAAATATGGACAAAAGAGAAATAATGAACCTGTGAGAGAAATGGAATGATTGTGGATGGGCTGCATGCTGCTGTGCTCATTTGCACAATGAGCCCTGACTCACTGGCTTATTAGAAGTAGGCACACATCTGGGCAGTGGCTTACGTCCATTTAAAGGCAGTTATTAGAAACACCTGGACAAATATTTCATAACTCTCAGGAAAGAAATTAGAGAAGAATGCCAGATGGAAATGAATCATATGAAGGGCAAAGGGCATCAGAGTAAATTATGAACATAGTGCAATTTGCCAGTTTAAGCAGGAAACAGAAAGAGAAAAGAAAAAGAAAGCTTTTGGACACAAAGTAAGACTCTGTTGTCCGAAGTGAGATTCTTTCAAGTTAAAATGTGATTAGCATGTAAACAGCTAAATGACCCTAAATATAGCAGTTTTATTGATTTATATATTTAAATTAATTATGGCTCATGCCTTGATCTCAGAGCTTTGGGAGGCCAAGGCAGATGGATCACTTGAAGTCAGGAGCTTCAGACCACCCTGGCCAACATGATGAAACCCATCTCTCCTAAAAATACAAAAATTATCAGACTGTAATGGTGCACACCTGTAGTCCCAGCTACTTGGGGGGCTGAGATAGGAGAATTGCTTGAACCTAGGAGGCAGAAGTTGCAGTGAGCCGAGATCGTGCCACTGCACTCCAGCCTGGGTGACGGAGTGAGACTCTTTCTCAGAAAAACAAAAGACAAAAATGTAAGTATTTATTACGTACAACATTATTTGAAATACATATACATTATGGAATGGTTAATAAAGCTACTTAACATATGCATTATATCACATACATTTTTTGGTGATAAGAATAATTAAATCTGCTCTCTCAATGACTTTTCAAGAACACAATACATTGTCATTAACTGTAGCTAACCATGTTGTAAAAATAGGACTCTTGAACTTATTCTTCATAACAGAAATTTTGGATCCTTTGGCAACATTTCCCTAACTCCCCACCCTTTCCAGCCACTGGTAACCATCATTCTACTTTCTACTTGTATGAGTTCAACTTTTTTAGATTCCACATGTAAGTGAGATCATACAGTATTTGTCTTTCTGTGTCTGGCTTATTTCACCTAATATAATGTCCTCTGGTTCATCCACATTGTTGTAAATGACAAGATTTCCTTTTCTTTTAAGGCTGAATAGTATTCAGTTATGCATGTACACCACATTTTATCTGTTCATCTGCTGATGGACACTTAGGTTGTTTCCACCTCTTGGCTATAGTTCATAGTGCTTCAGTGGACATGGGAATGCAGGTATCTCTTTGATATACCAATTTCATTTCTTTTGGATATATGCTCAGTAGTGGGAATGCTGGATGATATTGTAGTTTCATTTTAAATTTTTTGAGGAATGTCCATACTGTTTTCCATAACACCTGTACACTGTTGGGGGGAATGTACTAACTCACATGTAAGTACATGTAAGTAATGTAAGTTAGCACCTTTCCCCCAGTAGTGTGCAGGAGTTCCCTTTTCTCTAAACCCTCACCAACACTTGTTATCTTTCATGATTTTTGATAAATGCCATTATAAGAGGTGTGAGGTGATATCTCATTCTGATTTGAATCTGCATTTCCCTGATGATTAGTGATATTGAGCATTTTTTCTATACATATTGGCCATTCGTATGTCTCCTTTGTATGTCTCTAGAGTGTAGTGGTGTGATTTCAGCTCATTGCAACCTCTGCCTCCCAGGTTCAAGCGATTCTCCTGCCTCAGACTCCTAAGTAGCTGAGATTACAGGAGCATGCCACTATGCCTGGCTAAGTTTTGTATTTTTAGTAGAGACGGGGTTTCACCATGTTGGTCAGGCTGGTCTCGAACTCCTGACCCCGTGATCCACCCGCCTCGGCCTCCCAAAGTGCTGGGATTACAGGCATGAGCCACTGCACCCAGCCTGTGTGTCTCTTTTTGAGAAATCTCTATTCAAGTTCTGTGTCCCTCTTTTAATTGGGTTATTTGTTTTCTTGATATTGAGTTGTTTGAATTTTTTATGTTTTGGCTATTAATCCCTTGTGAGATGTCTGGTTTGCAAATACTTTCTCTCATTCCATAGGTTGTCTGTTCACTCTGCTGTTTCTTTTGCTGTGCGAACGCCTTTAGTTTGACACAATCTCTTTTATTTGTGCTTTTGTTGCCTGCACTTTTGGGGTCAAATCCAAAAAATCATTGGTGAGACTAATGTAATGGGGTTTTTCCCTATGTTTTCTTCTTGTAGTTTTACATTTTCAGATCTTATGTTTATGTCTTTAAGCCATTTTGGGTTGACTTTTGTATATCATATGAGACAAGGATATAATTTCATTCTTCTGCATATGGATGTCTAGTTGCCCTAATACTACTTATTGAAGAGACTGTCCTTTCCCCATTGTGTGTTCTTGGCACCTTTGTCAAAATCAATTGACTGTAAATGTATGGATTTCTGGACTCTATTCTGTTCCATTGTTGTATGTATATATTTTTATGCCAGTTCTATGCTGTTTTCATTACGATCACTTTGTACTGTATTTTGAAGTCAGGTAGTGTGATGCCTCCAGCTTTGTTCTTTTTGCTAAAGATTGCTTTGGCTATTCAGGGTGATTTGTGGTTCCATCTGAATTTTAGAATTGTTTTTCTATTTCTGTGAAAAATGTTACTGGAATTTTGGTAGAGATTGTATTGAATCTGTAGATTGCATTGGGTAGTACGAACATTTTAACAATATTAATTCTTCCAATCCATTAATATGGGATGTCTTTCCATTTGTTTGTGATTTTTTCAATTTTTTTCATCAATGTTTAATAGTTTTCAGTGTACAGGACTTTCATCCCCTTGGTTAAATTTGTTTCTAAGGTCTTTTTTTTTTTTTTTGTAGCTATTGTAAATGAAATTTCTTGATTTCTTTTTTCAGATAGTTTGTTGTTAATGTATAGAAATGCAACTGATTTTCATATGTTGATTTTGTATCCTGCAAATTTACTGAGTTTGTGTATTAGTTTTAACAGTTTTTTTTTTTTTTTTTTTTTTTTTGGTAGCCTTTAGGATTGTGTATATATAAAATAATGTTGTCTGCAAACAAGGACATAATAACTTCTTTCTTTCCAATTAGATATGCTTCATTTCTTTCTCTTGACTAATTGCTCTAACTAGGACATCCAGTACCATGTTGAATAGAAATGGTGATGAGTGGGCATCATTTTCTTTCTTCTGATCTTAGTTAGAGAAAAAGCTTTCAACTTTTCACCATTGAGTGTGATATTGACCTGTGGGTTTGTCAAATATGACCTTTGTTGTGTTGAGGTACATTCCTTTTATACCTAATTTGTTGAGAATGTTTTCTTATGAAAGGATGTTGGATTTTGTCAAATGCTTTCTCTGCATCTATTGAGATGATCATATGGTTCAGTCCTTCATTCTGTTAATATGGTGAGTCACATTAACTTTAATGTGACCATTAATATGGTGAGATATGCAAATGTTGAACCATTCTTATATCCCTATGATGAATTTCACTTGATCATAGTAAATTATTTTTTTAATGTGCTATTGAATTTGGATTGCTAGTATTCGTTGAGAATTTTTGCATCTATGTTCTTCAGGAATATTAGCCTGAAATTTTATTTCCTTGCCTGGCTTTGGTATCAGGAATGCTGGCCTCATGAGTTTGGAAGTATTCTGTTTTCTTCATTTTGGGGGATTGTATTGGTATTAGTAGGATTGGTATTAGTTTTTCTTTAAATGTTTGATAGAATTCAGTGGCAAAGGCTGCTCTGCTTATGGAGTAGCCATTCTCTATTCCTTTACGTTCCTAATAAACTTGCTTTCACTTAAAAAAAAAAAATCAGTGGTAAAGCCACCAGGTCCTACACTTTTCTTTTATTAGAGACTTTTTAATAGTGATTCAATCTCCTTATTTATTACTGGCTTGTTCAGGTTTTCTATGTCTTCACAATTTAGTCTTGGTAGGTTGTATGTGTCTAAGAATTTATCTGTTTCTTCTAAGTTATCCAATATGTTGGTATATAATTATTCATAGTAGTCTGTTATGATTCTTTGAATTTGTGTGGTATCAGTTGTAATGTCTCTTTTTTCATTTCTTATATTTATTTGTTTTCTTTCTTCTTTAATTTAGTTTAGCTAAAGTTTTGTCAATTTTATTTCTCTTTTCAAAAAACTAACTCTTAGTTTCCTTAGTCCTTCCTATTCTTTTATGCTCTATTTCAGTTATTTCTGCTCTGATAATTATTTCCTTCCATCTACTAACTTTGAGCTTAGTTTACCCTTATTCTTCTAGTTCCTGTTTTGTTTTGAGGTCTTTCTTCTTTTTTCCTTAGGTGTTCACTGCTATAAACTTCTAATCTTAGAATTGCTTTTGTTACATCCCATAAGTTTTGGTATGTTATTTATCTATATTTATTTGTCTCAAGACACTTTTAATTTCTTCATTACTCATTGTTCAGGAGCATATTTGTAAATTTCCAAGTATAGTAATCAGGCCTTAATCAAGTTTCAGTTTCCCATGGTTAATCACGGTATGAAAATATTAAGATATTTTGAGAGAGAGAAGGAGAGACCACATTCATATAACTTTTATTACAATACATTGTTAATATTGTTCTATTTTATTATAGTTTTTTTGTTAATCTCTTATTGTGCCTAACTTATAAAATAACTTTTATCATGTGTATGTATGTACAGAAAAAAAATCATATATATAAGGTTCTGGAGCTGAAAAATACAATGAACAAAGTGAAAAGTGCAACAGAGACCATCAGCAGCAGAATTAGTCAAGCAAAGGGAAGAATCTGCAAAATTGAAGACAAGTTATTTGAAAATATACAGTGAGAAGAGGAAAAAGAAACCATTTTTTTAAATGAAGAAAGCTTACAGGAATTATGAGACAGCATCAACAGATCAAAAGTTTGAGTCACTGGCATTTTGGAAATCTGCAGCTTCAGGTATCCACTGCTGATTGTGGTATATGTCCCACAGATAGTGGAGGACTACTGTATCTTTTAATTTTCTGAAATTCTTCCTGTTACTCACTTGTAATTTCATGCCATTGTGGTCAGAAAAGATACTTGATATGATTTCAATCTTCTTAAATTTCTTAAGGCTTGTTTTGCGACCTAACATATGATATATCCTGGATAACGTTTTATATGCACTTGAGAGGAATGCATATTATACTTCTGTTGGATGGAATATTATGTATATGTGTTAGTATCGGGAGACCCCGCTCCTGATGTTTAACGTGGGTTCTTTTCTATTTCCTAAGTGTCTCGGCTGGGTAGAGAAATAAAGGGAAAGAGCACAAGAGAGAGAAATTTAAGGCTGGGTGTCCGGGGGAGACATCACATGTCGGCAGGATCTGTGATGTTCCCTCAGCGGTAAAACCAGCAGGTTTTTATTAGCGATTTTCAAAAGGGGAGGAAGTGCACCAATAGGGTGTGGGTCACAGAGATCGCATACTTCACAAGGTAATAAAATATCACAAAGCAAATGGAGGCAGGGTGAGATCACAGGACCACCGGATGAGGAGAAATTAAAATTGCTAATGAAGTTTCGGGCATGCATTGTCATTGATAACATCTTATCAGGAAACAGGGTTTGAGAGCAGGTAACCTGTCTGACCACAATTTATTAGGTGGGAATTTTCCCATCCTAGTAAGCCTGGGAGCACTATAGGAGACCAGGGCTTATTTCATCCCATCGGCTTCAACCATAAAAGACAGGACACCTTAAAAAGGGGCGGTCTATAGGCCTACCTTCAGTGCGTATTCTCTTTCTCAAGGATGTTCCTTGCTGAGAAAAAGAATTCAGCGATATTTCTCCTATTTGCTTATGAGAGAGGAGGAATATAGCTCTGTTTCCCTGGGGCTCACCAGCAGACAGTTCAAAGTTACCTCTCTTGTTCCCTGAACATCGCTGTTATCCTGTTCTTTTTTAAAGGTGCCCAGATTTCATATTCAAACACACATGCTCTACAAACAATTTGTGCAGCTGACACAATCACAGGGTCCTGAGGCAACATTCATCCTCCTCAGCTTACAAAGAAGATGACGGGATTAAGAGATTAAAGACAGGCATAGGAAATCACAAGGATATTCATTGGGGACGTGATAAGTGTCCATGATCCTTCACAATCACAAGGATATTCATTGGGGGAAGTGATAGGTGTCCATGAAGTCTTTATTGTTCAGAGATTACAGTAAAGACAGGTGTAAGAAATTATAAAAGTATTAATTTGGGGAACTAATAAATGTCCATGAAATTTTCACAATTTATGTTCTTCTGCTGGGCTTCAGCCGGTCCCTGACTTCCCGCAACATGTTAGATCTATTTGGTCTAAAGTGCAGTTTAAGTTCAGTGTTTCCTTATTGATTTTTTTGTTCAGAGGATCTGTCCATTGCTGAAAGTTACATGTTAAATTCTCCTACTAATTGTTGTATTACAGTTAGTCTCTCCTTCCAATCTATTTATATTTGCTTTACATATTTGGGTGATTTAATGTTGGGTGCATATATATTTACAATTGTTTTATCCTATTGATGAATTGATTCCTTTACTAATATATAATGACTTTCTTTGTCTCTTTTTACAGCTTTAAAGTCTATTTTGTCTGATATAAGTGTAGCTTCCCCTACTCTCTTTTGGTTTCCATTTGCATGAAACATCTTTTTCCATCAAGGTGAAGTGAGTCTCTTGTAGAGAGCATATTGTTAGATCTTATTTTTTTAATGTGGTCAGGTGCTCTGTATCTTTGATTGGTGAATTTAATTATTGATAGGACTTACTACTGCTGTTTAAAAAATTGTTTTCTGGTTGTTTTGCAGAAACTTTGTTCTCACCTTCCTCTGCTGTTGTCTTACTTTGTGATTAGGTGATTTTCTGTAGTAGTATGCTTTGATTCCTTACTTTTTATCTTTCACATACTATTACTAGGTTTTGCTTCATGGTTACTGTGAGGCTAACATAAAACATCTTGTAATTATAATTCACATTTTAAGCTGATCATAATTTAACTTATATTGCATTTAAAAATCTACACTTTTACTTTAGCTCCCACCCCACATTTTAGATTTTTGATTTTATAATTTATATTTTTATATTGTTTATCCCTTAATAAGTTATTGTTGTTATTGCTTTTTAAAAAATAGTTTTTTCTTTTAACCTTTATACTAAAGATATAAATAATTTATACACAACTATTACAGTGTGAGAGTATTCTGAATTTGACTGTGTATTTACTTTTATCAATGGGTTTCATGCTTTCATATGCCAATTAGCATCCTTGTCTTTTTGCTTCTTCAGGTCTTCCTTTAACTTTTCTTGTAAACAGGTCTGGTGGTGATAAAATCCCTCAGTTTTTGTTTGCCTGGAGAAGTCTTGATCTCTTCTTCATTTCTGCAGGATGGCTTTGCCAGTTAGAATATTTTTGCTTGGCAATTTTTCTCCTTCAGCCATAGAGACTGACCTGGGGCCTACAGCTGTGGGAAGTGGACATAAATCTGGGTCCACAGGGGCAGTCCTGGAGCCTGTCTCTGTGAGGTTTGGCCTAGTGCTGGCGTTAACTGGGATGAGCTTGTACACTGGGTCTTGTAAAGTAGGCCTGGACCCTAAGCCTAGTGTAGTGTAGGGCCACAGGGTCCAGCCTGCAGCATAGTATTGCAGGATCTCGCCTGGGACTGGACAGGACTGGAGTCCTCGGGTGTCAGCCTGGTACCTGAGACAAGGGGTACTGACTCAGCACTAAAACGGGCCTGAAGCCTGAGACTCTGTGGGCCAACCTATCTCTGGGCTGTTCTGAGCTTGGGGTTAGGTCTGGAGCCAATATCTGCAGGGGCTGGCCTGCAACCTGGGTCCACTGCAGCCAGCCTGAGTACTAGCTCTTCGAGGGCTGGCTTAGTGCTGGGATGGCCCTGAGCCTGCGGCTATAGAGGCCAACCTGCTGCTAGGGCAGTCCAGAGCCCATGACTTCCAGGGCCAGCTCAAAGAGACTGAGTGAGTCTTTGGGGCAGCCTCAAACTCTGGGGCCACTAAGGTTAGCCTCGTGGTGAGGTGGGCCTGGAGGCCCAGTCCAAGTGTGTCAGCCTGGGGTCTGAGGCCGTAGACACGTGCCCAGTTCTGGGTTTTACTGTGGCAGGCTTGGTGTTAGGTTTAAGGCAAAGTCCAGTGCACACTTCTCTCTCCTTCCTCCAAGTGTGGGTTTCTCTCTCTACGCTGTGCTGCCTCGGGTTTGGGGAGGGATGGTTGGATAATGTGAATCTGTCCTTCTTGCGCTCATCAATGTGTCTTTTCTTATTTCTGTGCTATGTTAACGTGCTGTAATGTTTCACCTGGTTTTCTTAGCTCTGGGGAAGGTATTTTCTTGTGGGAAAGGTATTTTATTGTGTGAAAAATGGTTCAAATTGATGTTTCCGTTGGGGGATGGGCACTGGAAAGCCTGGTTCTGCCAACTTGTTGGCATCCCCTAGACAATCTAAATATAAGGTTTAATGACCCAGAGGGAGATCACAAATTCTAATTGCCCTTTTATAGATAATTTTCAATGCAGTTGCTCATACTGAGGGTTGTAAAAATGACTAAGGAGAGTGTTGGCATTTCACTACACTGTGGGTAAACAGAGAGAAAAATAAATATATAAAAATATCTTGCTTTAGTAGCTACTGAGAGGAAGAGTATTTCATCTTGCCCTTGCCATAGTAAAGATGTAAACCCCTTTCTAAGTAAGGTGTAGTGGCTTTTATTTTTAAATATAAGGCTTTATATACTGTACAAAAGTAACTGGATCTTTAATTTCTTGTTAAAGGCCAAATAAGTAAGTAGAATGACCTAAACTGAGATCTACATTGTAGTAAAATTATACTTTCTCTTAACAGCTTTCTCATAATGAATATTTGCTTATAATTTGTTATAAGGGTGATAATAATTTCAGTTGGAGCCTCACTGGTAACCTTGCTCAGTCACATGACTGGAATATAAGAGGCTGGGGCATTTTGGACAGCACAGATGTTAAACGTGAACACTACTTTCTCAATAGCACAAGTCTGACTACATCTTTAAGTCTCCAAGAGGTAAACTCTCCTTGTTCATAGAGGATTTCACATTTTCAGAGCAGATGCAATTGGAAATTCTAAGAGTACTGCGTCCCTGAGATTTAGCTTTTGTTAGTTCCAAAATCTGCCAGTTTTCCTCATCATTGTTAGAGTAATTTTAATTCCTTCACTTTTCAAATGCTGTGCCTGCCTCTACCACGGCACTCTTTGAAGTAAGTAAAGACAAATAAAGACAGTGCAAATACAATCCTCTGAGGCAACAATGGATTCAGAAATAGATACCCACATGAGACACTGCTTACCCAAGTGCTATAATTTGGAATACAACAGCAAAAGTTGTCCAAGCCCCCACCCTAAATCACCTTGGATAGCTGCCTTACCATCTGAAATTCTACCTCTAGGGATTTACTGGAGAGAAGAGTTCAAGGCAGAGCAGATTTTGTACAGTAGAGAACTGTAGAGCTGAGAGGCCTCGGCAGGGTCTCCTAAAGAATTCACACATGCACCCCACAAGAGAATCAGCATTTGATTGTTTTCACTCAGAGGTCATCACCAGGGAAACTGTCACAGTCAAGACAGGAAAAGAACAACCCAATTAAATGAGTCATTTGACTGAACTTCTCTTTCTTTCTCGCTTCTCTGTCCTTAAGCCACCAGAAGAAAAAGAGCTTCAGGAAAGGGAGGATGGGAAGCGTTTCTGCATCAGATCTCGACACTTTTCAATTCCAAGTCTTCTAAGCCAAAATCTTGTTGCTGATGGAAGGAAGAGAAAGATTTAAACTGGATATAAGCTAGCTAGGTTGATGTCAAATAGCTGAGAGTGATGAGAAAGAATGGGATTTCCCTTAGAATGTTACTAAGGAATAGAAATGAAAATTCTACAGAATAGTTGAAGGAAATGATTTTTAAAAGAAAAAGATAACTTTGTATCTGTGTCTCATCAAATTCACATCATTCATTAATCTGGCTATACACTGTTGTAAGTAATTCATATTTAAATTAGTTTGTCTAATCCTTTCCTCGTTTAGTTTTCTGATGTGAAGTCACAGTGGAAATGGAACTGCTGATTAAAGAAGACACAGAATAATTTTGAGGTATGAATGTAGTTTGGGTGAGATTGCCTATAGATAATAATAATCTTGAGTCAGAGTTACCATGCGGCAGGCATTTTATCAGAATCTTTGGGAAAGCTCACAACTTTGCAAGGTAATTGTTATTTACCCCAGCTTGCATGTTAGGAAAGTGCACCAATAAAACCATGTGATTCATCTAAAGAAATCAGTCTAGGATAAAGACCTCAGATAGGGAGTATAATTTCCAGGTCCAGATATGCAGTCATTACACATATCATGTGGCCTCCAGTGGGGAGGAGGGCAGGGTATTTTGGTGGTGATAGTGGGGAGAAAGTGAAGAGGAAGTGAAAACCCAGAAGAGAAAAAGGAAATAGAAGTAGGAAGACCCAAAAAAAAACATTTTCCAACTTTACATTTATGGCTAAGGATGACTTGAAATATTTAACCTCATAATAGTTTATCCATGGAAAATCAAGGTACTAACTTTAAAACACATAAAATTTTTGCACCTTACAATCATGAATCTACTCTTGGTTCTATATGAATTTCTATGTTTTTCAGAAAGGAATTTGTATAAAACTAATATTTAATCACAAAACTTTCTCCAAGAAAGGTCAGTGTTTTGATTCAGATAAGCTGTTTATTTCCATATTTGGGAAGACCTGAGCCAAAAAACCAGAATGGAAAATGGAATGTAGCCCTAGTTCTTCCTGTGACTCAGGTTTATTGCAAGGATTTCCTTTTGTTGGAAAACATCAGGCATAACGATATTCAAGTATGCTCACATAAATACATCACTCAGCAGAGATACTGTAAAATTATACACAATGTGAAGAAAGTTAACCTCCACTATCTTTCACTAATGCAGACTTATGAAGCCCTTTAAGTCTTTTTATATGAATACAATATAAAAGATATAGGAATAACATTATTCTTTCTCCAGTGCCTAACCTCTTCCAAATGTCTGCTTGCAAACACAGAACTGAAAGACTGTATGTCCTCAGTGTGTATGTGTATGTGCACACGTTCACATATTTGCATGTGCACAAATGGAGGATTCTAAATCAAGTGACTCAAGAGCTGAATATATCTCTGCTTTAGTATTTACCGAGTTACACTGAAAAAACCTAGATGCCGTACCAGAAGTAACCTCCATTAATGCATAATCACCTTCACATCTTTTCTATAATCTGACCATGAAAATAAACACCACTTCTAAATCTGAGGCCCAAAGTGATTCAAGGTTAACCTTAGGAAAATAAAAAAAGTTGTCATAATTAAACCAGGTGTCTAAAATATAGCCTGTATATTCGTTCAAACTATATTTCCCTACTTAATTTACATGGATTTTTTCTAAAATGCTAAGTACTCTCTTTGTGTCTGCTGCTCACAATAAAATAATTTGTTCTCTTAATCTAGGAACATGAGGACATGAGCAATAGAGGAAACCTGGAGGAAGAGGATGTGGCATGTTGAAATTTAAAAAGAAGCAAAGTGTATTCGCAAGTCAAACCAATATAATAAAACCAGTGGTTATTTTTTAATATTTTCAATCATTGGAATATACATAAATTTTTGCAATGAAGTGTGCTAAAGTATTCATATCTTTTAGAACATTATTTGTCCTCCAGTTGGAAATCTACAAAGAAAAAAATTGACTTTTATTTGAAACAAGAGTATATCTGAGAATCCAAAACAGTGTATCTGCATATTGCTCCAGCACTCTAATATGGAAGTGTTTCAACAGGATGTTCTTTCAAAAACAAAAGGGGAAATAGTCCACATACTGACTAGAAATATGTTTGGCAGATGTGGGAGAATAATCTATTACAGTGGATTAATCAATTAATCAGGGAATTAATTTTATATATAACAAAACAGCTAGAGGTAAGCCAAGAGTTGGTACAGCTATTAAAAGAAACAAAAACTGAAGCTCCTTCTAACTTTCTGCTTTACTCTTCTTTACATGCAAATTTCTCCTCCTGATTGCAAGATGGTAGCTGTATCTTCAGATGTATCATCATTGTTCCAGGCAGACAAAGGTAGAAGTAAGAAAATCAAAAGATACTTTCTATTTGAGTTTTTCACTTTAAAATAATCAGGGAAACAATGGATTTCTTCGAAATTCTAGCTAGTATATTTCTAGTTATGTGACATTTACCAGAACAGAATAATAGAGCCAACTTTGAAAGGTATGAAAGGTTGAGTATTTTTAACTGGGAACGAAAGTATCCCAATTTGTTGCTGTTAGTGGGGAAAAAGTAGTTTATGGAGTTGGGCAGATAAATTTTGATACTGTTATGGAAGAAATGATTTATGGAGTTAGGAAGGCAAATAGCAATGTTTGCCAAAAGTATCATGAATAGAGAGAAAAACTACACTCTTACCAATGTAAAGAAAAATTACATGTTGGCTTTACTCTTATTTTTAGGGCTCATAAGCAAACAAACAATAATTTGCCTATTTCTTACTCCTGAAGTGGTTTATATTAATGCTATAAGAGAATCTTGCCTCCCTAAAAGCAATTTCAGTTTAAAGAACTTGAAGCTTTTTCATCCAATTCTAGGTTCATTAGCCTTCCTAGACTTATTTCTTCTCCTGTGAATTACAAATTATTTGCCTCTTTATTCAGGAACACACCATACCTGAAGAAAGTCCTTTGGCTCAATATTAGCTTTTTCTTTACACACACACAAAAGCACACAAAAAAAATCTAGCATAAATGCCAACTGGTATCTAATCTTGTTTCAAAAGAACTCATAATCCTTTACATGAATATATGTCAATATGAAGGAGATGATGATTTCCCTTTTCCAGGACAGAGGATAGAATTGTGTAAGTGTCTGATATCACAGTGATATTAGAAGAACACAAAAAGTCACTTTATGAGTATTTTCGTTTCTTAGGACTGTCATAGCAAAATACCACAGACTTAAGCACACAGAAATTTATTTTTTCATAATACTGGAGGCTAGAAGACAAGGATCAAGGTGTTAACAGGCTTGGTTTTCTCTGGGGTCTCTCTCCTTGGTTTGCAGATGGGCACCTTCTCTCTCTGTCCTTATATAGTCTTTCCTCTGTGCATACACATATCTTTGTGTTTCCTGAGTGTTCAAAGACAAAAATTTTTACCGTAATATTTTACCTAATGCTTCCCAGAATAGAATTTAGAGTCAGACAAACCTTGGTTTTAATGCAAGTTCTGATTATACTAGCCATAAAAGCTTGGCCAAAATAACTAACTTCAATTTCCCCATTTATGGTATGAAGGAAATCTAGTGGAGTGCTTTTGCTGATGGCCCCCACTGGAGTGCTTTCGCTGGTACTTCTGTTACTACACCAGAGAGCTTTTGCAAGAGGACCCCACTGCCCAGCCAGAGAGCTTTTGCAAGAGGACCCCACTGCCCAGCCAGAGTGCTTTTGCAGGGGACCCCCAGTGTCCCACCAGAGTGTTTTTGATGATGGCCCCTCACAGGAGTACTTTTGCTGGCATCCCTGCTGCCCTAGCGGAGTGCTTTCAATGGATGCCCCATCACCCACTGAAGTGCTTTAATCAGAGATTCCTGCTGCCCCATAGGAGTGCTTTTGTCAGCAGCCCCTGACATAGCAATTTTACCAGCACCCTGGGAGCACCTTGGCCCCTCCAGGGCAGCTTGTACTTGACCTCTGTGGGGATCCAGAGGACAAACCCATGTGCCTAGTTCCAGCCCCCCAGAGTTAGATCACCCAGCCCAGGAGTGCCAAGCTGAGCCTTGGTCCTCTGAAAGCATCCGGAAATGAAGACTGTCAGCTACATCCAAATTACACCATAGTCAAACCCTCAAGGGAAATAAACAACATAAAAACAGAAAGCCTCATCCAAAGGACAGCAGCTTCAAAGGATAAAGAAGTATCAGCTTTCACAGATTAGAAAGAACCAGTGTAAGAACTATGGCAACTCCAAAGTCCAGAGTGTCATCTTACCCTCAAATGATCATACTAACTCTCCAGCAATGGTTCCAAACCAGATAGCAATGGCTGAAATGACAAGCATAGAATTCAGAATAGGATGGCAAGGAAGCTCAATGAGATACAGGAGGAGGTTGAAACCCAACCCATGAAAAAGAGCAAAATGATCCAAGAATTGAAAGACAACATAGCCATTTTTAGAAAGAACAAAACTGAACTTGTGGAATTGAAAAATTCGCTACAAGAATTTCATAATACAATTGGAAGCATTAACAATGGAATTCACCAAGCTGAGGAAAGAATCTCAGAGTTTGAAGACAACTCCACGAATCAATGCAGGCAGACAAAAATAAAGAAAAAAGAACTTTAAAAAACTAACAAAATCTCTGAGAAATACAAGATTATGTAAAGAGACCAAACCTATGACCTGTTGACGTTCCTGAAAGAGAAGGAAAGAGAAGGAGAAAGAGTAGGAAACTTAGAAAACACATTTGAGGATACAGTCCAAGAAAATTTTCCCAATTTCACTACAGAGGTTAACAGGCAAATTCAACAAATTTGGTAAACCCCTGTGAGATACTATACAAGATAACTATCCCCAAGACACATAGTCATCAGATTCTCCAAGGTCAACATGAAAGAAAAACATCCTAAAGTCACCTACACAGAAGTGATAGACCGCTTACAAAGGGAACCCCACTGGGCTTACAGCATACCTCTCAGCAGAAACCTTACAAGCCAAAAGAGACCAAGGCCTTATTTTCAGCATCGTTAAGGAAAAGTAAGTCCATCCAAGAATCTTAATATTCTGCTAAACTAAACTTCTTAAGAAAAAGAGAAATAAAATCCATTTCAGACAACCAAACTCTAAGGGAATTTATTACTGCTAGACCTGCCGTATAAGAGGTTCTTAAGTGTGTTTTTGTGGTAGCATGTTTCTTTTGCTTCCATGTTTAACATTCCCCTAAGTACAGAGCCCACTGACACTATAAAGAAACTACACAATAAAGTCTAATCAAGCTAACAACACAATGATAGGATCAAATTCTCACATGTCAATATTAACCTTGAATGTAAATGGGCTAAACACCCTAATTAAAAGACACAGAGTTGCAAGTTGGATAAAGAAGCAAGATCCAGGCCAGGCCTGGTGCCTCACATCTGTAATTCCAGCACTTTGGGAGGTTGAGGCAGGAGGATCTCTTGAGCCTAAGAGTTTGGGACCAGCTGGGAAACATAGTGAAACACTGTCTCTACAAAAAAAAAAAGAAAAAATTTTAAATTATTAGGTGGGAGAGGTGGAAAGATGTGGAATTTATGACTCAGTCATAAATTCAGAAACAATTGAAACAAAAACAAAAATTGAGAAGTGGGCCCTAATTAAACCAAAGAGCTTTTGCATAGCAAAAGAAAGAGTAAACAGACAAACCACAGAATGAGAGAATGACAGAAAGCATTTGCAAACTATGTATCTGATGAAGGTCCAATATCCTGAATCTATAAGGAATTTAAACAATTGAACAAGCAAAAAACAAATATCTCCACTAAAAAAAATGGGCAAAGGACACGAACACACTTCTCAAAGAAGACATACATGTGGCCAACAAACATGAAAAAAATGTTCAACATCACTAACCATTAGAGAAATACAGATCAAAATCACAATGAGATACTCTCTCAGAACAGTCAGAATGGCTATTGTTAAACACTCAAAACATTACAGATGTTGGTGAGGCTGTGGAGAAAAGGGAATGCTTATAGACTGTTGGTGGGAATGCAAATTAGTTCAGCCACCATGGACAGCAGTTTGGGAATTTCTCAAAGAGCTTAAAACAGAGCTACCACTTGACCCAGTAATTCCACCACTGGGTGTATACCCACAGAAAAATAAATTGTTACACATGCACATATATGTTCATCACAGCACTATTCACAATAGTAAATACAGGGAATCAACTTAGATGCCCATCAACAGTGGGCTATATAAAGAAAATGTGGTACATATACACCATGGAATACTATGCACTCATTAAAAAATGAGACTATGTCCTTTGCAGTAACATGGATGTAGCTGGAGGCCAGTAACCTAAGTCAATTAACATGGGAACAATAAACCAAATACCACATGCTCTCACTTTTAAGTGGGAGGTAAACATTGAGTACACACAGACACAAAGACGGGAAAGAGAGACACTGAGAACTACTACTGGGGTAAGGGTGGGAGTGAGGTGAGGGCCGAAAAACTAACTTATAGGGTACTATGCTCACCACCTGAGTCACAAGATCATTCCTATACCAATCTTCACACAATGACATGCAACTTACCCGTGTAACAAACCTGCATGTGTACCCCCTGACCCTAAAAGTTGAAAATAAATAAATAAAATATATATGGGAAATAATATATACTTTTAGTGTTACAGAATGATTAAATATCAGCATATATATACATATATGTGTGTGTATATATATATTGCTTAGCACAGCACCTGGGACAACTTGGTATATAGCACAGAGAGGCTAAGATAGTTCCTTTGGGAGGCAGACTGTGACACTCACTAGCTTAGTGACTCTGGACAAGGTCTGTAACATCCTCTATCACACTTTCCTCATCTCTCTCTCCCTTCCTCTTTCTCTCTTTGTATGTGGGTCTCATCACTCATTCTGAAGGAAGCCATTGACATGTCCTAAAGACTCAGGTAGCCTATGAATAGACTTACTTGACAAGAAATAAAGCCCTCCATCTAACAGCCAGTAGGAACAGATGCCTGCCAGCAATCATGGGAGAGAGCCTGGAAGTGGATCTTCCAATTGCAACAGAGTCTGAAGGTGACTGCCAGTGAAGCTACAAGTTCTGCTGCAACCTCACGAGAATCTGAACCAGCCAGTCTGGAAGACCTTTTGGATCCCTGGCTTTCAGAAACTACAGATTATAATGAATACTTGTTACTTTAAGCTGTTAAGTTTTGTGGTAATTTATTACACAGTAGTGGTTAACTGTTTTCCCCCTACAACATTGAAGATAAAGACAAATAACCAGGTAGACAGAAAGTCTTTTTGTTTTTTTCAGATGACTCCTACACTTTCCCCTGGGAGTTTTTAAACATTATTAACCTTTATTTATAAAGACTTCAGGTTCGGAACAATTCGCACAAAGTGAAAAATCTGGTCAACATGATGACTCCAGATCCTTTTTTCATTTATTTTCATATCTGTAAAGAAGGAATATTTTTCATCACAGATTATATATGGACTGATAGAAAAGCCTGATGTAAAGTGAATCCAAGAGTGGGAAAAAACCCTTAAGGTTAAAGTAACTTTGTACCAACTTGGGAATTTTATAAAAATAACCTGTGGCTATAATTTTATTGAAAACTAGACCAAAGGAGCAAACCAAAATTGAAAGCATTGAGTTATTACTTTCCTGCTCTGACAGCACAAAGAAATCATTCTATATCTAGAAGGGCCCTCAGGTTTTCTACTGACTAAATTGTACATATGATGAGGCTGACTGAACATGACATTTTATATGATACTGACATTATACTGAAACTAGTCTAGAAGGCAGTTTTTTGGTTTTTGGTTTTTTTTTAAATGCCACTGATTTCCTTGGAGAAATAATAGAACTAATCTTCCAAATTGTTGTTACTTTTTTTTCTCCACCCTTGGTACCTTTCCAAAAGGGCTGCAGCTTCCCTTTAAGGCAGACAATGGATGAGATGATTTGGGCTTTTCAATATATTGCTGCTTATTTGGCAATTAGCTCCTTATCTCTCGGGAAATGTAAAAAAAGAACACACAGCAATTCGGAATGATGAAATCTTTTAATTTCATATCAAGGAACATAGATAGATGTAACCAGAATGCCCAGAGCAATCCTTGTCAGAGGGCCGTGGAAGCACAAAAACACCTTTGAAGTCCTGTGAGCAGCATCAGAGCCCGTCAATGATCTGTCACAATTTCACATGTCAAAGGCCTCAGCAAAGGCATTACCACATTGAATCTTTCCCTGAGATCTTAATCCGATAAATTATTTGCCTTCCCCCAACCCCAATTACTTTGTCAGTGCATTTATTGCACCATTCTTTTATTCTGCCTGTTAATATTGTTGTTTGTACAGTTGTCTTTATTTCACAAAGATGAATTGCCAGTAATTTTGCTCGACTTTGGGAATACAATGACAAAGGAGATATACAGTTCCTTAGCAGGACAAAGAGGATGCCACAGAGATCCTCACAATCCAGGAGAAACATTCTCCTTTCCTTTCTCCTTTCAAAATATTACCTGTCTCACCCCCTGTAACAGTCAGAGAGATCAGTATTGAGAAGGGGACTATAATTAAAACCCATTACTCACTTTTCTGTAAGAAATCATACAGATGAATCACATCATATTTAAAACATTCTTCCATAGACACAAGAACACCTAGTCTTCCAGTTCCCTATCTCCACCTCTGTATGTATAGTGCCTAAGCTTACTCAGCCTCCCATCCTGAATGTCTTCGTGCTTCCGATGTGCCCTCCAGTATGGCATCTGCAAAAAAGCCTGTATCAAGTTATCTGAATGATCCTATAACTTTCTTGCTTAGCCAAAACCAGCTGAAGGTTTGCTATGCCCTAATGACATTACTTTTCCCACATGGTCACAAATGGAGAAAGTTTGTTCACCCTCTTTACATAGAACTCTAGGAGGAGGCAGGTTGGTGTCCTCCTTGTTCTCTATTTCTCTATCACAGCTTCGAGATTAATGTTCCTCCCCTAGCCAAAAACAAACACGCAAACAAAGAAACTACATGAAACATATGCCATCTGACACCACCTTTCATTTTTCACAAGTATCTGCCCAGGCATTTCTTTTTCTCTCTTGTTTTCCTTTTTTTTTTTTTTTTTTTGAGTCTCACTCTGTCACCCAGCCTGGAGTGCAGTGATGTGATCTCAGCTCACTGCAACCTCCACCTCCCAGGTCCAAGTAATTCTCCTGCCTCGGCCTCCCTGTAGCTGGGACTACAGGCTCATGCAACCATGCCTGGCTAATTTTTGTATTTTTGGTAGAGACGAAGTTTCACCAAGTTGGCCAGGCTGGTCTCCAACTCCTGACCTCAGTTGATCCACTCGACTAGGTCTCCCAAAGTGCTGAGATTACAAGCGTGAGCCACCGCACCCAGCCCCGCCCAAGAATATCTATATTTATCGATGATTTTAGCACTTGTCTCCAAGTCCTTATTCCCTCAGAATTTCTGTTATTGTTCATGGTGAGTTTAATATCTCTAGATGATTCACTAAAACTTCTCACTCTGCAGGTCCTTAATTCTTTCCACGTCCAGTGTCTTACACTGATGTTCATGGTTATACCCTAAACCAGAGGGTGGACAAACTATGGCCCATAGCCAAACTGAGTCCACAGTCTGTTTTTGTAAAGCCTAAAAATGAAGGATGGTGTTTATATTTTTAAACAGAACACAGCCAAGTTCATTCATGTATATACTGTCGATGACTGTTTTCATGTTAAAACAGCAGAGCTAGTAATTGAGATCAATTCCATTGCTTACAAAGTGAAAATAGTTACTATCTGATCTTTTACTTAAAGGTTTGTTGACCCCTGCCTCCTAGACCTTCTTATTACCAATAACTTCAACAGTCAAATCTTAAACCAGCTTAAGGATGGATGGATGGATGGATGGATGGATAGATAGATAGATAGATAGATAGATAGATAGATAGATAGATGATAGAGACTTATTGCAGGATTGCAAGGCTAAGGAGTAGCTAACAGACTTTTTAAAAAGGAAGGAAAATCTAAAGGAACTATAACAGGGAAATCACACTGCATTCTTGTCCCTACTCCTCTCTGTGAGTTGAGTTTATTGCGTCACCTTGTGGACAATTTTATCCACCAGTAAGTCGGAATCGGGAAGGGCAATCATGGATCTAGAATCTGTTTTAGGTTTACATTGTCCCTGTTTAGTGACCCTGAGAAAAAAAAAGGGCTTCTCTTTTTACTTGCTCGTATAAAATTCCAGGGAAGAAATTGAATTGTGCTGGCTTAAGTCACACACCATTTGATAAACAACTCCACTTGTATGGATAGCATGTTATGATTAGTCACACTGGGTCATATGAGCTCCCTGGTGGCTGGACAGGGGTTTGGGTGGGCAGGATACTCTATGGACATTCCTACAATAATTACAAAAGGTGGTTAAGGAATATATTCCAGAAGACAGGTGAGGGTACATGGTTCTTCTACCAGAAGAAGGGGAAAGGATTAATAACCAATCCTCTGTCTCCCAAAAAAGATATCCACTCTATTTTCTTGTGAAGATTGTAGTCTTTAGGTGCTTTATCCTTGGGCATTTAAAGGAAAATATAAATTACATAGAATTTTAAATGATAATGACAATGAAATAGACATTACAGGGAGAAGACAGAGACTTGCTTAAATTTCTAAATGCCCATTTAGTCCCTATGTAAGGGAAGCTAAGCAGTGTTGGGCTACAAATTAACCTCTACTAAAGGTGGAATTTGCTTGAATATTCATAAAATCCTGGAACCCTTAGTTGGCATGGTGCACTTGGTCTTAGGCGCACATCTGGGATCACTTGCTGTGGGTGGGATAGAACAATTATTTCAAAGAAGGTGGGAAATACTCTAACACCTTTTTATAACATTGTTAGCAGAAATCAAGAGTCTTTGGGGGCACCATGCTACATCCTTAAATATGTAAAAGGACAAGTTTCATCCAATCTCTAATCATATAATTTTTAGATAACAGAGCTTCTCCTGGAAATTTCCAGATATTACATGTCTTGTCTATTCTTGCAAAATGTGTTAACTGTGTGTAAACTCTCAACTGAGTATAGCCACACATAGTCTTGCAGTACCTTACTGAGGCACACAAATTACAGCCTATAACACTATCCCTGAAAGAAGAAAGAACTATCAGAAAGAATGTAGAGTCTCCTGTCTATAAAGGATTTGCTGTAATTCTCTTCTGATTTGGCCCTTACTTGCTACTATAGAAATCCACACATAACTGCAATGTGATGGGACAGGATAGTCCCATCCTAACAAAGGAGAAGGGGATATGTTTCCTTCCCTTTTCCCTCTGAATTCCCGGAATCCAGTAGGGGAGCATTAGGAGAGGAGGGCCACCACACAAACCTCAGCACAGCAGAGGACGCAACCACACTAGAAAGTTCTTTGATGAAGAACACACATCAGACATTTCACATACAAACATCAGTAAGCTCAGCCACAGTAAGTGAGAGGAAACAGGCACCTTAAAAGAGGGGACAAATGGTTGTGGCATTTAGAAGAAGCAGTTAGATATGAATGAATCTCACTTCATTGAATATTCTTTAAAATTTGCTTGAAACTTTGAAGGATTTCAATAATCTTCATGTCCAAGGGAGAGCTGCTTTAATAGAAAATTATAATTGTTCCTTTTTGTGTGAACCGAATGGGTGTCTTCATGATCAAAGTTATCTTCATTTGGTTTTATAAATTTAACTGTCTTAGTATATTGAGATTTCTTTAAACAAGAAGCAAATTATATATATATATATATGTGTGTGTGTGTGTGTGTGTGTGTGTGTGTGTTCATTGGCTTAATGAACATATTTATGTTCATTGGCTTAAAGAACATATATATGTTCATTTGCTTAGTATAAGACAGACATATAAACATATATATTCATTTGCTTCTTGTATGTGTGTGTGTGTGTGTGTATATTTACTTTAAGTTCTGTGATACATGTGCAGAACCTGCAGGTTTGTTACATAGGTGTACATGTGCCATGGTGGTTTGCTGTACCTATCAACCCATCATGTAGGTGTTAAGCCCAGCATGCATTAGGTATTTGTCCTAAGGCACTCCCTCCCCTTGCCCGCCACTCCCGACAAGCCTTGGTGTGTGATGTTCCCCTCCCTGTGTCCATGTGTTCTCATTGTTCGACTCCCACTTACGAGTGAGAACATGTGGTGTTTGGTTTTCTGTTCCTGTGTTAGTTTGCTGAGAATGATGGTTTCCAGCTTCATCCATGTCCCTGCAAAGGACATGAACTTATTCTTGTGGGGTTTTGTTTTGGTTTTGTTTTGTTTTGTTTTGTTTTTGAGATGGAGTCTCACCCTGTCTTGCAGGCTGGAGTGCAATGGTGCAATCTCAGCTCACTGCAACCTCTGCCTCCCAGGTTCAAGTGATTCTCCTGCCTCAGCCTCCCAACTAGCTGGGATTACAGGCATGTACCACCATGCTTGGCTAATGTTTTGTATTTTTAGCGGAGATGGGGTTTCACCATGTTGGCCAGGCTGGTCTTGGACTTTTGACCTCATGATCCACCCGCCTTGGCTTCCCAAAGTGCTGGGATTACAGGCATGAGCCGCTGTGCCTGACCGAACTCATTCTTTTTTATGGTTGCATAGTATTCTATGGAATATATGTGCCACAATTTCTTTATCCAGTCTATCATTGATGGCCATTTGAGTTGGTTCCAAGTCTTTGCAATTGTAAATAGTGCTGCAGTAAACATATGTGTGCATGTGTCTTTAAAGTAGAATGATTTATAATCCTTTGGGTATATACCCAGCAATGGGATTGCTGGGTCAAATGGTATTTCTGGTTCTAGATCCTTGAGGAATTGCCACACATCTTCCACAATGGTTGAACTAATTTACACTCCCATCAACAGCATAAAAGCGTTCCTATTTCTCAACATCCTTGCCAGCATCTGTTGTTTCCTGACTTTTTAATGATCACCATTCTAACTGACATGAGATGGTATCTCATTGTGGTTTTGATTTGCATTTCTCTAATGACCTGTGATGATGAGCATTCTTTCATGTTTGTTGGCTGCATAAATACCTTCTTTTGAGAAGTGCCTGTTCATATCCTTTGCCCACTTTTTGATGTTTTTTTTTTTCTTGTAAATTTGTTTAAGTTCCCTGTAGATTCTGGACATTAAACTTTTGTCAGATGGATAGATTGCAAAAATTTTCTCCCATTCTGTAGGTTGCCTGTTCACTCTGATGATAGTTTTGCTTGCTGTGCAGAACTTCTTTAATTAGATCCTATTTGTCAATTTTGGCTTTTGTTGCAATTGCTTTTGGTGTTTTAGTCATGAAGTCTTTGCCCATGCCTATGTCCTGAAGGGTATTGACTAGGTTTTCTTCCAGGGTTTTTATGGTTTTAGGTTTTACAGTTAAGTCTTTAACCCATCTTGAGTTAATTTTTGTATAAGATGTAAGGAAGGGGTCCAGTTTCTGTTTTCTGCATATGGCTAGCCAGTTTTCCCAGCACCATTTATTAAATAGGGAATTCTTTCCCCATTGCTTATTTTTGTCAGGTTTGTCAAATATCAGATGGTTGTAGATATGTGGTGTTATTTTTGAGGTCTCTTTTCTGTTTCATTGGTTTATATATTTTGTACCAGTACCATGCTTTGTTGGTTACTGTAACCTTGTAGTATAGTTTGAAGTCAGGTAGCATGATAACTCCAGCTTTGTTGTTTTTGCTTAGTATTATCTTGGCTATACAGGCTCTTTTTTGGTTCCATATGAAATTTAAAGTAGTTTTTTCTAATTCTGTGAAGGAAGTCATTGGTAGCTTGATGGGCATAACATTGAATCTATAAATTACTTTGGACGGTATGCCATTTTCATGATATTAATTCTTCCTCTCCATGAGCATGGAATGTTTTTCCATTTGTTTGTGTCCTCTCTTATTTCCTTGAGGAGAGGTTTGTAGTTCTCCTTGAAGAGATCCTTCACGTCCCTTGTAAGTTGTATTCCTTAGTATATTATTCTCTTTGTAACAATTATAAATGGAAGTACACTCATGATTTGGCTCTCTGCTTGTCTATTATTGGTGTATAGGAATCCTTGTGATTTTTACACATTGATTTTGTATCCTGAGACATTCCTGAAGCTACTTATTAGCTTAAGGAGTTTCTGGGCTGAGATGATGAGGTTTTCTAAATATACAATCATGTCATCTGCAAATAGAGACAATTTGACTTCCTGTCTTCCTATTTAAATACGCTTTATTTCTTTCTAATGCCTGATTGCCCTGGCCAGAACTTCCAATACTATATTGAATAGCAGTATTGAATATTTTGAGGGACATGTGAAGCAAGACTATTATCAGCATTAACTGGGATATGAATGAAGTAAGGTAGGACTAGTCAGGTCAGTTATTATACTAACTGAAATAAAATTATGATTTCATCTTTACAGTACCATATTTATGACCATCAGTCTTGCCTATTCTTATTTATATGAGAATATAATGATGAAAATAATTAATACCTCAAAACCAGGGAACTAAAGGGAAGAAAAAGTCACCCAAATCAAAATTCCACTTTTGAAGAAAGCTGAGTTCCATAGGAGAGGCCCAACTAAAAGAATACAATTTAAAGTTAGGCATGCAGATTATAATGCCAAGGTTTTTGTGTATGTACTATATCTATAAACAGATATGCATATTAAAAATAACAAAGGGAAACGCATCAAAATATTCATGGAAATGGAAATTATATTAATAGTAATGAAAATTTATCTGAGTGATTAAAGTATTAGTGATTTTAAACACTATTTTTATTTTTCAAATTCTACACAGTGAAGTTATATCATTCACATAATTTTTAAAAGCCAAAAAAAAAAAAAAAGGATTTAAAAAAGTTAAAAGAGGCATTATATAGTTAAAAGTCAAATCATTTTTAATGGATGGGCATCTGTACTTTAGAAAGAAGTTGCAGCATGGAAATCTATTGGTGATCTATTTCAGTTGTTCTATAGTTAGCCATAAGCCTTTCAATAGGTGACCTAAATTTCCTATATTATGAATGAGCAGCAGCAAAAGTAACTATCTCTTCTGATTCATAATTAAGAAGCATATTTAATAGTCCTATTGATTTGGTTAAGTAATAAACTCATCATTTTTTCATCAATTTGATTTTGAAGGGTTTTTTGGCACAAAAGTATAACTGTTAACCATATTTAATTTTTCTTAGGTTAAGAAACAAACCCAACACTATTACAGTGTTTTCACAGGGATCTGGAAAGAATGTCTGAGGCAAGCCATGGTGGCTCACACCTGTAATGCCAGCACTTTGGGAGGCTGAGGAGGGTGGATCTCTTGAGGTCAGGAGTTCGAGACAAGCCTGGCCAACATGGTAAAACCCTATCTCCAGAAAAAATAGAAAAATTAGCCAGGCATGGTGGCACTCATCTATAATCTCAGCTACTCAGGAGGTTGAGGCAGAAGAATCACTTGAACCCTGGAGGCGGAGGTTGCAGTGAGCCGAGATCACGTCACTGCACTCCAGCGTGGGCGACAAAGTGAGTGAGACTCTGTTCCCCCACCAAAAATAAGAGAATGTCTGAGGCCTATAATTATGCTATGATAACTAATAAAAATATTGTCTATTCAGAATAAGGAAAGGGAGTTTTGAGTTGCTGTTTCTACTACCATCCTCCTACTCCTACTCCTTCTCCAGGATCCACAGCAGTAACAGCAGAGGGCCTTGGGGAACACATATCTAGTATCCCCAGTGGCCAGTTGACCCCCATCTTAAACCAGGTGAGCATCCATGAAAACAGCCACCTTTGCCACTCTAAGCAAATACCCATGAAAGATCATTCAGAGTTCTCATATATTAGTGAATTATGTATCACTGTGCCTGTCTTGTTTTCCTTTCAATTCTATTATATCATTGATTGACCTTGGACTTTTCTACAGCTGCAAAAACGTCTTGGTTCCACTTTACTTATGACTATATTTTCTCTTACTGTTTCTGTGTACTCTTCCTCCAAAACTCGTCTCCCTTTAGACAACATTATTAGGTTTAATTCCAAGTGAACAGTAACCAAAATAATGATTAAAATGTATATTTAGAAATTTGCAGGAGTAGATATTGGAAAATGAGGGTATCTATTTAAATTACGGAGGAAACTAGATGATGGCAATTATAGCATATTTAAATTTATGGGATGGATAGATTTCAATGTTATCACTATAGTTCTGTGTGTATTTGTATAAACTAATTTATATAAACTAATGTCAAAGGTCTGAAATTGAGTCCTACTCTTCCTGGCTTATTTATAGAAAAACTGGCTGCATGGCCTTTGCAAGTCCCTTCATCTTTCTGCATTTCAGTTTCCTCATAAGTGGGAGGAATTTACTTACCTATTTCTAGGGACCCTTCATATATAAAATTGGATTATTCTGAGATCTTTCCCTGGTCTTCCTCTCATAATTAATTGAAGTAAAGTCCCATCAGTCTCACAGCCCCCTTCATCTCTTATTAAACAAGGATGGCTCTGTGTTGCTGTCTGTTCTAAAGGTCTCTTAAAGAGAAATCAAATTTTTTGAGATTCTCGAGTCCTGATTGACTGGGACCTTTACATCCTAACAATAGCTATTTGATACAGTCACTCGATAAGGCAAAGATTCTTCTGTTGATGTGTGTTTAAGTGCCTGTGAGTTCAGCCAACAAAAAAATCCATTTGGTTGAATAGTCTTAGCATGAAACAAGGCCTCATCCCAAGGGATGTAAGGTAAGATAAAGTGTTGGGTCATCTTTTGTTGAAATCTTTGTACAATCCAAATGCCTTAGCTGATAACTTGGTAGGCACTGGGGATATAATTAAGGTAGATTTATATTTTTTAATGAATTCTATGGTTTCTCAAATAATAATAGCAGCAATCATTGAGAGAGTAAGCCATCCACTAGCGCTGCAGTCAAAAATAATGCATATATTCTGTATTTCATAAAAATCTGCATAGTGAGAGAAATAGAAATATATATATATATTTTAAATGAACTTACACATACTGATCCAAAATTTTATATCTTAACAGCTTATGGACATACATGATAAAATCAAATCATTATTCTAAACCTATTAGTCAAATGGTTTATTAGCAGTTGGACAACTTTATGGTAAAGGGAGGTCTACATTTCAGGCTGAGACATTCCTAGTTGGAGATGTATAAAAAAGTCCAAAAAATCCCAAATGAAATTTCAAAATATCTCTATGATGAGGACTTTTATTTATAAAACTTTCAATATTTTTAAGCATCTGAATAATACTTTTAGTGGTTTAATGACATTATTAGCATCTAATCCCATGCCTTTATGCCTTTCTCCAAAAGTTCAACAGGCATTTTGCTAAAATCATGAAATCTTAAATTTGATAAGCTGTAGGAAATGACTTTCTCTAATCTTTTGTCTTTTTTTTTTTGTTTTTTTGCTTGACTCTTGTCCATTCTTAAACATCTGTTTGGCAAGGCTTTTCCTAATTCTATTTCCCCTAATAGATTAACCACTACCTCATCTCTGTTTTCCCTTTACCTTGGATATATTTGTGACATGAATGCACCATTCCATGTTTTAATGGTTTGTATATCTGTCTCCCCCATAATGCTGTCTTGTCCATCTCTGTGTCCCTAATACAAGGCACGGGGCCTGGCATACAATATGGGCTCAGTACATATTATTGAACTTGTGAGAAAACTGAGTCTCAGAGAGACGCTGTTGTTGTTTTTTTTTTTTTTTTTTTTGAGATGGAGTCTCGCTCTGTCACCCGGGCTGGAGTGCAGTGGCCAGATCTCAGCTCACTGCAAGCTCCGCCTCCCGGGTTTACGCCATTCTTCTGCCTCAGCCTCCCGAGTAGCAGTTTTTTTTGTATTTTTTAGTAGAGACGGAGTTTCACCGTGTTAGCCAGGATGGTCTCGATCTCCTGACCTCGTGATCCGCCCGTCTCGGCCTCCCAAAGTGCTGGGATTACAGGCTTGAGCCACCGCGCCTGGCGATGCTGTTGTTTTCTTGAGATAATACGGCTCATTTGTAACAGTGTTTGTACTGGAATTCAAATGACCTACCCTTAGCATAATGCCCCTCACTTAATTCACACATATTGAAGGAATTAATGAATCAACATATTAATAAATCAATTGTTCTTGAGCATTTTCCATTGTACTATCCAAATCAAATAATAAATATAACATATTTTTTTTAACCAGTCTTCTGGCTACCTGGCTTGAATGAAGCAAGTAATGAGAAAATGAGATTAATAAAACATCAATGAGACCAGATATTTCACATACATTTTGATTATCGTGGCCTCATGGAGATACAGTTTATATCAATCAGATATGCTAAACTTTATCTGGTAATAAAATTCTATCATTAATATCTAACAATCTAAGCTAGTGATCTGAGAGACAACTTTCTCACCAAGTCAAATATCTACCCAGTCAACACAGCTATCCCACGATTCTTGTTTGGAAAATTTATCCTCTTGGGCATGGATCAGTCCATGTGTCACAGATGCTTTAAGGATAGCTTACTGGCTTCTCTTTTGTTCTGAAAGCAAAAAGGTAAACTTTGTATTGAATTGAATGCTCAACAATAGCTCATTTGACTTTAAGGGCTGTAATATGTTTTGGGTATATCCCTCCTCAGAAATGAAACAAGAACCCTCTTTCTTCGGATAGCCACAGGACTTCCACTCTGATGTCAACCAAATACCTGTGCATACCTTGCCTTACCAGAGAGGTCTTTCCACACTCACTTTTTCTAAAATAGGACCACACTCTGGCTTTCCCCTTCATCATCCCCTTTCCCTGCTTTTCTTGCAACTATTATCACCTAACACTCTTATTTTCTCATTTTTTTGTTACTACATGTGTGTATATAATATGTTTATGTTGTCCAGAGTTTACACATTCAATGTTTTTGGGGTAATTAGTAAGCAATATCATAGACACACCAGAAATTCTGTTGGGAGTACAATTCAGAATCAAGATTCAAAAATTGGTAAGGACATTGTAGGTCATGTGGTACAAACTATTTATTTTGTAAGTATGAAGTCCAATGCTAATAATAACAGCTTTTTAATTGCACATTTCATGTTCCAGGCACTGAGTAAAGTGCTTTACATGCATAAACTCTTATGACACCATGGCAATTTTATAAGAGGGATTTTGTAACTATATCTTATTAATTTAAAAATAAGCATTTTTTACATTTCAATTTTAAGGTTTTAAAATTATCATAATCGAAATCAGAATGATTATTTCAAGCATTTGGGAATTTGTGTGAGTTTGGAAAATACAAGAAGTAAAAAAATCAAAGAGAAGGTCTTTGTTTAAATAAAATAATAAACTTTACTGTGTTTACTGATCTGTAATTTTTCAAAAAAAGGATGTAAAAATAAATTTTCTAGTAATGTAGCTTCTATTTTTTCTCTGATTTGTTAAGAAAGAAGAGTTCACAATCCTTCAAATGCAAGAACCACGTCCTCATCCCCTCTATCATGTACAATGTGTGAAACATCATTTTTCCAGTGCTAGTATGAGACTCCGCCATATGGAAGAGTGGCTGGAACAACCAGGATCATGGGTCCTGAGGTTGTTTTCCAAGGTAACAAGGTAAAAACCAGGGGACATTGACAAGGAAAATGTATAAGTAGAATAACAAAGTTAAATTTCAGAAGTCCAAAGTGGAGTGGATAAGGTTAAAAGGCAGAGCTGCTATCCAAACACCTCAACAAAGTAGAAAGTGTGATTAGAATAAAAGATTGGGGTCAGCTTTGACAAAATCAAACTTGGCAAGGGGATGGAGCAGATTCTGACAATTGTGCCCCCTAAAAACCAAGCATGAGTGATTTTTAATTGTTAGACACAACTGTGTGCCCCAGGACCCCTGGCTTTAGGAGCAGATAAGCCTCTGAGATACTTTCCACTCCACAAGGAGCAGACCCTGATGACTGCACTTGGGTGGGTCCTCCTGGAGCACTAATCATTCTAACAACCAATATCTGGCTAATGAAACAGATGAAATTAGAAATCCACCAAGAGACTCAAGAGACAATAGGATGTCAGGCATAACCTTCAATGAACATCTCCTCACAAACACATGTTAACATGCTGCACAACAGCCTTTTTCTTGGGTCTCGAGAGTACCAGAGTGACAGATTATCATGTGCACAGTAATCCAAGTGGATGACATTCTGTCAAGGCTGTCCTAATTACAGTCTTGCATTTATGACACAGCAATAGGGAAGATCATTCTCAACTCTAATCCCTGTTGTTTTGTAGGCTAGTTATTCAGCTTCCAAATAGAGCTGCCTCAGAAAAAAAGCCCATTTGTAAATTTAAAGTGATCAGGTTAAAGTGATAATATGAACAAGTATTTATTAATTTATGAATACAAAGGCTTTCTTCTAACACAAAAATATCTTAATGAATGTAATCACACTTGGCAATCCCTGCTAGACACTTATGAATAAGAATAAACGCTCATGAAGAACTGCTCTTGGTTTTTAACAGTTTTACATTTCAAAAAATAAAAAGCTCAGCAGTTAACTGCTGCAGTGACGATGCAGAGGATTCAACCTTCCACTTGAATATTTCAGCCTGACATCGCTGTTTATTCACCAGATGAATGCTGGTTTATCCAGGCCACTTGAACAGGGCAACACTGAGTCAGAGGAAGAGTGTTGCCGCAGCATTTGAGATGTTGAGTACAGCTCTAAGCTGCTGTTTGGGGACTGTTAGCCACTGACTGCAGCTAGTCCTTATCGAATGCCTACTATTCACTGGTGAATTTTTGAAGACATTGATATATTTTATCTGATTTCATCCATATATCAAACTTCTGAAGGAGAATTACTTTTCCTCATTTCACAGATAAGGAAACACAGGATTATATTAAATAAAAGTTAAATAATATATCCAAGGTCACACGATTACATGGAGGCAATGGAAAAGTGCCTCTCCCATGGGAGATGGGTACAGGGGCAGGCGGGAGGATAGAATTAGGGATAAAGAAAAAATTTGCTCTGTCTGAATTGAATTAATAAGATCCATATGCAATATCTGTGTGTAAGCCTTTTATAGAAGTATAGAATTAGGGATAAAGGAAAAATTTGCTCTGCCTGGATTAAACTAATAAGATCCATTTGCAATATCTGTGTATAAGCCTTTTATAGAAGTAAACTCCAACTTTTCTTTTCTAATTTTTTTTTCTTTTTTAGTTTTATGAAGTATGACTAAAGACATTTTAAGATTTTGTAAACACCAGAATCTTGGGTCAACATCAGGCAGTTATTTTCAGAAAATACATAATAGGAGTAGAATTGGAATGTTTGAATTTAGAATATTACCCACTTGTATTGTACTGTGTTTAGAGTAGTATTTGTCAGAGCAGAGTAGGGGGAATTGTCAGTCCAGAGAAACAAGAGACCCAAACAGCTAGAAGCCGGCTATGCCCATTTAGAACTTCATACTTGTGGAGGCAGACACGGCCTCATCAGGAAGAAGGTTCATCAGATTGTTTTGACAATATGCCATGAAGCATGTGAATTGTAAAACTCCCCTTGTTTTGATCCACGCTCAGCAGGCAGGCTTCTGATGGTAATTTTGCTTCCTGAACATCACATTTAATCGGAAAGATTCTATTGATGCAAGCATTCTAGTTTGCTTACCATTGCATTTATTACTGTAAATTAGTCAATCAGAGTCATGGAGATGTGTCAGTTTCCACAAGCCTGAATAACATAAGCCTACTCCTGAAAGGTATGTCAGTTCTCAGTGTGCTAATAAAACAGCATGAAAATAAGGGGACCAAATTCCAAAATGATGAACTCACCAAATGATTATACCTATACCTGCGTACGAGGCCTCTTCAACCCAGAGAGCTCTGTACAACATAACAGTCATGGTGCAACTGGGCTGGGAGAAAATTAATCCAGGGATAAGTTCTTCTTGAAACCAGCTGTTTCTCACTGTCAAAACAATTCCCAGTGTAATCCACTGGTCCATACATCTTATAGGAATCCCCACCCCTCCCCGCAAAAATAAAACAGCAACCAGCACTTAAAGAAAATAATACACAACAGAAAACCCTAGTGAATATATCTAATACATGGAAAAAAAACTCCTCCCTCAGCTAAATACCAGACATGCAGTCAAGCAATACTTCAGTAGCAGCTGGAACTTCAATAATTGTGCTCTTAAAAAGACAACTGTTACCCCATGTTCAAATGATCAGCTCTAACTCCGTTGTCCAATAAAAAGAACCAGGGCTCTTTGAAGAAATGGCTACTTTTAGAGCTGGGGGCATGGGATAGACAAGGTAAATTAGGAGTATCTTACAGTGCCAGGATTTAAGGAAGTGCTCAGAGAATAGAAGGATGCAGGCATGTCAGAGCCAACCTGAAAGACCTTCTAATGGCCAAAGCTGGAGCAATGAGAAGAAAATAAATAAGGATAATATTGAGTGATAAGGCAAAGCATAAAAGAAATATCCCAAGTCCATGCTGATATAAATAAATGACTGAATACATAAGCAAAGGTGGAGATGAGAATTTCAAATAGTCTATGTGGCTTCCCCCCTCTCCAGGCAGTGGAGCTTAAACTGCCAACCACTTTTGACTGTGGGCTACATGTAATGACTTGTTTCCAATGTATAGAATAGGGAAAGTAGGGAGCGCAGGTGACTTTACAATGGAGAACCCAGGTCTGGTGATTAAGATTAACATCTCCATATCTGCATCACAGGAATAGCACGTAGCCTTGATAAGATGTGACGTGAATTTGCCTCTGTGATCTTTCTCACAAAAGCCCAACATCCCAGTTAAACCATGAAAAAATATTAGACACATCCGTATTTAAGGACATTTTACAAAATACTCCTCAAAACTGGCAAGGACATACAAACCAAGAATGATGGAGTAACTGTCACATAGTGGAGATTACAAAGGAGGCATGATGACTAAATGTAATGTGGAATCCTTGAGAGGATCCTCGAACAGAAAATGGACATTAAGGGAAAACTAGTGAAATCTGAATAAAGTCTGGAGTTCAGTAAACAATATTGTACCAATGTTGTTTTCTTAGCTGTGATATATGTACCATAGTAAAACAAGATGTTAGCATTAAGGGAAACTGGGTGAAGGGTACAATGGAGCTCTCTGCATTATCTTTGCAATTTTCCTATAAATTAAAAAGCATTCTAAAATTAAAATCTTATTTTAAAAATTATTGCTTTCTTTAGATTTTATCTGTATTGTATTTTAAAGGTATGCAATGAAAAATTCTGTAAGGTGGATTTTGACATTTCTAATTGTTTTGCAACGGTCAAGTCAACTTTGAAAGATTTCATTTGGATTTGAGCAACACAGCAATTAAATTAGATGCCACATCAAACCGTCTGTACTCAGGATCTTGTAAGGCACAAGCCCTTTGACCTCAATTATAATAGTAGAAACTTGTTTTGATCTGGCTCCTTAGTTTCTAGTAAAGGTTAAACCTGGTAGTAAAAATGAGTAGATAGCAAATGAAGAAAAACAAGATCAATAAAGCAATCTTGTCCTTATAGATTCTCAGTTTACCTCAGAAGAAAATAAACAGGTGTGTTTTGAAGGGGTGCCCCATGAGAAGCAGAGTTGTGACAGAAAGTTATTTATTCATTCAATAATCTACACAATAAAAAATAGTGTTTGCCTATTGTGAACTGGCTAATCTACAAATAGAGAGAAAATAAAGCCCCTGTTATCATCATCAATGAAGTCATAATCTGGGGACAGAGGTAGGCAAGGAGAGGGAGAATATAAATCACTGATGAGTGCTAGGACGCCAACTTCCTCCAATGTTCATGCTTAGTGAAATGGGCAAGAGGCTGCCTCAGTGCACTGCCTCTCTCCACACTATCAATGGGTAAGAATTTAGAGATCATTCCAGATTTATGAAGAAAAAAATTCAGATTAAAAACTACCTTAAAAATCTTATCTCCTTTTTTAAGAAGTCATTACTTAATGAAAATTTATCTGTCTCCTTCAAATTTTGTTCCTGCTACAACCACCTAGACCTTTATTACTTAACCATTTTTATGCCCACTTACAAGTAAGTCACCATAGTGACCTAATGGCATTGGCTTATCCTTAAAAGGAGATTTATGATTCCTAAAGATTTCTAAATGCAACCCCTAAATGAGTGAAGACTGTTGTTACCAATACTGTACCATACAAATTCTTTATCTCCTCTCCCTTTGCAATCTGGACATGAAATGTTACCTGGCCAGTATCTGCCTTGACCAGCAAGTCATAGGCAGCATTTGAGATTATGTTTTGTTTTAAATCATTTTTACTGATGAACAAAATATACTCCCTTTCAGTGTACATTTCAATATGTTTTGATAATGAATATGTGTATGTAACCACTGCAATGACAAAGATATAAAACATTTTTCCATCACCCAAAAATGTCCCATACTCCCACTTCAGCCCCAGGCAACAATTTTATTAATCTGAGTATTCTGGGAAGCAGATGCCAAGAAAGGATTAACCATGAAACAGGTTTAGGGGAAATGCTGTGAAAGATAAAGGGAAGAGAATCCTGAGAAAACCTGGAGAGCCTACAGAGTATGCAGTTCCAACACCTGTAAAAGAAAGGAAGAAGGCAGGATGAGGGGGTAAAAAAAGGCCTAGATTGCAGTGCAATTCCAAGAAAGGTTTGGTCAGGCTGAGGGGGTGTCCTCAAGGCAGTCTCCCACTGGAGGATTCCTGTGTCTCTTAGGAATGGGCCTTAATCAGTACATCCTCTGTGCTCAGCTGCTGGCTGGGTGTAGTATCCCATTGTAGGATTACCACAGTTAGCTTACCCATTCACCTGCTGCTGGACATCAGCATTGTTTCCAATTTGGAGCTATTACAAATAAAGCTGCTGTGAACATTTACGTGTAGCTCTTTGCGTAAATGTGTGCTTTCATTTCTCTAGGTAAATACATAAGAATGGGACTGCTGGGGCATATGGTAAGTATTAATAGTTTAACATTACAAGAATCAGCCAAATTTTTTTCTTAAGTGTTTGAGTCAGTGTACATTTTACAAGATTTCCAGTTGCCTCCATCTTCTCCAAAACACGGTGTTCGTCTTTTTAGTTTTGTCACTTTTAAGTGAGTATATAATGGTATTTCAATGTGGTTTTAATTTGCCTTTTCTTGATGACCAGTGATGAGAGTCATCTGTTCATATATTTATTGGTAACCCCTTTTAAAAGTTTCCAAGAGTCTCATCCCATTATAGCATCAGCTAAAAGGCCCATTACAGCATTAGCCCAAAATCACTGAAATCAGACCCAGCCATAAATGAAGTTCCAGGGTGTAATGTGTTAAGTACTGTCCCTGGGGCACAATTCCTCTCTTTTGTCAGATATATGTTGAAAATATTTTCTCCCAGTCAGTGTCTTTCCTTTTCATTTGCTGGGACTTTATGATAAGCATAATCCCTAGGCAACATATCACCGGAAAAATAAAACAAGTTTATATTTAATATACCTATGAGTGTAACAGCTCACCTTGGACACACTTAGACCAAATATATGTCTTCTTAAAGCACCATTCTGTAAAAGATTTTGTTGCCTGCTTCCTCTCAGCAGGAGATCTTAACAGGAAGAACATCAGGTAGGTTGATAAGTCTAGATAGCTAAATATCTCAAGACCTGAAGATATGGTAATTCAAAATGGTACCTAGTAATCACCTACTACACACCATTTTGAATTGCCAACTACCTACTGGATAATTCCATCTCGATCTTTAATTTGGGACATCAGAATTAATTGAAATTATTGATCCCACAAGGTAGAATGAGAATTAAAACAACTATAATTTTTAATAATCACAAATAGCATAAAGCAGTTTCTCCTTACTAAACAGCTGGAAAAACTGACTGGCCAGGCCGGATGGCTAAGATCATTGTTTCTCCTGTGATGTAGATGATTCCCTTTCCTTCTCTGTCCAGTTTCTGGTGACTCAACTCTGTATCCCAAGCTGCCCTCCACAGGGATGTTGTTTGAAGGTAACACCATTTATCTCTATATGTAGAACATGTTTAGTCTCTGGATTTGAAACCCTGAAGTTTTGCTCAGTGATTTTGAACACTCTTCCACGGTAATACCGATTACTTTTTCTCTCCTGTCAAATAGTATTTAGAAAATGCCTGATGCTCTGTTCTCATCACAGGGCATGGCTTCTTATTCTCTCCGGGTGGTGCATCGCGTCTGTGTGCCTGTGCACGAGGGGCCTCCCTGCTCTCCTGGTGGGTTGAGATGCCTGAACCCTCTTAGCTGGTGAATATCACTTTATTTGCTTACAAGACCAAAATAGTTTACTTGTTGGAAAGACATATAACACCGTTATATTTCCTGTGCAATGTTTTAAGCTAACTCTTCAATATCTTCCTGTCTGCAGAGATTTTATTGTTCAAACACTTTACATCCATTTATTCAAAGTTTATTAACCTCTTGATCTATCAGAAAGCATCTTACTTATCAGGAGAGCAGGAGACGGGGAGACAGAAGAAAGATGGAAAGAAGAGGATGGAGAAAATAAGAAGAAAGTGAAAAGATGCACATTTTTATCAGGTTACCACAGAGTACCTGACAGTGAAGTGATTTATCCATGTTCCTTATTGAGGGGAAAATAGTAAATCAATCTAAAAAAAAACCTCAAAGAAGTTGTAAGATACTCCTTTGACTAGAAATATAGATATTCTTTTAACCTTATATCATCTAGCTATTGCACTTTGTCAGTTTGTATTTGGCTGCTAAAAACAGTGCCAACCATGGGGACTTAAAATACATGTTTATCTCACATAATAGAAGTAAACAGTTGATGCCATTGATTCAGGACTTCAAGCATATTAATGCTAAAGTATCTGATATTCTCTTGGCCATTTTTACAAGGTTCCAAGATGGTTGCTGTGACTTCAGCTATTTCATTTCCATTTCAGGAAGGTAGAGAAAGGAGAGGGGAAAAGGACATGTCTCCCAGCTGAGTCAGTCCTTTAAAGAGCTTTCTTGGAAGCCCAAGCCCACACAACGGGTGGCCGTTATATCTCATTAGTCACCCAACTGCAAGGAGGCTTGGGAATGTCATTTTAAACTGACTATATTACAGTAATCAAAATTAGAAGGACTCTGTTATTTAAAAAGAGTTGAAATTGACTAGGCAACCAGTAGTCTTCGCAGTCCTCTTGCCCTCACACTCCAGGGCCTTAAAAGAACCACCTTACATTCCTGTTCTCTACTTAATCACTTTTCATTCACCCTTTAATACATCTAGCTTCTGCCTCCACCACTTCTCTATCCTCTCAGCATATTACATGCTCTTATCTGGAGTGTTTATCCATAATTAAATCCCTTCTTATAAAAATGTCTTGCGGCCGGGCGCGGTGGCTCAAGCCTGTAATCCCAGCACTTTGGGAGGCCGACACGGGCGGATCACGAGGTCAGGAGATCGAGACCATCCTGGCTAACATGGTGAAACCCCGTCTCTACTAAAAAAATACAAAAATCTAACCGGGCGAGGTGGCGGGCACCTGTAGTCCCAGCTACTCGGGAGGCTGAGGCAGGAGAATGGCGTAAACCCGGGAGGCGGAGCTTGCAGTGAGCTGAGATCTGGCCACTGCACTCCAGCCTGGGCGACAGAGCGAGACTCCGTCTCAAAAAAAAATAAAAATAAAAATAAAAATGTCTTGCTTGCTTTATAGAACATTAAGCTAATTACCACCCACTGTCCAGCTACTCCTCCTCAGCTTCCTTTCTTGGCCCCTAACCTTTCTGATTCCTATGCATTCTCTCTAACAATATCTTTCACATCTGTGGCATCAATTTTAATATGACCTATACTTCTCAACTATGCTTTCTTCTCATTCTCAGACCTTGAATTGCTAATCACTTACCAGAGACCATTTTGAAATGCCAACTACCTATTTAGATAATTCCATCTGGATATCTTACAGGAAAATCAGATTTTAGATATTCAAATCAAACCCGTCTGCCTCCTCTTCTTTCACTGGAAACCTTCCATATTTTCTAACCCAACTGATGTTACAGAACTAATAAGAATCAGGGGGAAAAAAGACATGACCAAAAATTATTCATCCTTTATTATGAGGCAGAGTCAATGGTTAAATATTTTCGTGTCCCGTCTTGAGGCAGCGCTCCTTTCACAAGGGCACTAGCTGAGGGGTGTCTGTTCCTGCAGACCCCTGATTCAGCGACGGATGACTGAGGTACAATGACACACAGATATTCTGCTCTGCCAGTCCAGCTGAGGGTCCGAGCCGCTTACAGACTCCAAGCTGAGTTCTGTAAATAGTTGTGACTAGGCCCTCATCCGCTAGTCAGGCTCGCATTTATTCAGTAAGACTAATTAACAAAAGTTGTGAGTAAACACCACTAGAGGGTAAAGATTAAAGGTCAGGTTCCGAGGCCTAAACCAAACACCACCTGCGGGTGATAAACTTCTGCCAACCCCCACCTGCCCCCAGTAGGAGGCAGTAAAGCACCCGCGGGTAGGTGTAGTTTGAAAGGTTAGTCTTAAGCCCATATAAGTAAGCAGGTTAGTAAGATAAACTTCCCACATTCCTTTGTACTTGCACCTTATCTTTCCGGCTCCTGCAAAGAGACCCTGGCTGCCTTCAGCCAAGCAATCTGAAGCTATGCAAACTCTCAGGTCTTCCAAGAGAGTTTTCGGCTATTATATAACCATCTTTAATATTTTTTCCAGCAGCCTGATTGAACCCCAACACCATCTCATTTCATTGTCATGATAATCCTACAAGAAAGGTACTTTATTATCTGCAGGATACAGGTAAGGAGACTGAGACTTAGAAAGGATTAAGAATTAATACCAGAGAGAGAGTAAATGTTACTCCCTCCCGGCCTCAAATCCAAAATCATTATATTAGGCTGTTTCCCCTTTTTTTCCTATTAAGATATCTGACAAAACTTTCCTATATATGTATCTGCCTAGGTAAAGTGACTTATTCTACCACAACCTTCACAAAATTCAGTGGAGTGTACCCTATAACAAATCTAAATAATTCATTTATCCCACAGCCATTGCTTTAATGCAGGATCTTTGCATTTCTTATCCCCGCTAATACAAATAGCTGTTGAAGTCTCCATATCAGTGTCACCAGGTTTTATTTTCTTCCTTCTCCCCTGAATAAATATTTGTAAAACTAAATTCTGACCATGGCAGTACCTTGATGGTATTCCTTCAGTGACACTGTATTACACACAGCATGAGGGCCAGGCCCTCGGGGTGACAAGCAGAGTTGGCCATGGCTGGGTCCACGTCTGCTTCTCCCTTACATTTGCCCTCTTCTTTAGCTATGAGGAGCTTCTTGGTGACTTGTTGTCCTTGCATATAGTGGTCCCTCTGGAAGTTACCTCCCCTCAGCCCATCTTCATAACTTCCTAACATCTTTTGACATTTGGATTACCTATTGCGCTCTCATTTTCTGTATTAGTCTGTTCTGCATTGCTACAAAGGAATACTTGACACTGGATAATTTATAAAGAAGGATTTATTTCACTGAAGGTTCTGCAGACTGTGCAGGCATGGCACCAGCATCTGCTCGGCTGCTGGTGAGGCCTCCGGAAGCTTACAATTAGGGGCAGAAGGTGAACAGGGAGCTGATGTATCACATGGCAAGAGAGGGAGCACGAGAGCGAGGCAGAGGTGTCAGGCTCCTCTAAACAACTAGATCTCACATAAACTCATTGCAGAGAGGCCACCAAGACCATTTATGAGGGGTCCATCCCCATGACCCAAACATCTTCAACCAGGCCCCACCTCCAACACTGGGGATTACAATTCAACATAAGATTTAGAGAGGACAAACATTCAAATTATAGCACCCCTCTGGGAAGTTCCCTAGCTCTTCCAGGCAGATATAGGGCCTTAAATGCTCACAATCAAGTGCAAGATACACATGAAAATGTGTAATATATTAGCATGATGCCCTGCCACAGGATAGATTTCAGTTGCCATATTAATATAGATATTGTTATTTTTCTGTAAACTTATTTGTTTATCCCATTTCTTCTCCTACCTCACAATTAACATAAAATAATGAAGTAAGTTAACTGAGTTTCTATAAGATGTTATTGGCATAAGAATGAAACGAACAAGTATCTTGTCCTTTGACAATACTCTGGGAGGAAAAAGCATAACCAATCATGTCCACGGACAAACAGCCAAGAAAAGCAAGAGGTATGTTCTAAATGCACAGGAATTTCTTCCTTTCTTACTTTATACCACATGGGATAATTACTCCTGATTTTCAGAGTATTCATCAGCTTTGCTGTAGTAACAAACCATCTCAGGTTTCAGTGGTTTCCTACAATAAATTTTTCATGCCTATTCATGTTAAATGCAGCTGCAGCTCTGCTACAGGCAGAGGCACTGCTCCATGGGTTTTCTCATTCAAGGACCAGGACGAAAGAACAGCCACCATCTGGGAATTGTCATAATAGTATGATAGCAAGATGCCTAACGCAGTTGCATTTCATGATTCTGTCGCATCTACTCACATTTACCTCAGCAAGTCACACAATCAAGGCTAGGGCGGAAAGTGAGAAAGTACAGGGAGATATCGAAAGTGACACGGCAAGGGCAAAGAGTTACAATCCTCTTATAGGGAAGGGGACAAAACAATATTTCAATCTACCTTATTCAACCATTTGTTTCTAAATTTCTTTTTGTAGACCTCATAGCACAGTGGAAAGAGGACACATCAGAAGTCAGATGGGATCATCTATCTCAGCTCTTGTCCAATTCAACCTCACTGAGGTTTGGTTTCTTCATTTATAAAATGAAGGGATAGGACTAAATCATCTAAAAAATACCTGTCCAAATAAGCCATCCAAGTTTTGTGTGACACTCTTATTCTGTCATAATTGGAAAGGAAATGCAAAATGCAACAAGAAAAACTAGTTTCCGTTTATAAGGACTGGTTCAAACACATGATGTCACAGATGTAAATTCTATTATATTTTATTGGGAGTCTGTTGGTTTTTTCTTTTTTTTTTTTTTTCTTCTTCTTGTAACATATTGAAATAACCAATTTGTTACTCTTTCATTTGACAAATAAACATGTCAGCCACAGGTACTCAAGTCTGCTATATTAGTCTGTTTTCAGGCTGCTGATAAAGGCATACCTGAGACTGGGAAGAAAAAGAGGTTTAATAGTCTTACAGTTCCACGTGGCTGGGGAGGTCTCAGAATCATGGTGGAGAGCAAGGAGGAGCAAGTCACATCTTAAATGGATGGCAGCAGGCAAGGAGAAACAGAGAGATAATCTGTACAGGGGAACTCCTTTTTAAAAACCATCATATCTCATGAGACCCACTCACCATTGCAAGAACAATGAGAGAGATCCACCCCCATGATTTAACTACCTCCCACTGGGTCCCTCCCACAACATGTGGGAATTGTGGGAGTTATAATTCAAGATGAGATTTGGGTGGTGACACAGCCAAACCATATCATCAAGAAAGTTGCAAATGATAGTCTTTCCATTGCAAATAACAGAAAATCCAACTCACATTGTTATATACAATAAGATGATTAATGGGTAAAGATAGCTCAAAAGTCTATACGGGGAAATGGCTCAAATCAGGTGTGACTTGATTTGATAACTAAATCATTTCACCAAGACCCTGCCAGCTTTATCCCAAGACTAAGTCTTCTCTTGGTCACAAAACAATTATCAGCTGCAATTTGAGTAATGTATGCTCTTCCTTCCCGTCACAAAGGAAGATGTTTGCCACCCTACCTATTGACTAAAAGTTCTGGGCTTTACTCTGAGTGGACAAACTTGTGCCAAGTTCTTAACCTTGAACCAATCTCAGTCAGAAAGAGAATATAAATGTGCTCTTCAGCTTCTGCCTACTCAGATCCCCTGGCTTTGCCCAGTGGGGAAGGAAAACAGCAAATGCTGGAGAAGCAACCAGTCAAATCAACACGGAAAGTCAGAGATTTAAAGAGAATATTTTAATGACTGCTTTGTAAACTTTATCAATACTAAGGAATATATCACATAAGAGATAGAAGATGATAGGAAATAATCCATGACATTCACATATCCATGAGCATATTTTATGCTTCTAAAAAAATTATGACTTATTCTAATCTGAATTTTGTAAATTTTCAGTGTGTTTTCCTACTGAGAGTGTTTATGTTGAAGAAAGTTAAATTTTCCTATTTTTAGAGTTTTTAAAATCTTTCTAAAAAAACAGGTTCCACTATAAATAGTTCAATATTTATGGTGGAGAAAACATAAATCTGATTTATCACCCTTAGAAGTTACCCCTGATTCTTTTATATTGATTTCAACTTATTTTGCTTGATTACCTCTTTTGTTATCATAAACAGAATGTTCTTTTACCTGGGGGCAGAAATAAGAAAGCACTCTATTTGAGGGGAAACAGTCCTAGATTAAAACACACAGCACATGACAAATATCAATCCCTTTTTGTTCCTTTTGATTTAAATATTATTCTCTTATTCCCAGAGGAGTCCCTGGAAAAGCGGGGCATATGAGTAGCTTGTGGAGGAGCTACACAGGAGAAAACAGCTTTTAGCTTCTGGAGAATCAGGTCTTACAGATATGCCTTCAATCTTTTGTATGAAATATTGGGAATTCCTAGAGCATCAACCACATTTATTCCAAAGGAAATGCCAAAATGTATTCCAAACATAAATATAAGTGATTTTTGGATTATCTACTTTTGGTCCTCTCCAATAGCTTAGAATATTGAGTCAACTGCATGTGAACTTCTTATTCACAGTTAAACAGAATATAGTCTCCTCTGAATTATTCCTGCTAATTATGGGGAAAGAGAAAAAATGTCACGAATAAATTGAATTTGTAGATGAACAAAAATAACTGTATTTTCATGGCATATTATATTTATCCTTTAGCTAGAATGTCTCACAATACATTACAATTTCTATTACAAGTCTAATGTTTTACCTATCAGTCTTGAAGTTTTGGGGTGCCAAGTTATAAGGAATTGAGGCAGGTACTACAACTATAGAAATCAGCAAGTCATAGTTAATCATCTCCAGGAATGTAAAGTCTTACAGAAGACACAGATAAGAATACTAAGGTTTACAAAACAGTAAGATAATTGCTACAATTGCTGTAGGGGAACAAGAACAGGAAGAGGGGGAGCCTGAAGAATACAGAAATTCTAAGTCTAGGTAATATAGGAGCTGAATATTAAACGATGAGGTATCTAGACAGCTGATGAGAAAGGTCATATGTGGCCAACATACCTGAAATAAAGAGATCCAGGGCTTGCAAAGAAAACCAAACAGTTCCATAGAGCTTTGGCCAGCTCCAGGCAGCAGTACAAATCTGGGGTGGGCTGCTGCCAGAACCTTTTTTGGCATCACAAGCAGTTACGGAGTAAGACTACAGTATCATGCAAAGAACCAAATACCTAAAGATTTATTCTTTTAAAACATAGATTTCTGGACTCCACACCTAATCAGGAAATGAGAACACTGGAGCTGGCCCCAAGATTCTGTATTGTTAACAAATAATCCAGATATTTTAAATGTTTACTAAAATGTGAAAATTATTGTTTTATTACATGGAATGCACATTATAATCACCTGGGAAGCCTTAAAATATGCCAGTGCCTGGACCCCACTGCAGATATTTTTACCCTGGCATCAGAAGTTTTTCATAACTCCCCGGTGATTCTAATGTGTACCAGTTGAAAACCACTTGTCTGGGGAAACAATCAGCATGTTTCCTTTTCTTTTTGCTGATGTGTCCCCAGTGACTTTTTAGTAAAACAAAATCCATTTCTCTAAGTACTAAAACTCACTTTTACCAGCATCAAAGTAATGACACTCTGTTCTTTGTGTTTGGGTTTGCCAATAATTTGAAAAAGACTTACAATCTAGTATAACCACCTAATTATGCCTAAATTCAAAAAAAAAAAAATTAAGATAACTGAAAGAAGGTTAGACAACACCAAAGCTTTAGGGAAAAAGTATCTGATATTTCCAAGTACTGTGCATTAAAATTAAATATTTCAGGAGCTCCATTTCAGGGGGCTCCAGAACTTTTGCTTCATGAATGTAATTTGATGATGGTATGTCTTTCTACATATGTGAATAAAACTACTAATCCTTGTGAATTTTCCAGTATAAATTCCTTCTTTCGTGGGCTGGCATTTGTTGTGATCATTTAGGAGACACTCAGAGATATTTTACCTCATTTGTTCATTTGCTTGTTTTTCATAATAACTATTTATATTCATAACAAAACCATAAGCCGCCTTCTAAACGGACCATCACCCTCAAATCTGCACTGTATAGTCATTACCTGTTGGGCAGTGCATCCTCTATTCATTAAGAAGGAACAAGGAAGCAAATAGCCAGCAAGCTAATTTCCACTGTACCAGAGGATAGAAATAATTTTTGGACTAATCTCATTGCTTTGGATACAACAACAGCAAAAAAGATAATAAAGAATATAAAAAAGATGGATATAGGAAGATAATCCATTCATTTGTTGGTTAAAATAATGGGAGTACCAGAATTTTTAGTATATGTTAATCAAGCAATAGTGGGAGAGATGGGAAGGAGTAAGAAAAAGGCAATAAACTATTCATCTTTATCTATTGATGAAGATAGTTCTTCACTGTTTTAAGTCTGGGGCCGGTGTTATTTACCCTGGAAACTAAGGTGGCTGAAAAGAGCAAACAAGGCACACAAACCATGCCTAAGTTTGTGTGGGCTAAGTAATGAAACAGCCACCCTTCGCCACAGTCTCTCAAAACTGTTTCTACATATTGATGGGAAATGACAAAGAAAAGGTAAAATCCATTCTAAAGTGTCACCTTTATCACTTTCCTAGCAACGCCTTCAGGCCAGATAAGAGTATTTGTTTCATATTGTCCTAATAGGAAATGAACCTAATTAGATCCTATTTTTTGTTTGGCCTTATAAATATAAGCATCACCATAAGCATTCATAATATTACATGAGGTATTGTCCATAGGAAACCAAATACATTTACTTTCTGTCTTCTTTGAGGCTAAACATCAAAAGCAACTGATTCTATGAATGGGGCAGACAAATACCACACGAGCCTGAAATGTCTTGTAGTGCCAGAAAGTAGGAAGTACTTAAAAAACAAATGATGGGTCATGTCAAAGGACTCAAGAGCCAACCTGAAAGAGGTCACAATGATTAAAGCTGGAGTAATTTGAACAACAACCTAATTAACTCAGTACTAGATTATAATCCAAAGTATAAAGAAATACCCATGAGCCCATATTGATGTAAGTAAATGACTGAATAAACAAATGGGGGCAGAAGAGA
>NC_045436.1:69315381-69330577 GCF_002776525.5 Piliocolobus tephrosceles | reverse complement strand
AAATTATGCTACTACAAAGACACATGCACACGTATGTTTATTGCGGCACTATTCACAATAGCAAAGACTTGGAATCAACCCAAATGTCCATCACTGACAGACTGGATTAAGAAAATGTGGCACATATACACCATGGAATACTATGCAGCCATAAAAAAGGATGAGTTTGAGTCCTTTGTAGGGACATGGATGCAGCTGGAAACCATCATTCTTAGCAAACTATCACAAGAAGAGAAAACCAAACACCGCATGTTCTCACTCATAGGTGGGAACTGAACAATGAGCTCACTTGGACTCGGGAAGGGGAACATCACACATTGGGGCCTATCATGGGGGGGGGAGGGGGGAGGGATTGCATTGGGGAGTTATACCTGATATAAATGATGAACTGATGGGTGCTGACGAGTTGATAGGTGCAGCACACCAACATGGCACATGTATACATATGTAACAAACCTGCACGTTATGCACATGTACCCTAGAACTTAAAGTATAATAATAAAAAAAAAAAAAGAAGAAGAATTCTGAATAATTTATGTAGTTACTCTCCCCTCCAAAGGGTGGAGCTTAATTCCTGATTGATCTTTCATATGGAATGGATTTAGTGAGTTGTTTCCAAAGAACTGACATCATAATCAAATACTATCTAGGTATCCTGGATTGGGTCTTAGATCAGAATATAATTGGTGAAAAAAACTAGTACTATTACCTTGAAACTATTACTACTACCTATTACTAGTACTATTACTATTACAACTGACTTAGAATCTCTGCAGTAGGATGCAGAAATCTAGTTGTAACATTGGCTCCCAGGTGACATTTTTGTTCCCCACTGTGGGAGGTTACAACTCTCTGGACTTCCTAAAGGATTTTCATTCTAGTTTCAGCTTCTTTCTGTGGAAGAATGTGAAACATTTTGGGGTAGTCTCTTCTCTCCGCATGACTGTTGAGGTGCTCCAGATTTCAGAGGCTGAGGAAGTTGTGTCTTAACTCTTCATTAGGAAGAGTCTTATCAGTCCCAAAATAAAGGACTCATAGAAATAAAACTTATGTGACTATTTCTCAATCTCCACCTTTCCAAGGATGCTATCCAAATAAGGCCCCTACTACCACCCAGCTATGGACAGCTTCACTGAGAAGTGTTCATACATATTTAAACATTGTTTTAATCACTTGCTTCACTTTCTTCAATAGATTTCTTCCCACACTTACTATACTAATAATATAATAGGTTTCATATACATGATGTAATAGATAATTAGGTTGACCCTATATGAATAACAGGTCATTTAAGCTGATACTACATAGTTTAAAGATTCTCTGAAAAGATATTCTTTTCTCAAAGCTAAGATAATTTGAAAAATACATGTGGCTTATACTTGTTCAACTTTTCTTTCACAGCTAAACTTTCCATTGCCTGCCTCACTGTGGACACATCATTTTTACTTTCTTCATTTTTCATTTAAAGTGGTCAAATTGTCTTTCATGTTAATTAGCTTTAAACAAAAGAAAGAATCTCTGTGTGTGTAATATCCAACTCCAGATAGGTATTATTTCATTAACTTCATGTTTTGGAGATATAATGGCTGATTGTTATAGCACAACAGAACTGGTATAAATTAAATCTAAATGGGTCATTCATTAAACAGGCAGTGTGAAGCATCCTGAAAAGCAAGGTCCCTTCATTTAATTTAATGGTATTTTTCCCATAAAATCACAATGTTGCTCTAGTAATTCAAACACGTATCTATTTTAATTAATTTCTAAATTCTTTACTCAAAAATGATAACTTCAAAAGAAGAGATTAATGCTGATTACAACATAAGACAAAACAAACCTAGACTGCCAGCCTCATCAATGTTCCTGGGCAAATGTGACTGATACCTGTACATACATTTCTGTTTGTGGATACAATATAACCTAAGAAAATATTATGCAAAAACCTTTTGATGTTCACTAAAATATTGAATTTAATTATTTAAGAGATACTAGTAATTTTATTCCTTTAATATTTTGAATTCTGAAGCAACACAGTGTAGACCAGGTTACATTAATAAAGTCCTTTAAACAAAAATCCTTTGTGTTCTGAAAACCTTTCTAGCACTTTTTCTCCAGCTGAAAGATATATGTGTTCTCATGATACTTGGCTGCGTTTTAGTATATTCAGGAGGAAAAGCCTTACATTTAGAACATATAGAAGTCTAGTTGTGACTTTTTAAATAAAAATTCTCCTATGCATTCATTCAGCAAAAATTTTCTTAGACCTTATCATATGCCAGGCACTATACTAAACCCTTTAAGAACAAATGCAAATATAGTAGACATTTTCCCTGCCCTTACAGAATCTCTGGAACCTACTGCTATTATTATTTCTAAAAGTATAGTGACTCTGTCATTTTCACACTAGGTAGATTCATAGCTTATTAATCCATAAGATTTTTTAGTACTTAATTGTTCGTGTCTCAACACACAACAAAAAACAAATAGGAAATTTTAAACATGGTAGAAACCTAAGCATATATCAAAGATGAAATAATCCATGATGAAGGCATTTTACAGAATTAGTAATCACATCACGTCTCGGCCTTTTGGCTAAGATCAAGTGTAGTAATCACAGCATTTATTATATAATTCAGCCAATTATATGGTAACATTAGAAAACAAGAAACTATCTGACAAAATGCTAATTCTGTGATATAAATTACACTCCCTAAAAAATTAGGAGTTGATCCTTAGGAAGTTTATTAGAAGAAATAAACCCTGAATGCAGAAAGTCAAGATCTTGTCCTTTCCAAGTAAATGATAATATGACATAAATAAATGGAGGAGGAAAGGCTATCTCTTCTACTCCCCTATAAAAGTATGAAACCATGAAGCCCTTAGCCTCTTCTGATCGTTACTCTTCAGAAAATCATATTATGCAAATTAACTAGGAAGATTAATTTTAATTAATTCACAAAAATCCTGAAACAGTTTTTCACTGTGAAATTAATATTATATACACATATTAAAATGTAAAGCTTAGACATTTTATAACCTAACCCATAAATCAAAAACGACCTAGAAACTGCTTGGTTTCTCCCAACTTTTGGTGCAGCTCAACCTGTCCATTTGCCACTACTAAGTCAGTAAAGAATTTCTGCTGGTTGTCTAGGAAACTAAAATATAAATTGTGATAATCTCATTTTCAATAAACCTGTAAACAAGAGATAAACTGAATAGAGAAAGCACAAATTGACTCACCATCCTCTTGGAAAACAGTAAGTTTTAAATTACCCTACAAAAAGCCTCTTTGAAATGTGGGGCATGCTGTTTTACAGTAAGAAAAAAAGAAAAGCAAGAATCTGAAGATTCTCAAGAGGTACTAGGATAAATGAAGAAAGAAATGGAACATGAAGAATAATGATATACATTCATTGCAAATTCAGGAAGCGTTTTTTCTCGTCTAATTTAAAAATTGGACTCACAAGCCTGCAATTCTGCCAGTATTACTTTGCCTTTATCATACAGTAGGACAATTTTATTTGTTCATATAATATAAGCAATTTCAGAAAAGGTTTAATGAAAACAAAATCTCAGCAGTAGCATTTTTGTATTTCACTGAACAGTTTTAGAAACATCCAGAACTATCACTATTAAAATTCTAGGAATTGACTTAAGTGTGTAAAGGTTTTCAGTTTCCTATTTTCCAATTTTGATGTTATAAGACTAAAAAGCAAGTCTCTTTATCAAAAAAGGAGGAAAAGGAGGTGGAGGAAGAGAGAAGGATGAGGAGGTGGTGGTGAGAGCAAAGTATTAGCAATTATATCAGAATTATTGTATGGCTCATTCTGATCATTTAGAAACCCAAGTAAGAGTTAAGAGTAGTAATGGAATAGAAAAAAAGTAATTATGTAAAATATTGATAGTAGGGAAGGTCACCAATTGAATCAAGTTTCAATTATTTTACAATTGAGATCAAAACAGCCCCTACATAAGCAGCTGTTCTATTACAAATAGAATATAAGATATAAATCAACACCTAATTGTATTAACAAGATATGTTCCTTGACCAAACTTTAGTCAGGCTCCTCTGAACCCTCTACCCAACTAAACTTCAACCTGTGGATTTTTCTGTCTCTGCATTGTGCTATTTTAGCAAAAATCCTAAGTCATTTTAGCAAGAATCCTCCATCCTTAACATCTGATCACCCTCGGTATCTTTTTTTTTTTCTTCTTCTTTTAAGACAGAGTCTCACTCTGTTGCTCAGGCTGGAGTGCAGTGGCATGATCTGGGCTCACTGCAACCTCCGACTCCTGGGTTCAAGCGATTCTCCTGCCTCAGCCTCCTGAGTAGCTGGGACTAGAGGCAAGCGTCACCATGCCTGGCTACTTTTTGTATTTTTAGTAGAGACAGGGTTTCACCATGTTGGCCGGGCTTGTCTTGAACTCCTGACCTCAGGTGATCCACCCGCTTCTGCCTCCCAAAGTGCTGGATTATAGGCGTGAGCCACCGCCCCTGGCCTGATCACCCTCAATATCTGATGAAGTTCCTCATCCTTCACCCACCTTCCAGATCTGATCACCCTTGCCTCCCTCTGGTGAGAATTCTGTTAGGTTTGTTTAATCAGAATCCCCAACTTCTGATGTTTCCTCTTTATAATTTTTCGTCCACTGACCCCCAGCCTGATCCTTGACTATAAATCCCCTCTTGCCCATGCTGTTTTCGAATTGAGCCCAGTTCTACACTGCAGTCTCAATAGTTTTCAAATGAACTCCTTTACTATCCAGCTCTGGTTTTCTTTCAAAACACTCAATTATTTTGCTACGTATCACTTTCTGTGGTCCTCTATTTCACACTGGTAATATCCATCTTGACAAATACTAAAACTCTCAATCCCTTGAGATCTAAAGTGTGCTATGATTTCTCTCATGCTCCCCTGTTGCTCCCTCTACAGGTAACCAGCAGAGAAATAACAAATATTCCAAAGATACAAGTAAATTAGACAGGAATGGGATTGGCTTCCTTAAAGATTGAGTAGGGTGGTACCTTTTCAGTCTTGAATTATTTGCTTTTACCAGCAGAGACATATGTTAACATCTTCCAAAGCTGCTTTTTGAGATGTCCTTCTCATTGAATTACTTTAAGACTAAAAAAGTCTGAAAGTCTTAAAGTTAGTCGTTAACAGAGCCATCAAGGTTTAAGGACTTAGAAAGTTCAAAATCTATTTAGTGTACTTAGAATTCATTTGACAGATTTTCCCCTAAAATGAAGAAAGTAAAGGGAAATGGAATAATGTAACATGCATAGGCTTTCTCTAGAATAAAAATGTATCTTCCAAACTAAAACTTCATGTCCCACATTTTCTAAAAACCCAGTTTCAATTTCTACAGGAAAGATGCACATAATGCTATTGCTTGCCGGCTAAGGGATATGACCTGAAGAACTAGATACTTCTCTGTTGCCCTTCTTAACACCCAATATGGCCCTATCCAAGCACTACCATTGGTCATCCCTGCAAGCATGGACTGTGAGCACGAAACAGGGACTGTGCCAAATTTGTGACTAATTTAATACACAGATACTAAATTATCAGTTTTGTGTAGTTTTCATTTTTATAAAAAAAAAGAAAGCAAGTAATTGTGAATCTAATTAGTAATAATAGCAATCCTACAAATTCGTATAATGCTTACACACTTATAAATTAATGTCGCAGAGATTTTCTAATCTGACCATCACCACAAATCTCTGGAGTGGACCTAACAGTTATTATCTTTATTTCACAGCAAATGGAAATCTGACTTAGAGAAGGTTTAATTCACTATACCTAAATTTTTAACCCCAGGGACATTCAATAGTACAAAGCAGAAATACGCCTCTTGAAGATAGCATTTGAAAAATACATGGTGATATTCTGATGGACTAGAAACCATATAAAATATGAGATATAAAGTATGTCCTACTTTGCTATATCGAGTGATGTGCAGGGAAAGAATTCTATGGCCCAACTAGAACTCAAGTAATACAAACATCTGCCATAATAGATTTCACTCTATTTAACTTGTGATTTTTCCTTTTTGGTATGACTTAAAAAAAAAATAAGTCAGCTGGTCATGGTGGCTCATGCCTGCAATCCCAGCACTTTGGCTGGCCAAGGCAAGAGCATCGCTTGAGTTCAGGAGTTTGAGAACAGCTCTGGCAACATAGCAAGACCCCGTCTCCATACATACACACACACACACACACATACACACACACACACGCACACACAAAAGAAGCCAATAGAATTTAGTAAAACAATTTAGTATGCATTTTAAAGATCAAACCGTTACTTTATACCAATGGAATTACATTGTTAGCACTCTTATCAGGAACCGCCCTTTATCCATAAGCGTCATCCAAAACTAGTACAATAAGTGATAATTTTCCTTTTAACAAAGTAAAACATTGTGTTCTACTGCAATGACCAAATATTCTACCAGTAAATGTCAAAGGTTGGGAACACAGAACTCTTGTTTGAGATGATGGAAGGACATTTCCTGAAAGAAGAGCCTGGCAAGCAACACTGGAAATTCTACTCTTTAAACTTCCCTTTATAAATCCCAATGAAGCACCTCTCCCACTTGCGACATAGATAAAATGGAAATATTCTCATTCTTCTTTTCTGTATTAGTGTTTATATGTTTTATAAACATATATAGAGGCTTATGTTTCACATTTGTGTTTTTAAAATAACAATATACTTTGAAAGGTGAATCCGATGTTATTTAAACATGTGTACAAGCCTTGGAGTTCAGTCACAAAAGTCCCATTGGGACAATTTTTTCTTTTTTCTGAATGTCACAACAGCTTTGGGTCACCAATAATTTTCCTTCGTTTTCCTTCCTGTCCTTGCCATGATCCAACCATGCCAGCAGGGAATCGGCATGATGCTTTGCAGCCGGCTTCAAAAAATCTACATCTTCCCTAATGAGGTACTGAGAAGAGACAACCACAGAGTCTGATAAAATTTCACTATGTAACTTCGATGCTCCTAGCTCCATCTTCCACCCAAATCAGATGAAAGTAAGGAGATATGTAAGATCATGAAACATACTATAATAGAGATATCATAGCCAGGTATATCCACAACATGGAGACCCACACAGCTTTGAAATTTATTTAACCCTGTATAATTAGAACTCAAATATTTTAAAAGTTAAAATTTTAAATAATGCTGGGCATTATTTCAATTTTTATCACAAATTGCCTTGACAATGAAATAAAAATCATTTTCTGACCTAAAAATGTACTGTTAATAAGATGAAAATATTGCTATCATTAAAAGAGAAAACTTGAATGATCTGAAGTCTAACCAAACTACACAGAATGACTTCAGCCCTGACAAAAACTCTCATGGGTCCCTACTGAATGTAGATGCTATGGTGGGAGGTGCCCCACCTCTGTTCTTTGCTGCCAGGTGAACATCTGTTTTGGGTAGACCACAGACCAATCAAGATCAACACTAAGGTTGAGTCCTGCATAGGGCTGTGGGAACCCTGGAGTAAGGAGAATTAAGTAATAGAGAACATTCCTTACATTCTTTTCTTCAGCATAATTCCATGACTGTATTTGTATTCCACAGTTTGCGTTAAATACAAGTTATAAGCCAGGTAGCTTAAAATTTTAAACCTTTTCTCCAGACAATTCAAACGTGCTCTAGTGAAGAAGAGGATTTTCTGCATTGTCATTATGAGCATTCAGACACATGAACTCATCTGGAAGACTCATGGAGCTGACCAAGAGCCTACCTGGACAGCCTCCTGAGAAAGACTGCGTTACCTGGCTTTGGAGGAGAGAAGCCAAATACCTCAGAATGTCCTCACTTTGTTGTCTAGTCAAGACCTCATGGTCTATAAAAGTTATTAAGACAAAATTCCTACAAGGAAAAATAACACTGATTTTACAGAGAAATTTTTGTGATATACTAGGAACACAATGCTGGAATGATCTGAGCCAAAATGAGGCTCTCAGGAACAAGTCTAACAATTCCTTCCTAGCCCATTGCACACAGCCCCCTAATAGGGCTCTTATCTCCATAGGTGTACAAGCAGTGTCCTTACAGAAAAAAAATTCTTGGTAGCTTCAAACACTCAGAACATGTGGGTGTCTGAAACACCCAGAAATACCCAAAAGAATCTGATTTTAAGCAGCATCCTTTCACTATATAGTACATTGTTGGGATAACTAGGTAAATCAGAATGAGGTCTAAGGATTAGATAAATAGTGGTATTTATTTCCATATTTGGATGGTTGAATGGCTGTATAGAGGAATGTCCTTTTTTTACATGAAATGCATACCAAAGTACTTGTGATCATGGGCTATCAGGTCAGCAAGTTACTTTCTTATGATTGAGGAAAATAAAAGTTCCATGTATTAAGCTTGTAATTTTTATAAGTAAAAATTTCTTTAATTTTTGCATTTATTTACTAGTTTTTTCTTATATGTGCTTTTAAAAATTACAGATATACACACACACACTCTACAACCTGGCCTAAACCTGTTATTCCAGTATCTTTACTTATATTCCCCTTCATAAATCTTGTACTCCCATTTGTCTAGTTTATTGGCTGTTCCCCAACATAGTCTGCAGACTTTTCCACTGACATGACTTTGCTTTAAATGTTACCCTCACCCAAGGAACTTTCCCTGCAAAAAATCTGCCATGAAATGCTACTCATCCCTGAAGACCAGTTTAAATGGTGTTATCTCCATGAAATCTTCTATCAGAGCTTAGTCTGATGCTTCATACCTAGTATGTGCTCAAAATATATCTGCTGAAAAGAATTCAGTCACTTAGGATTGGAACACGTAATGGTAAGTTAATAGAAATTGTACATGAGAAATTAGTCCAAAGGTAGACGAACACTTAACTTTTATTCTATGAATAGGAGGTAAAGAATGTATTATCCAGGGTTCCCCAGAGAAACAGAACCAACATATAAAGAGATTTTATTTTAAAGTATTATTTCACACAATGATAGAAGTGGAGAAATCCCACAATCTAAGAGATACAGGAAAGCCAGTGGAGTTTTTTGAAGGAAAACCTGAGAGCTGGGAGGGCCATGGTATAGAATCCAATGTGGGCCTGAAGGCCTGAGAACCAGGAATGCTGAGAGAAGCAGATCAATTCCAAGCTCAAGGAGTCAGGCAGAGAGCAAATTCAAACTTTCTCTGTGCCTTTTTGTTCTACTCAGGCCCTCAATGGATTAGATAGTGCCCACCCACACTGGGGAAGGCCATCTGCTTTACTCAGTCCACCGATTCAAACGCTAGTCTCTTCCAGAAATGTCCTCAAAGACACATGCAGAAATAATCTTTAACCAGCTATCTGGGCATCCCATGGCCAGTAAAGTTGACACATAAAATTAGCCATTAGAAAGAAGAGGGTCAAAAAAGGGATATACAGTGCTTATCTGCAGGTAAATTTGAGACTGCAATGTAAAGACTCATGGGAAAGAGTGTAGAAGAGATTCAAATAATTGTAACTGGCAGTATAGAAACCTAGCCTTGCTATGTTGAAGCACTGGCTAATAAACTAGAAAGCTATTAAAACAAAATAAACTAGAAAGCTATTGAAACAAAAAATAAATGAAGACATTTTCATGTACAAGCAATTAAACAAAGCAAAACAAGAGCTCTAAATATATAGATAACGTGTTTAGATAAAATTTTGTCTGAATGCTTGAAGAAACATGGGGTTGGATCACAGGAAAAGATTAATGATAATCCTAAAACATTGTGAGGGGTAGAACAGCCCCCCAAAATGACATTTTCTGACTGTATATTTCCTAAACCATTCTCTTCAGAAAAGACGCTCTAAATTTAAAATACAGTCATGAGTCGCTTAACAACAGGGATACATTCTGAGAAATGTGTTGCTAAGCATTTTTGTCATTTTGTGAACATCCTAGAGTGTACTTATACAACCTAGATGGTACAGCCTACTACACGCCTAGGGTAGTTGGTATAGCCTATTGTTCCTAGGCTGCAAACCTGTACAGCATGTTACTGTACTGAATACTACAGGCAGTTGTAATACACTGGTGGGTATTGACATATCTAAACACAGAAACAGTACAGTATAAAAACAATATAAAAGATAAAAAATGGTACACATATATAGGGCACTTATTATGAATGGTGCTTGATGAACTGGAAGTTGCTCTGGGTGAATCGATGAGCGAGTGGTGCATACATGTGAAGGCCTAGGCCATTACTCTACAATACTGTAGACTTTATAAATATTGTACACTTTGGTTACACCAAATTTATTTTTAGAAATTCTTCTTTCTTTAATAATAATTAATCTTAGCTTACTGTAACTTTTTGTATTAATAAATTTCTTAATTTTTTAAACTTTTTTGACTCACATAATAACACTTAGCTTAAAACACAAATGCATTGTACGGCTGTAAAAAAATTCTTTATATCTTTATTCTATAAGCTTTTCCTATTTTTAAAAGTCTTAACTAATTTTTACTTTTTAAAATTTTTTGTTGAAAACTAAGACAAACACATACATTAGCCTAGGCCTACACGGGATCAGGATCATCAATATCACTATCTTCCACCTCCACATCTTGTCCTACTAGAAGATTTTCATGGGCAATAATATGCACGGAGCTGTCATTTCCTATAACCATAGCTTCCTCTAGAATACCTCCTGAAGGACCTGCCTAAAGCTGCTTTACATTTAATTTATATATATAATATATAAGTAGAAGTACACTCTAACAAGTACAATTACAGTAATTACAGAAACCAATAATATAGTTGTTTATTATCATTATCAAATATTATGTACTATACATAATGTATGTGCTATACTTTTATACAACTAGCAGTGCAGGAGTTTTGTTTATACCAGCATCTGCAAGACATATGAATAATGCGTTATGCTACTATCTGAGGCATTCAAACCAGAGTGACTCCATCTTGAAAAGGGGCTGGGTAAAATGAGGCTGAGACCTACTGGGTTGCATTCCCAAGAGGTTAGCATTCTTAGTCACAGGATATTTACAGTTGGGTCTGTTATATCCTGGGTCTGTTAAGTCCTGGGTCTGACAGGAAATAACAGACCCGGGAAATGTCTTGATGTCCCAATATCTTAAGAACAAAAGCATTCTTAGTTTAAGTTTCACTTTAAAGATAAAAATGTAGATTATTAAGACAGTAATTATACACCAATTAACAATATTTTTGTCACAGCCCTTGTAGTAGAGCACATCTCTTCCATGATATTTTGTTTTCTTACCTTATGTGCAAACAAGCATTGTACCTAATGTGGATGTGTTCCTCCTCTTGCTTCTGGGAATGCCCTCCTCTGTCTATGGAGCAGCTATTCTTTCATTCCTTGCTTTCTTAATAAACTTGTTTTTACTTCACTCTGTTAACTCACTCCAAATTCTTTTCTTGCACAAGATCCAAGAACCCTCTCTTGGGGTCTGGAAAGGAGCTTCTTTCCCACAACACTGGAACGTCACTAGGCAATAGGAATTTCTCGGCATCACTATAATCTTATGGTACCACCATTGTTTATACAGCCCATCATTGACCAACATGTCATTGTGCAACACAAAACTGTGTATGTATGACATAGCTATGAAAGGCCAAGCATATAACTGCTGAAGAGACAAAGCATTCCAGCTTCTCCTTGAATTTCCTGTCAAATAAAACCTAGAAGTCAATGATGGTAATTCCTATACATCCAGAGTATTTAATCAGAGGGCTACCATGAATTGAGCAGACATTGCAGACTGTTACATTAATATGAATTCTACATTTTAAGAGGACTTCCTCCAAAGATTGGAAAAAGAACAAAAATGGTTTCAGTTTCTGAAGGAAAATATTGGAATTACGCCAGTTTTCAAGACTCAGCAGTTTGGCAAATGAAGATCTCACAAAACAAAAATAAATAATTTTATACTCAAAGTTGCCACAGTGCAACATCTGTCACTTCACCCTTAACCTTAAACTGTTTTTCTCTATGACATTTTAGGTGGTTAAATATTTCTATTAAGCTGTGGATTGCCTGTTTCTCAACACACTTCACTAACCAAGTTCACTTATAATACTCAAGAAATAAATCTTGCAGGGTCTTTACAAAGAAATGCATTTTTATAAAGATTTCCTGAGTAAAATATATTGATCTCAAAAGCGCTTGGAACATCTCCGTTTATTTATGGCTTCATGTTTCCCTGTTTCTAGCGTGTCCCACAGACAGATATGCTAGATTGCTTTTTCTTTCTCACAGCAGCCTCCTGAGCCTAGTGTGCCTTGAGTAGGAAGAACCTTAAAATACTTTTTGACCCTGAGATTCAGTCATCTATGAATGTAAAAGTTCTTTGAAGTGATCAATTAGAATTAACATTGTAAGTTTCAAGTCCCCTTTAGCTTTCTCCTTTTCAGAGCCGAAAATTAAACTCATTAGGCAAAAAGAAATCAGGAGGCCAATTTTTTGCAAATTATGGTTCCCTTGGGGTGCTTTCCTAGAGAAGAATTAAAGGATAAGAGGCTCATTTGCACTCTAGGAATGAATAATAATGGCTTATAATGACCATAACAATAAGCACCAGCCTATGCAGTCTAGGGTTTGGAATAAATCAGGGTGGATCTAATACTAACAGGCAGTCGGCAGAGGGCCTAATGAGAAAGGCGATTTCTATCATGCCTTTCCATTAATTTGTGGTTTGCTTTTTGTGGGTATTGATCTGTAGGTGACCTTTAAGAAATGTCTCTTCCAGGCATGCTTGCTTTCTCTTATCTCTTGATTTGGAGATCACTAGATGTTACCAAGGAAGACCAAGAAGAGAAAAATATGTCTGAAATGTGTGAAGAAGGCCTAAGCAAATATTCAGTCTATTTTAGTTTATTTAAGTGAGTTGCTAAGCCTAAAATATTAATAATTGTGGAGAGGGTTATTTGGGAAGACCCATCAAATTGTAGTAAGTCTTTCTGCATAAAATATTTCCTGAACCGAATTCTGAGTGGAATAGTAGAAACACTTCACACTTACAAAGTCGATGATATCACAACATCTTCTTAAATTTTTCCATAAAATAACACTATAATTCTTTCATCTGTAAATGGAATATTCTAGGGCCAGCTGCGTCTATGACAGAAACAGGAAGCAGCCAAGGCCCTCCACCCCTACCCCTCCCAGGTGAAACCCTGCCTTCAATCCTAAAAACAGCCTGAGGGCTGAAAAGCTGAACTGCCAGTCCCGGACGAAGCCCGCCCTTTCCCCACCGCCCCCGAGACCTCCCCCGTCCCCGACCTCCCCTCCACCCCGACCTCTCCCACAGGACCTCCCCGCCTTCTCCCCTGCCCCGCTTCCCTTTATTCTTTCTGAAGAAGGAAAGAGAGGCTGCGCACTGAGAGGCTGGGGTGGGGCCTCGGGAAGTTCCGCTGTTTGCAGGGAGAAGCAGCCTGGCCTAGACTCTGCTGTTCCTGGGTGGTGACGGGATTCAGTCTGTGAGGTGGAGGCTTGTTAACAGGAATTCCTCTCGCTTTGCTGAGTTTTTTTCCTTTTCACCCAATAAATTTCGTTCCCCCTCATCCTTCAAAGTGTCTGCGAGCCTAATCTTTCCTGGTCATGTCACAATAACCTAGTTTTTTCCTACAATATCAATACAAACAAACTCATAAATCATGTGGCTTCCCCTGGTCTTTTGAAAAAAGAGCAAATTAACTTGAAAGTAAATGTTAACATTTTAAACAACCAATTAGAAACTAGTATTGAAAATTAGTTGTTTGGTTAAGACAAGCTGTACGTTCTATCAAGTGATGATTGATTTTTGTCACTTCGGGAGGAAAATTTTTCAAAAGAATGTGTCCCTTAGTATGTAAATACTAAGTTCCAGAGAAAAAAACATAGTCTAAAATTCAACAGAACTGAGTAGCACTGTGTTGAATTTTACTGTTTTCAATTATTAACAAATTCTTACTTTTGGCTACTCTCAATAAAATTTAACAGTAAATAGTATAGTGTAGCATTTCAAAGTTAATGAGAATTATTAATGGTAATTTTTATCATATGCCCTCCCTACAATGCTAGTAGATTAATAACTAAATAGGGAAGTTACCCACAGCTTGGCTGCCAGAAAGAATTACATAAACTAATTAACAGAAAACCTTGGAGGAAACTGGTTTCATTTAAAATCTTGATAAAAGAAGGGAAAGATGCCAAAAAGGAAAAAATAAGCAGATTTTCCTACATAGTAACTATTATTTCTTTATAATAAAATATATTGTAGCCAGAATAAAAGGTAAAAGGCTAATAAATATTTTCAGAAAAAACATGAAACTGCGAGCTGCAGCTCCTTGATCGGAGCCGGATCCTGAGCGGGGAACACGGGCTGAAGCGGCGGCGGCGGCACCAGCGGCCACGCCCCGGGGCTCCATTGTTGAGGCTACTCCGGCTCTGTAGGCTGCTCAGCTGCGCTCCAGTCGGCCCAGGCGCCGGGGCCAGGAGCGAACGCTGCGAGGCGGCGGCCTGAGATAGTGGAATTTAAGTTCCCACACAGCCGTTTCAGTAGGTCAAGAGTTGAAGATGGCCGAATAGGAACAGCTTCAATCTCCATCTCCCAGCGCGAGCGACACAGAAGACCGGCGATTTCTGCATTTTCAACTGAGGTACTGGGGTCATCTCACTCGGGAGTGCCGGACAATCGGTGCTGGTCAGCTGCTGCAGCCCGACCAGCGAGAGCTGAAGCAGGACGAGGCATCGCCTCACCTGGGAAGCGCGAGGGGGAAGGGAGTCCCTTTTCCTAGCCAGGGGAACTGAGACACACAACACCTGGAAAATCGGGTAACTCCCACCCCAATACTGCGCTGTAACACCGGCACACCGGAGATTGTATCCCACACCTGGCCGGGAGGGTCCCACGCCCACGGAGCCTCTCTCCTTGCTAACACAGCAGTCTGCGGCCATCTAACCGCAAGGCAGCAGCGAGGCTGGGGGAGGGGCGCCCACCATCGCTGAGGCTTAAGTAGGTAACTAAAGCCGCTGGGAAGCTGGAACTGGGTGGAGCTCACAGCAGCTCAAGGAAACCTGCCTGTCTCTGTAGACTGCGCCTCTGGGGACAGGGCTCAGCTAAAGGAGTAGAAGCCTGTGAAACGCGAACGACTCTGTCTGACAGCTTTGAAGAGAGCAGTGGATCTCCCAACACGGA
>NC_045436.1:69298170-69310381 GCF_002776525.5 Piliocolobus tephrosceles | reverse complement strand
GAGGGATTGCATTGGGGAGTTATACCTGATATAAATGATGAATTGATGGGTGCTGACGAGTTGATGGGTGCAGCACACCAACATGGCACATGTATACATATGTAACCTGCACGTTATGCACATGTACCCTAGAACTTAAAGTATAATAAAAAATAAAAAATAAAAAAATAAAAAAAAAAAACATGAAACTGCAAAGATAAAATGCAAGCATATATAAGGAAAATTAGTAAACAAATAAAAGGAAAAATTGCATAAAATTTTCATTAAAATTTGAAAAACATATACCTAATAAATATATACAGTGAAAATACAGTAATAATTTATGCTAATATGTATAATAAATGTGTATAATAAAATAATTTATGATGATGTATATATCTACATTGATATCATTTTAGAAATCATTTTTACTCTGGGTTCCAAAAATTACATAAATGTTAGTCTTCAATGCAGTAATCTCACTCTAGGGAATTTTCCTAAAGATTATCTAAAAGAACTAATATTTCTATTCATTGCACATTTACTTATAACAGAAAAAGACCTAGCTACTTGGCAATAAGAAATGGTTAAGTAAATTCTGGCCTATCAATTCGATGAAGTATTATTGGGCAACAACTAAGTTGCTATTTATGAGACTTCTGTAGCAACATTTGACAAATATTAAATGCAAATAACTGTCAAAAACTTTACATAGCTGCCAAGAATAGAAAAGAACATGGAAAAAATTTTGAGTGGAAATATCATGAATGCTATGTCTAATCTTTTGTCACATCTTTATTCTAGCTTATTTACAGGGAAAGACAGATTAAAAGCTTGCTCAAGCTTTTATTGGAATTCAATGATTTCAAAAAAGTGAAATATCAGTTATTCTAGCTGAATTTGCATTGTACATTTTTCCAAAAACAACGTCCTTCAAGTATAAATGTGCTGTAAAATAATATTCAATACAATATTTCACCAGCGCAGTTAACTCAGACAGACAACGTTTGACAGGACGTTATACTGAACTAATTGATAACATTTTGGATTTCAGAACTAGGAACTAAGGTCTGGCACAGACCGAAGGCAACCCGGATAGAACCACAGCTGTTTTAAGTAGATATCATCTCGAAGTTCTTGGTGAGGAGAAAGTAAAACTGATACGAGAACTCTCTTCTATATTCTTTATAATTTACCTATATGGTTATATGAAAAAATTGTCACAGGAATTTCGTTAGAATGTAAGCTCAGTCTGCCCCCAAAATGCTTTGGCTGCTTTCTTAAAACCCTGAGTCAATTAGAGCAGGGGTCAAAAGCTAAGGGCCTGGGGGAAATCTGGCTTACAGATTTTTGTTTGTGTGGAAATAGCTTTGATAAAGTTTGAACTGAAATACTTTATGGTGGTGTTAGCAGTCTAGACCAATTCAGACATTTATGTTACTTGCCTGGATCCCAGAGGCATTTAAGCTGATGATGTCTGTATTAGGACATTTGAGACCCAGAAATGGTGAAGTGACTGTGATCTGAAAAGTCTTCTGAGTGGGCCCATTATGGGAGCCCCCTAGAGCTCCCTAATTTGTTGATAGCTCAATTTTTCTAGGAGGCCTGGGACTGTGGCAACTGAATTTCAACTCTTCAAGGTATGTGGTTGCAGAGGTTGGGGAGATAGGATCCTCTCAACCCTGAACTTTCTTATCTTAGCCCCAGGGGTTGAGATATTTTGTAGCGGTTGTCTTGGGATCAAACCATCAGTGTAAGGTTGGAATCAGCCAGCTTTCAGTAATTCAGAAAGCACTTCAGTAAGTTAGAAAGCACTTTTCCCCTTTCTGTGCCTCCTACTGGAGAAAGGCAGCTCCCAGCAACACTTAACTGACTATCAGATATAATATTCTAATATAATGATGTTGGCATTATTGATAGTATATGGAGAGTTTTCTGCCCCTGTTTAAAAGAAAAATACAATCATTTGGAACATATTGCAATTAGGCATGCATCTCACATAACACCCTTTACCTGAGAATCTCAGATGTGTATAGAAATTAGCTGATTTACCTTTAATGAATGATATATTTTTAATTCTTAGAGCCTGCAGACCGCATATAGAAAACATAAATGGAATTCCAAGGTTGAAAGAAAAAGACATAGTAAAACAAATAAAAAACATTGTCTTTTGAGGATGGTTGAATATGTCCAATGGGAAGAAACATTGTGTGCAACAGATAAACGCATCAGTGTGACATGATTATGAAAAAGCATGTTTTTCCCTCTAGCATTTTTCACAATTAGATTCAAGTAATAGTTAAACATTTCTCCTTTGTACCAAGAGCATCTATTACTCAGGCATCTTTAACTTCTGGTGACATCTACTGTACAAAGGGGAAAATGCTATGGAGTCATTCTAGGAATGATAGTTGAACTGCTCAGAGCGTATCTAGCTGTTATTTCTTCTTCTTCTTTTTTTGTATTTACAATGCTATAACTTTTTTGATATTTCTCCTCAATATAAATAGTCCTCATTTTAAAAAGTAAGTATATTTAAATAATTTCCATATGCATTGTGTCATAGAAATATTGACCTGAACTGGCAAATTCTAACTTAATTTTCTGGCAAATAATTTAAAGATTGCATTTCAACTTAATAACTTTGCTAAAACTCTGGTCTAATATTAGGAATGACATTAAAGTGGATATTTAAGTACATTCTCTTATATTTAAAGACAACTACATCTAACGGCTGATTAAAATGTTATCGATATTATAATAGTAATATTTACAGTTAAGACTTGAATTTTAAAGGCAATTAAAGCTCCTAATAGGTTATCAACTTTACTTTCTAGTCCCTGTTCCAGCTGTAAAAAATAAGCACAATTATCTGGTATGCACCAGAAAATAGGCATCATTTATACACACTCCTAATTACGCTGTATCTCAATCCTTTGACTCTGTTCCACAAGTGATGGTTTGAAGAACATTTACATACTTCTTAGCTCTTGATTATAACTAGGAAAATCTCTGAGGCATATGGTAAATGAACAACAAAGTAAACCACTTTTTAATTGAGTATTCATTATTTGCAGGTATTCTGAAAGACACTTTTACCAAGGTAACATGATAAAATCATCTAACTCCCAAAGAAAAGCTCAAAATAGGAAGATCTCAAGTTCCATAAAACAGCCTAGTCTCACCCACTCCTGTTAACAGGTGAGAAGATACTTCCCCCAACTGACTATGGTTCTCCAGTTCTTAAAAACCAAACATAGTTTTTTCTAATTCTGTGAAGAATGTCATTGGTAGTTTGATAGGAATAGCAAAGACATGGAATCAACCTAAATGCCCATCCATGGTAGACTGGATAAAGAAAATGTGGCACATATACACAATGGAATACTATGCAGCCATAAAAAGAAATGAGCTTATGTCTTTTACAGCATCATGGATGGAGCCAGAGGCCATTATCCTAAGTGAACTAACACAGGAACAGAAAACCAAGTATCACATGTTCTCTCATAAGTGGGAGCTAAACATTGAGAACACATGGACACAGAAAAAGGAAACCATAGACACTAGGGCCTACTTGAGGATGGAGGGTGGGAAGAGGGAGAGGGTCAAAAAACCACTTTATTGGGTACTCAACTTATTACCTGGGTGAAAACATAATCTGTACACCAAAACCCCATGGCACACAACATACCTATATAACAAACCTGTACATGTATCTCTGAACCTAAAATTCAAGTTCTAACAAACAAAAATGCTTATTCTTCTACTCTATGCATTGTAACCTAGTAGATAGCCATTTCAAAGTTCTTGGTAGGAGAAAAACCACATGTGGTTGAAATAAACAAAACTAGAGTCTCGTGCAATGTTACATGAACAGGTTAAACTATTAAGCAATTCCTTTCCTATTGTGACTTCCTTTTCAGTCCTCAATATCTTTTTATTTAAATGACCCTGAGACCCAATAACCTTCTTGAAAGGAATAACCCTTATCAATAAATACATATATACATACCTGATTATTTTTATAATTATGTGATTTAGTAATTACATATTTAACAATTATGTGATAATTATATATGGTAATTAATCTTATTCTGTGAATATTTATCAGCAAGGTTGGCTTGCCTATGAACAATAAAATACATGCTATCTCTTAAGGTTTACAGCCTAGTAAAAGAATGCATCAACAGTTGAAACCAAAACAGAATGCATTAAGTGACCAGATAAGATATTCAGCATAAATTTAGGATTTAGAAAGGAAGAGTACTTCCAGCTGAGAGAATCAGAGGAAAATTTATTGACAAACTGATCCATTTGGTCAAATATGAGCAGTGTGTTTATTTTCAAAGTGGTGGTGTAGAAAATCTAGGTAAAGAGAAATTCAAAACCCATGTCACCATGGCAGCAGGAAGGCACAGACAAGAGTGGTCCATAGGTCTACTCATTGGATACACACTGACTATGAAAGAAACAAACAGAGGTTGGGCCATTTCATAAACGGTACTTAATTGCAAACGAAGGAGTTTGCATATTTTCACCAGGAAAATTGAGTTGCTTATTTCAGATCCTCAGATCATGGTAGAGAAGTATTTTCATATCTGCCTCTCGAGTCATATTCCTTTTAGTGTCTACTGAGAGCTATTTTTCTGGGTTGGTTTTACCCTAGCCTCATTCTTCTTATGCTTTTGATTTCTTACCGGCCTTAAACTAAGGCTTTTGGGTCTGTTATTTGCTATAAATATTTTACACTGGATCAGTTTATGCTTTGGATTCTGAAAAATCTTTGTTTTCTCCAATTTCCTAAATATTACAAATTACAGACCACTGGTCCCCAACCTTTTTGGCACCAGGGACTGGTTTCACGGGAGACAATTTTTCCACAGACCAGCGGGGATGGTTTGGGGATGAAACTGTTCCATCTCAGATCATCAGGCATTAGGTTCTCCTAAGGAGTGTGCCACCTAGATCCCTCACATGCGTAGTTCATAACAGAGTTCACTCTTCTATGAGAATCGAATGCCAAGGCTGATCTGACAGGAGGTGGAGCTCAGGCAGGAATGCGCACTCACCTGCCACCTGCCACCCGCCTCTGCTGTGCTGCCCAGTTCCTAACAGGCCACAAACTGGTACCAGTCCATGTCCTGGGGATCAGGGACCCTGTTACACAACCACCATTTTGTCTTCAGAAATTACTTATTATACTTATTATCAATTTTTAAATACTTTACATTTCCTCCCCAAATACATTTTATCATATTCAGTCCTTGAATTTCCCTTATCACTTGTAGTAAGTAAAGGAGTATTCTGGGAATCCATCCGTCATCTCCCCTGACTATAGAAGGTGGGAAAATAATAGCATAGAAAAAGGCCAAGAGGCAGGAGGAAACTTCACCCCGACTTAATCACTCTCCTCCACCTTCCAACAACCCTGAGTTATTTTCTGTTAAGGTTTGAAGTAATCTTTCTGTGACCTGTCAATATACATAAACAACAGTTTTGAAATGCCTAATATATAGGCCCCAAAATATCCACAGCTAATTAAATTCAGTTTATAATTCAACTGCAAATCATAAATATACATGCTACTTGAAATTCTGCCTATAATTTAATTTTCATACTAATTCTAACAATAACTCACCATTTTTCCACTATATGAAGTTTTGGCTTTTAAACAGTAGTGTGTCCGGAATTGGTGGGTCCTTGAACTCGCTGACTTCAAGAATGAAGCCGACGAAGTCGCGGTGAGTGTCACAGTTCTTAAAGATGGTGTGTCCAGGGGCCCGCAGTAAAAAAAAAAAAAAAAAAAAAAAAAAAAAAAGGAAAGAAAGATGGTGTGTCCAGAGTTTGTTCTTTCAGATGTTCACATGTGTCTGGAGTTTCTTCCTTCTGGTGGGTTCATGGTCTCGCTGACTTCAGGAGTGAAGCTGCAGACCCTCCCGGTGAGTGTTACAGCTCTTAAGGTGGCGCTTCCGGAGTTGTTCATTCTTTCTGGTGGGTTCTCGTCTCCCTGGCCTCAGGAGTGAAGCTGCAGACTTTCACAATGACTGTTACAGCTCATAGATGGAGCACGGACCCAAAAAGCGAGCAGCAGTAAGACTTATCCTAAAGAGTGAACAAAGCTTCCACATCGTGCAATGAGGATCAAGCGGGTTACCACTGCGGCCTGGGGCAGCCTGCTTTTATTCGCTTATCGGACCCCCACCCAGGATTTTTCAATCCTGCTGATTGGTCCATTTTACAGAGAGCTGATTGGTCCATTTTGACGGAGTGCTGACTGGTGCAATCCCTGAGCTAGACACAGAGTGCTGATTTGTACATTTACAATCCTTCAGCTATTCATAAAAGTTCTCCAAGTCCCCACGCAACTCAGGAGCCCAGCTGGCTTCCGCTAGTGGATCCCGCACTGTCTCCCAGTCCCGTGCAGCAGTGTGCGCCTGCACTCCTCAGCCCTTGGGCAATGGATGGGACCAGGCGCCCTGCAGCAGGGGACGGCACCCGTCAGGGAGGCTTGGGCCACGTGGGAGCCCATGGCTGGCAGGGGGCTCGGGCATGGCGGGCTGCAGGTCCTGAGCCCTGCCCCGCGGGTAGGCTGCTGAGGCCCCGCGTGCCGGCGGTCGGCACTGCTGGGGGACCAGGCACACCCTCTGCAGCTGCTGGCCTGGGTGCTAAGCCCCGATTGCTCGGGGCCGGTGGCGCCAGCCAACCGCTCTGAGTGCTGGGCCTGCCGAGGCTGCACCCACTGGAACTCGCGCTGGTCCGTGAACGCCTTGCTCAGCCTCGGTTCCGGTCCGCGCCTCTCCCTCCACACTTCCCTGTAAGCAGAGGGAGCCGGCTCCGGCCTCGGCTAGCGCGAGAGGGCCTCCCACGGTGCAGCGGCAGGCTGAAGCACTCCTCAAGCACGGCCAGAGAGGGCACAGAGGCCAAGGAGGCGCCAAGAGCGAGCGAGGGCTGTCAGCACGCTGTCACCTCTCACTAGGTCAAACAAACACAATCTTCAGGTTTCAGTCTATGAGTTTATAAATTTTTTAAATCATCTATCACTATTCTTCTACTAATCTCAGCTTATTGTAAAATTAAGTCACCATATGTTCTTTTTAGTTCATGGTTTCAAGGAAAATAGGACAATTTCAACTAATAAAGGGAATTATAAAGATTTTTCACATTTCTAGAACTAGTTATTAAAATGTTTACATGAATCAACCAGCTTAATTTGGGCCCTGCACAAGTCTACAGTAAGTAAAATGACCATGAACAAGTCACAGTTCTCTCCATCATTTCAATTTGGTCCATTTGCTTTGAACTGGTGTTCCCACCTGCTTCACTCTCCCTTAGATCACATTATCAGGACTGCCATCTACTGGCAGAGCTAGCTGCACCTAAGTGAGATGATTTAAGAAGAGGGGCCATGTCATTTGTTGACCAATCAGGACAGCTTTGACAGTGAAAAAATATTTTTTTACATACTGCTTCTCAAAAAAAAAGTTAATTTTTTTCTAAAAAGAAAAATACATATCTGTACAACTGAAGCAAAATGTTTAAAACTTCTTTATGTTCATTTCATTTTTTGAACCTTAAAAGATAATATAAGCAGAATAAATATTCTTGGTACATATCCATGTTCTTAAATACATTTTTCTAGTGATATCTGTCTCTAATACCATGTCACTGGAATTTTCCTGAAAAGTATTTTTTTAAATATGATTTTATTATTTTTACATTTTTAGATTTAAATGCCTTTCTGAAATCGTTTGATTTAATGTAAAGAATAATATATTTTCATTTAAATTTATCATCTTATTCAGTGCTTTCTACTTTTCTTGCCTATTTTATATTCCCTTGTCTCTCCATTCTTGCCTTTTTTTTTTTTTTTTTTCGACTTTTAAGTTTCAGGGTACATGTGCAATATGTGCAGGTTTGTTACATAGGTAAAACGTGTGCCATGGTGGTCTGCTGCATCTGTCAGCCCATCACCTAGGTATTAAGTCCAACATCCATTAGCTATTCTTCCTGATGCTCTCCCTCCTGTCTCCCCACTACAACAAGCCCCGGTGTGTGTTGTTTCCCCCCATGTGTCCATATATTCTCATCATTCAGCTCCAAATTATAAGTGAAAACATGAGGTGTTTCTGTTTCTGTGTTAGTTTGCTAAGGATGACAGCTTCCAACTCTATTCATGTCCCTGCAAAGGACATGATCTCATTGCTTTTTATGGCTGTATAAGTATTCCATGATGCACATGTACCACATTTTCTTTTTTATTTTTATTTTACTTTAGGTTACGGGATACATATGCAGAACGTGCAGGTTTGTTACATAAGTAAATGTGTGCCATGGTGGGTTTACTGCACTTATCAATCCATCATCTAGGTATTAAGCCCTGCATGCATTAGCTATTTGTCCTGATGATGCTCTCCTTCCCCCGCCCCACTGACAAGCCCCAGTGTGTTTTGTTCTCCTCTCTGTGTCCATGTGTTCTCATTGTTCAGCTCCTACTTATGAGTGATAATATGTGGTGTTTGGTTTTCTGTTCCTCTGTCAGTTTGCTGAGGATGGTGGCTTCCAGCTTCAACCATGTCCCTGCAAAGGAAATGATCTCATTGCTTTTTAGGGCTGCATGGTATTCCACGATTTACATGTACCACATTTTCTTTATCCAGTCTATCATTGATGGGCATTTAGGTTGATTCCATGTCTTTGCTATTGTGAGTAGTGCTGCAGTAAAAATACATGTGCATATATATTTATAATAGAATGATTTATATACCTTTGGGTATATACCCAGTAATGGGATTGCCCAGTCAAATGGTATTTCTGGTTCTAGATTCTTGAGGAATCACCACACCATCTTCCACAATGGTTGAACTAATTTACACTCCCACCAACAGTGTAAAGCATTCCTTTCTCTCTGCAGCCTTGCCAGCATCTGTTGTTTCTCGACTTTTTAATAATGCCATTCTGACTGGCATGAGATGGTATCTCCTTGTGGTTTTGATTTGCATTTTTCTAATGATCAGTGATGTTGAGCTTTTTTTCATACATTTGTTGGCCTCATGAATGTCTTCTTTTGAGAAGCGTCTGTTAATGTCCTTTGCCCACTTTTTAATGAGGTCATTTGTTTTTTTCTTGTAAATTTGTTTAAGTTCCTTGTAGACTCTGGATTTTAGAATTTGTCAAATGGATTGATTGCAAAATTTTTCTCCCATTCTGTAGGTTGTCTGTTCACTCTAATGATAGTTTCTTTTGCTGTACAGAAGCTCTTTAATTTAATTAGATCCCATTTGTCAATTTTTGCTTTTGTTGCAATTGCTTTTGGTGTTTTCATCATGAAATCTTTTCCTGTCCCTATGACCTGACTGGTATTGCCTAGATTTTCTTCTAGGGTTTTTATAGTTTTGGGTTTTACATTTAAGTCTTTAATCCATTTTGAGTTAATTTTTGTGTAAGGTATAAGGAAAAGGTCCAGTTTATTGATTATCCAGTTTTTATTGATTTGCAGATATTGAACCAACCTTGCATCCCTCCTGAGGATGAAGCCAAGTTGATTGTGGTGGATAAGTTTTTTGATATGTTGCTGGATTTGGTTTGTTCGTATTTAATTCATGATTTTTGCATCAATGTTCATTAGGAATATTGGCCTGAAGTTTTCTTTTTTGGTTGTATCTCTGCCAGGTTTTGGTATCAGGATGATGCTGGCCTCATAAAATGAGTTAGCAAGGAGTCCCTCCTTTTCAATTGTTTGGAATAGTTTCAATAGAAATGACACCAGCTGCGCTTTGTACTTCTGGTAGAATTCAGCTGTGAATCTCTCTGGTCCTAGGCTTTTTTTGGTTGTTAGGCTATTTATTACTGCCTCAATTTCACAACTTGTTATTGGTATATTCGGGGATTTAGTTTCTTCCTGGTTTAGTCTTGGGAGGGTGTGTGTATCCAGGAATTAATCAATTTCTTCTGGATTTTCTAGTTTATGTGCATAGAGGTGTTTATAGTATTCTCTGGTGGTTGCTATTTAGGATAGTTGGCTCTTCTTCTTGAATTGCACCCTTTACCGTTATGTAATGCCCTTCTTTGTCTTTTTTGATCTTTGTTGGTTTAGAGTCTGTTTTGTCAGAAACTAGGATTGTGACCCCTCCTGTTTTCTGTTTTCTGTATTTCTGTGGAGTCAGTGGTCGTATCCCCTTTATCATTTCTGATTGTGTCTGTTTGATTCTTCTCTCTTTTCTTCTTTATTAGTCTAGCTAGGGGTCTATCTAGTTTATTAATTTTTTCAAAAAAACAGCTCCTGGGATTCATTGATTTTTTTGAAGAGTTTTTTGTTTCTCTATCTCCTCAGTTCCACTCTGATCTTGGTTATTTCTTGTCTTCTGCTAGCTTTGGGGTTTGTTTGCTCCTGGTTCTCTAGTTCTTTTAGTTGTGATGATAGGTTGTTGGTTTGAGTTCTTTCTAGATTTTGATGTGGGCATTTAGTGCTATAAATTCCCCTCTTAAAAGTGTCTTAGCTGCATCCCAGAGATTCTGGTACATTGTCTCTTTGGTCTCATTAGTTTCAAAGAACTTCTTGATTTCTGCCTTAATTTCATTACTTACCCAGGAGTCATTCAGGAGCAGGTTGTTCAATTTCCGTGTACTTGTGTGGTTTTGAGTGAGTTTCTTAATCTTGAGTTCTAATTTGATTGTGCTGTGGTCTGAGAGACTGTTATGATTTCAGTTCTTTTGAATTTGCTGAGGAGTGTTTTACTTCCCATTATGTGATCATTTTTAGACTAAGTGCCATGTGGCTATGAGAAGAATATATATTCTGTGCTTTTGTGTGGAGAGTCCTGTAGATATCTACCAGGTCTGCTTGATCCAGAGCTGAGTTCATGTCCTAAATATCTGTTAATTTTCTGTCTCAATGATCTAATATTGTCAGTATGGTGTTAAAGACTCCCATTATTTATTGTATGGGAGTCTAAGTCTCTTTGTAGGTTTCCAACAAATTTATGATTTATGATTTTGGGTGATCCTGTATTGGGTGCATATATATTTAGAATAGTTGGCTCTTCTTGAATTGAACCCTTTACCATTATGTAATGCCCTTATTTGTCTTTTTTGACCTTTGTTGGTTTAAATTCTGTTTTGTCAGAAACTAGGATTGTGACCCCTTCTGTTTTCTGTTTTCTGTTCCCTTGGTAAATTTCCCTTTATTTTGAGCCTATGTGTGTCTTTGCATATGAGATGGGTCTCTTGAAGACAGATGGGTCTTGGCTCTTTATCCAGCTTGCCATTCTCTGTCATTTAATTGGGACATTTAGATCATTTACTTTTAAGGTTAGTATTGTTATGTGTGGATTTGATCCTGTCATCTTGATGCTAGCTGGTTATTTTGCAGACTTGTTTATGTGGTTGCTTCATAGTGTCACTGGTCTGTGTACTTCAGTGTGTTTTTGTACTAGCTGGTAATGACTTTTTCCTTTCTATATTTAGTGCCTCCTTCAGGAGCTCTTGCAAGGCAGGCCTGGCGGTGATGCAGTCTCTCAGCTTTTGCTTGTTCGAAAAGGATCTTATTTCTCCTATACTTATGAAGCTTAGTTTGGCTGGATATGAAATTCTGGGTTGGAAATTCTTTTCTTTAAGAATGTTGAATATTGCACCCCCACCCCCCATCTCTTCTGGCTTGTAGGGTTTCTGCTGAGAGGTCCACTGTTAGTCTCATGGGCTTCCGTTTGTAAGTGACCTGACGTTTCTCTCTGGCTGCCTTTAATATTTTTTCTTTCACTGAAATAATTTTAAAAGGTAATTTATTATTAACAAATTTAAAATTGTTGGCATGTTCAATTGACTCCTTTCTATAGGCCATAATTAAGAAAACACTTCTCTGCAGGTGCTGAAGTACCAGAGATATTCAGAGTAAGTTCAATTAAACGGCAGCCATTGTCATGTACACCATGTGGAATGTTGTAAGATAAACCAAACTTATAATTTGTGAAGTAGATAACTACATTATATTTTAAATGGAATGTCACAAACTAATACAAACTAACTAACTACAAATTTAAAGAAGTGGGAGATCAGAGGCCATACAGATTGGGCCCTACCAGAAATTTTAACAAAAATATGGTATGTTTCCAGTCAAAAATTAAATTTTTTTCTTAGGCTTTGGAGACTAGAAAATCCTTGTTCTGTATTGTGGATAAAACAAATTTAGATGTTGATTTTATACCTTCATTTGCACTGGCCATCAGGATGCTCATCG
>NC_045436.1:69270876-69298160 GCF_002776525.5 Piliocolobus tephrosceles | reverse complement strand
TTTGAGTGTTTCAAATGAAATAAAAATGTACACATGAAAAGTTATCTTCACTCTTCTATCCTTCAGCTACTCATACCCCCACTCCCATGAGGGAAAAAATATTGTCAGTTTCTTTTCTATTCTATCAGTGGTCTTCTAAGATCACTGTGTGTATACTTTTTCTTTTCTTCTTTTTTGTAGAAATGGAGCAAGCCACACACATGATTCTACCTTTTGCTAGATCCTTTTAACAATATATGTAATATAGTTTCCTATAAGGACATAAAGATCTTCTACATTCTTATTTATAACTGCTTAGTATTCCAGTTTCAGAATGCTGTACCAAAATTTGGCTATTCCATAATTTATTTAACATGACATGTACTAATAACATTCAGATTTTTTTCAAGCTTTTGCCATTTCAAAGAGTAATATAATGAATAACCTTATAAATATATTATTATTTTACACACATAAAATATTTTTAATTTTGAAGGTTTTCTTCCAAAAGGTACTTTATGCAAGTATTCTCAATTTACATTCCCACACTGATGTGCTACATTTTTATTATATTTGCCAGTTTGGTGAGAAACAGTATCACAGTGATAGTATTCTCTTATTGTAAGTGAAGTCAGGCAGTTTTTTGTGATTAAGATCCATTTTTATTTTCTACTAATTCGTATTATTTGTCCTTTTCTATCGGATTGATGATCTTTTCCTTAATGATTTTTTAGAGTTCTTTTTATGTTAGGAAAACTACAATTTTGAGTGTAATAGCTGCAAATATTTTTTCCAGTTCATCACTTTTCTTCAAGATATTTTACCTTGCAGAATTTTATCAATATCATCATCATCATCACTGTTTTATGAAGTTGAATTTATTAATCTTTTTTGTATATATTCTAAGTTTTAGATCACACTTTGTATATATTTTAAGTTTTGGATCATACTTTCCCTCTCTGAGATTATTGAAAATATATTATCTTGTCATTCTCCTTGATTCCAGCCCTGCTGTTTGACCTTCATTGTTTATGGAATCCTTTCTAACTATTTTTCAGTCTGGGGTTTATCTGTCAGCTGGTTTTACCAAAGAAGTGATTCATATTCCATTTTCTTCTTGTTGCTTTCTTGTGATTTCTTTAAAAGGAGAAAAATTTTGACTATATGTATTCAGGTTCAAACTGAAAATCCTTTTTTAAAAAAATTTTATTGTATCCAATGTATTTCTTTAAGTCAAGTCAAATCCTTTGTAGAATGTGAATACTAATGCATAAACACAATTATTTTGATATATAATTAGTGTTGGGTTTTTGTTTATTAGCATGTTTGTTTTACAGTACTCAGCTTCCTTTCACCAAAATATATGTTGATTTTTTAAATTGTCTTGGGAAAAAGTCCTTCTAGGATTAAGTTGCACTAGAATAATTTATACTTTTACACACAAACTTTTCATACAACCTCAGGAGCTTGAGAGGCCTCCTCAGAAATCCTAATGCTCATCATGACCTCATTTGAGAATTAGAAAATCCAAACAAAATCATTTATGATAAAAGAGAAAAACTTGCCTGTGATGTTGCCACTGATGCATGAGGAATTAAAATGCCAAACAAGATGTGACCTATTTTAAAAACCCATCACAAATATTATTAAAATGGTTATTTATTTTGAAATGATCTTGGAACATATGATTCAACATAAAATCTTGCAGTTTCCAATATGAATAAGTTTAGAAAATATATACTCAATGCAGTTTTAACCAAATTAATTACTTTTTCTTCAAAATCTTTGGTTAATGTGGCAAGTCCATTGGCAATTAGCTTTGTATATAGAAAAAGATCTAGTCAGACTGTTAAGAATGTAAATTAGTTAATGTTGTAGAAAATAAAATTTAGGTACAAAATATAACAGGATATAAAAATGAGACTTCATATGTTTCAGTTTCATGCCATGCCCAAAAGGAAAGCAGAACCATACATGCCAGCTGCCCTCCATTTCAAAGTGTCTTGCTAAATCATCTATGTAGGACTGCAAAGTAGGTAGTCAAAAATATTTTTGCACTTATTGACTCATTCCCTGATTTGAAAATATGTCTTGGTTTGTATTCTATACAGGTTGTAACATAATATCACAGATTAGACTATTTATTTATTTATTTATTGAGACGGAGTCTCACCCTGTCGCCCAAGCTGGAGTACAATGGCACAATCTCGGCTCACTGCAATCTCTGCCTCCCAGGTTAAAAAATAAAATTTACTTCTTACAGTTCTAGAAGCTAGGAAGTGCAAGGGCATGGTGCTGGCATCTGGTGAGGGTCTTCTTGCAGCATCATAACATGATGGAGGGCATCATATAGCGAGAGGGTGAGAGCATGTGTGTCTGCTTAGGTCTCTCTTCCTCTTCCTATAGTCACCAGCCCCATAATGAAGGCCTCACTCTGATGACCTTATTTAATTCTAATTACCGCCCAAAGGTCCCACTTCCAGTCAACATATGAATTTGGGGATTCAGTGTCCAACACATGAAATTTGCAAGACACATTCAAATGTTTGCAAGTTGTAAAAAGTGGAAGAAACCTAACTAAAGAGAGAATTTCCTTAAAAAGTTGTCCAAATGCAGTGGCATTTTACCTACCTCTGTTATGTGGCTGAGGAACAAGGTGTTTGTCCTCACCTCATAGCTACTAAGTGGATCTTCCAAGGTGCTGCCCAGATAATTTGGTATTTGTTCACTAAAGTTTAGAGATATAAACATTTGGTGTTTGCTTCACACCTGAGAAATTCAGAGGTGGAAGTTTGTACCTGTATCTATAAAGAGAGAAGGCTATATTTTCCATCAGTGGTTGGTCAGAGAGGCATAATTTTTATGTTGAGATGTGGGTTTTATAGGAAAGAGCCTTACATGCTCTTTTAATGGGACGCTCCCCTTCAAGAGCATTTGCTGCCAGGAGGGAGGAGCCTTTAGCAAGAAGAGGCTGTAGATATGTTGTCCAATGGAGAAGCTGCTGGGAGATGGGGGAATGTAGGGAATAACTATCACAGAAACATTCCCCACACACAAAAACTGAATTTTGATATTTTTCCAAAGGGAGAATAAGAAAGCCACAAAAATATCCCAGAAAAAAAAAATGAGCCCTGGGAATCTGCCATACTCAGAGGACACTAAATACCAAATTGTATCTGCCTCTGTCAACTAAGATGTTTTTCACATCTTTTCTCCCTCTAGAACCAATCCAGGAAGTTGCAAGAGCAGCCTTGTGGGCCAAGTGATGTCAAAAAGGATCAGAACAAAGTAAGGAAATGGAGAAGTATCCACACTCTCCTCCCCTGCTAAAGGTTTCTCAGATTGAAGCAGTATGTTGGGGCATTTTTAAAAGGCTTTAATTTAATTAAAGTGCAGAGGTTGGGTTATTAGAAGAGACAAGGCATACCATTTCAATACTGAGTCCCAGTGGATGACTAGAATTTAGCAAGATAAATGGAAACTTTCTTCCAAAACGCAGGAAATATAGCATACCCATGTTGTATTCACCTCTTCGTCACCCTGTTGATGAGGAAGGGATTCTTCCCCTAGGGTTAAGGAAATGGCTGAAAACACAACATCTGCCACTGAACAGATGACACTGACAGGAGTTTATTAACCACATATACTTAGAGCCGAGGGAATAAGGACACCCCAAACCAGGGAAGACTACGTGGAGGTGCACTCGGGAACAGATGAACAAACAGGAGCTGTGGGGGGCTTTGTGTAACAAGAGGATAGGGTGAACCCTGCTTCCTATGGAAGGATCTGAGTGGCTTCTTTGAATAATTTTGTGAGCTGGCACAAAAGTAAAGCCAGGGAACATAGGTATTCTGCCTGGTCCCCATGATAGGAGGGTTATTTGGCTAAGGGAGCTTATTGCAGAAGCAGAGGGAAAGGATAACTTGTTAGGCCACTCAAGGCCCTTCTAAAATTTCAGGACTTCACTATAATATAGAAGCACCAGAAAATATTGTATATTTAGAGTCTTAGTACTATTTTGGAATGTCTTGAAGGTGGAGCACAGGAAAAGAAAAGTTGGGATGAGGTTGAGAGATAAGCAGGAGCCAGAATCTAGTCTCAAATTCCTTTTTTATCTAGGTCTCTAACTATAATAAAGTGAATGTTTGGATTAGGGCATACTCAGAGACAGGCAGAACAATTAGGAAGCTGTTGGAGTCTTGTGGGAGAACAGAATGTACTAAAAGTAATACTGGGAATAGAGATGTGTGGATAATCCCAGAAACATTAAGAAGAAAAACCAAAGTTTTCTGACTTAAGCAACTAGATAAATGACTATGTCAAGTTTGTCCAACTTGTGGCAGCCCATGGGCTGCATGTGGCCCAGGACAGCTTTGAATGTGGCCCAATTCATAAACTCTCGTAAAACATTATGAGGTTTATGCATGAACCTTTTTTTTTTTTTTTTTTTTTTTTTTAACTCATCAACTATAGTTAGTGTTAGTGTTTTTTTATGTGTGGCTGTGGTGGTTAATATTGATTGTCAACTTGATTGTATTGAAGGATGCAAAGCATTGATCCTGGGTCTGTCTGTGAGGGTGTTGCCAAAGGAGATTAACATTTGAGTCAGTGGACTGGGAAAGGCAGACCCACCCTTAATCTGGGTAGGCACAATCGAATCAGCTGCCAGCAAGGCTAGAATATAAAGCAGGCAGAAAAACGTGAAAAGACTAGACTGGCCTAGGCTTCAAGCCTACACCTTTCTCCCATGCTGGAGGCTTCCTGCCTTCAAACATTAGACTCCAAATTCTTCAGTTTGGGGACTTGGACTGGCTTCCTTGCTCCTTAGCCTTCAGATGGCCTGTTGTGGGACCTTGTGATTGTGTGAGTTAACACTTAATAAACTCACCTTTATGTACATATGTATCCTATTAGTTCTCTCCCTCTAGAGAACCCTTACTAATACAGTGGCCCAAGACAATTCTTCTTCCAGTGTGGCCCAGGGAAGCCAAAAGATTGGACACCCAGGACTAGGTTTTTCATTGTAGTAAGGAAAACCAAATAGTCACAGTTCAGAAATAGAAATGCACTATTCACAAAACTACTACAAATTTATCATATGGTAGGAGCATGAGAGTCATGTATTACAAATGTTAGGTTTTTCTATTTCCTGTGTTTATTGATTACAAGAAGCTTATAGTACAATAGAATCGATATCTGGTTGACATGAATTAGGTTTAAGAGATAGTAGTCTCAAATAACTTTTACTAGTTGGTTATACTGAGATGAGACTCATATAAGAACTAATAGTACATTGTGGTATTTGATAAGTGCCAAATGATCAAAAATGAAAAAAAGTTTTATAAAAGTATTTAAAGATATCTCACAGTACTAATGAAAACTTCTTTCAAAACACAAAATATAAAATTTTTTAACTTTTTAAAGTTATTTAAAAAGTTAAAAGTCATATTTTTAACTTTTTATGTTAGGAAAATAGTGCTGGAATTATGAATGAATATTTTTGCATAAAATGGTCCTTTTTATGTTTCAGCAGTAAAAACTTAGCTATTATTAAGTTTGTTGTCTATGTTAAAACATTATCTATATTAATATCAAAAATTGACTGTGCCAGGTGTTCTGGCTTGTGCCTATAATCCAAATACTTTGGGAGGCTGAGACTGAAGGCCTACTTGAGTCCAGAAGTTTAGGACCAGCCTGGGCAACATAACAAGACCCTGTCTCCAGAAAAAGAAGAAGAAGAAAAAAAAGATTGGTTATATAAATAACAGTACAATTATATAATTGAATATTATGCAGTTATTAAAAATAATAAAATAGAACTGAATGTATTCTTTTAAAAGACATAAACAATATATTACTTTAAAATGAAGCAGGCCGGGCGCGGTGGCTCAAGCCTGTAATCCCAGCACTTTGGGAGGCCGAGACGGGCGGATCACGAGGTCAGGAGATCGAGACCACCCTGGCTAACACAGTGAAACCCCGTCTCTACTAAAAACTACAAAAAACTAGCCGGGCGAGGTGGCGGCGCCTGTAGTCCCAGCTACGCGGGAGGCTGAGGCAGGAGAATGGCATGAACCCGGGAGGCGGAGCTTGCAATGAGCTGAGATCCAGCCACAGCACTCCAGCCTGGGTGACAGAGCGAGACTCCGTCTCAAAAAAATAAAATAAAATAAAATAAAATAAAATGAAGCTAAGGGAGACTATTATGGCACAGTTATATCTCTATCTCTCCCTCTATCTCTACATGCGTAAGAAATTCTGAAAGAAGTTACCCAACAGGTTAATAGTGGTTATTCCTGAGAATGTGAAATTGCAAGGTTACTTTCACTTTCTCTCTACCATTTGAAATTTTAGAATAATAATATGTGTATTAGTCAGGGTTCTCCAGAGAAACAGAACCAATAGGACATATGCAGATATATAAGAGGAAGATTTATAAGAATTGGCTCATGTGATTATGGAGGCTGAGAAGTCCCACAATATGCCCTCAGACCCAGAAAAACTGATAGTGTAATTCAGACTGAGTACCAAGGCCAAAGAAGCAGGAGAGCAGATGATGGATCTCACAGGCGAAGACCAACAGCCTGAGAAGATGGGGAGTAGGCAGAAGGGCACTGGTGTAAGTCCCAGCATCTGAAGGTTCTGATATGCGAGGGTATAAGCAGATGGATGTCCCAGCTCAAGAAGAGAGAAATAGAATTTGCCCCCTACCTTTTGGTTTGATATGGGCCCTCAACGAACTGCATGATGCCAGCCTATATTGTTAAGGGTGAATCTTCTTTACTGAGTCTAATGATCCAAATACTAATCTCCTCCAAAACCACCATCACAGATACACTCAGAAATATTTTCCTAGCTATCTGGATATGCCATATCCAGTCAAATTGACACATAGTTAACAATCATAATACATTATCTGAAAAAAATAAAATATTATGAAATGACTTCTATCGTTGCCTTATGAGGAGCTTTCTGAACAACCCTTTTTTAGACAGAGAAAATCATACAGGACAAATGACATAGAAACCCTTTCTTCTATATTTGCATCCCAACTCCTACCACTGAGTGCTTTCCATTCCCCAGCAACTAAACTTAAAACTGATATCTTTCATAAGATTTGCTGCTTAGCAAACTCATGACTATTTACTGTTCACTATTTTAGCTTTACATAGTGGTAAATTATACAAAGGTATCTGGCAATTTGAGAAAAGTCCAAATATAGGGCTTCCTATTTTTATTAAGGTAAAACATGCTCTCAATAACCCAAAGTTGAAATTATGGAACAATTTTCATTTTCTCTTTGCTTTCTATATTACATCACCAACAAGGTCACCCATACACTTCCACTCCTTTCTATTCTTTACAATAGGGGTAGGTAAATGTTTTCCTGTAAAGGACCAGGTAGTAAATATTTTAGCACAACATGTTTGGGTTTTAAATACATTTTGCTAAGTGAAAGAAGTCAGACATTAAACGGCTCATTTTGTATAATTTCATGAATAAACACTCTGGAAAAGGCAAAACTATAGGGATAGAAAGTAGCTTAGTGGTTGCCAGTGGTAGAGGAACGATGGGAGGGGTGAATATAAATTAGTAGTAACTGGGAATTTGGGGGATGAGAAAACTGTTATGTATGAAACTGTGACTGTGGATACAGGAGTCATTGCATTTATCAAACTCACAGAAACCTAAGTCTCAAAGAGTGTATTTTACTGCACGTTCCTTTTTTAAAAATCAAACAGATGTGTGGAGGGATGGAATGCAAACTGCCCAATAAATCTAGCTATATTACAGATGAATCACCTGATCACACTAAAGGCGATGAGGAAGAAAGGAGCTGACCTAAGTAACTTTGGTCAGCAGTTATGTGACGGTATATTTTAAAGACAAAAAGTAATGTACACTAACATTGTGCTTGAGTGTAGGGGTTGGCAAACTTTTTGAGTAAAAAACCAGATAGTAAATACGTTAGGCTTTGTGGATCATATAGTCTCTATTACCACTTCTCAATGCTACTGTTCGAGCACAGAAGCAGCCATAGATAATACATAAATAAATGAGTGTGACTGTGTTTTAACAATACTTTATTTATAAAAACAAATACAAGATCATATGTGGCTTGTAAGCCATAGGTTGCTAATTCCTGCTACAGTTGGCAAATTAGTCTCTTACAAGGGTATGGGTTTCATTTCAAATTTTATAGTAGGGTTGAGCTAATAAGGAAATATAATGTAGATAATAAAAGCTGAGATTGCTCACTGTCAAAGGAAGAAGTTACAAATAAGGAAGGGTGGATGCTGGAATGAACCACTGGTAGTGGATTAGAGATGGAAGTATTAGTATGAACTCATGATTTTCATATAACTGCAAACGTAGATAAATAAATAGAGACTCATGCCTCATGTTTATAGGCATGAGTTAGGGTAATACATATATCTCCAGTTGTACCCATTAAAAGGTGTTAGAAGAAGTATCATCCCAGCAGCAAAGACCTTCATTTCTAAATATCATGCTCTCATGCAAGGAACTATGGTTCTTTGAAAAATTGATTCATTTTAGGGCTAGGGCAGGAAAAATATAAGCGATCCTGGGACAATTTGTGATACTGGAGAGTAAGAAAGTAATTAAAAATAAAATAAGCAAAAAAAAAAAAAAAATCAAAGCATATTCAAAGGGCAAAAGAGACAACCTGAAAAAAGATCCTAGTAGCCAAAATTAGGACAATTTGAGAAACAAAAAAAGTAATGACAGTATTATGTTGTAACCCAAAGAATGAAATAAATATTCATTCTGATATAAACAAATAACTGAATAAATAAATAAGTAGAGGAAAAGAGACAAGTCATCCTTACAAAAGATTTCTAATTAAAAACTAAAAGGTATGAGGAAAATAGAAAATAGAAAATCATTACTAGAACACCATAATAATAATTGCCTCATGCAGGATCAGTGATGGATGCTAAGATTCATAGGTAAAAGATTAAGCAGAAATAAGATTTTGCATAGTCACTGTCCATTTGGACTGCATTAACAAACGATTATAGACTGAGTGACTTATAAACAACAGAAATGTATTTTTCACAGTTCTGAAGGCCAGTAAGTCTAAGATAAACACACTGGCAGATTCAGTGTCGTGTCTGGTGAGGACTGACCTCCTCCTCATGGAAAGCTGTCTTTTCATTGTAACCTCGCATGGCCGAAGGGGCAAGCAATCTTTTTGAAGTCTCTTTTACAACAGTACTAATCCCATTCTTGAGGGCTCCACCTAAATGACCTAATCACCTACCAAAGTCCCCACTCCCAAATACCATGACCTTGGGTGTTAGAATTTCAGGACATAAATTTGGAAGGAACATAAGTATTCAATCCATGGCAATCACAAAGTATATCTCTCAAAATATTTAGTAAACACAAAGAGAAAAACAGCAACTTTACAATAGAAAAACCTGGCAGACGCCAAGTGATCAAAATTAGTATCATCAGTAATAAGACATATCTGATATCATCAGAGGTAAATGACATTGATATGCATTATTCTTCTTAATAATGCACAACCTTAATCAATGAAAAATCTAATAAACCCAAATGGAGCAAAATTCTATAAAATAACTCCTCTTCAATAATATTAAAAGCAAGACAAGGAAAGACTCAGAAATCATCTCAGATTGGAAGAGGGTAAGGACATTCAGCAGCTATGAACAATGTGAGGCTTTAAATTGGATCCTGAACCAAAAATAATAAAGTATGTGAAAAATGGTGAAATCTGAATAAATTCTATAGCTTCATTAATGACATAATACCAAGATTAATTTCCTAGGTTTGATCATTTTATTCTTTGGTTGTGTAAGATGTTAACATAAGGATAAGCTGGGTGAAAAGTATATAAAATAAACTCTGTACTACTTTTTGCAGCTCTTCTGTGTGTCTAAAATTATCATGAAATTTTAAAAAATGTTAAGGCTAAAAATTCATCTGTTGCACACCAATTGTATGCTAAGTATAGGATTAAATGGTAGGGCTGTTTAAAACCTATCACAATGGTATATAAACACCTATTCGATATGCTTAACATACACTTTACAGGTTAGATGATTTTTCTTGGTGCAACCCATTTGTCATCATGGACTCAGGGTTAAAGGAAGGCATATGACATCTGCCAGTAGGATCCAGTTCTGAAGAAATTAAATACAAGGTCAATGGTGTTGGTCTGCTTCCCTGATATAGCTTTGCAGAAGCTTCAGGACTCTGTGAGAAGCCCAGAATTTGATTTGGCACCCAAGCTAGCCTAGAACCAACAATATCAATGCAAAGAAGCTCTGAACTAGAAAAGTCTAAAAGTCTAAATAAATACACTTGTCTCTCCATGTCCTGCACATATGGATCTAGAAGTGTTCCCATGATCTGAGATATAGAATACTGAGAAGGCCAATGGGTTGACAAATGCTGGAGGGTCATGGCTGAAATATTCTGGGATTTCAACACGGGGGGCAAGTGACTAGAACCATTTCAGAATAGGTACCATACTATACAGAAGTGGTCAGTGGATACCAGGCAGGAGTTGGTAAGACTCCATGCTTCTCAGAAAACCGGCAAGGATTCCTATGACTCAATATGCCTTTAAAACCATTTTTCCCTATTCCTACAAGGACTTTTGAGTCTCCAAAAAACCCAGAAATCATCTGAAATTAGAGCAGAGGGAAAAATGAGGAAATCTAAAAGACTGAAAACTTACACCAAAAAACCTAAAACAAACCAAAGCGATTTATGCTGGAAGAAATTGAGACCTTTATTTACATTCTGAAATAGGGTCTTTTGCAGAAAATAAAAATGTTACATTTTTACTTGCAAGTCTGAGAAGAAATTACTGAATTAGTGACCTTGCAATCCCTATTTTTTTATGCACCATTTGACTCAAAGTTTTACCATCATGTGCCCAACATGATGGTAGGTATTTGATATATATTTGTCACATAAATTAATTAATAAAAGATAAGGTCACTACCCTGGGGCTCAAGACCCAGAGAGGCAGGCAGACATGTAAATAAATAATATTAATATTTAAAACAATCATTAATGAAAGATGCAGCACACCTAACCATGTCTACCTATAAGAAGCAAAAAATATTTCAGAGAAGAGTGGTGTGGATCTTGAAGGATTAACAGGGGTTTGACAAGGATCTTCTGAACTGGAGAGAAACTTATAAACTTTCTTGGGGTTGAAACCATTTATTTTAGACTTCTTAATATTTTCTCTGAGAGACATTCAGTAAATGTATTAATTTGATTTGAGTTTTAGTTTACAATCCAATGTAAAAATAAATTGCCATTTCCTAAAACGTATTTCCAACTGATGATGTTAGAATGCTTTTTATAGTTAAGTTGATCACTATAGTGAGCTTGTATAGCTGGTAAGGTCTATTTATGAAATCACTTACCATGGGATCAAATCAAATAATGATCATGAATGAGCTTGCAAGTAAATTGACCTTTTTTACTTTTTGTTTTAAATATATATAAATTTAATAATAATGTTATCTACTGAAACTTTAGATTTTCTGAGCAAATCTGTTTTCATTTGAACTCCTCTGCCTACATTATTAAAGTTTAATTGTATTTATTTAAAAAGTACTGAGTTTAAATGTTATATAAAAGGTGAATTTGATGTCTTTTATCCCTGCTTTGAATCTTCTTACTCTCAATAAATCAAGAAATACATTAAGAGAGAGCAGGGAGGGAGGAAGCAAAGGAGAGAGAAGCAGAGAGACAAAGAGACAGAGAATTTCAATTAGAGACACAGACTGATCACAAGTGGATATGGGTTTTTTTTTTTTCAGATTTTAGTATAAAATTATAGACTCATGAAATCTAAATTGTATTTCTGGAGACAACCTTAGAAATCATCTCTTTAGTTCCTTTGTTTTACATGTAAGATTTATTAAACTAGAAATTGGGCTTTATTCAATAAACAGAGAAACATTTTAAATGTCTTAGTTTGAACTATTACTATTTTTAGTTTAGTTTGTTTTAAGAAATTTATTGGGATATAATAGACATACAAAATTAACCATTTTAAAGTATACAATTCAGCGAGTTATGGTAGATTAACAGTTGTGCATTCATCACTGACATCTAATTTTAAAATATTTTATCACTCCAAAAAGAAACACATGCTTATTATAGTCACACCCTATTCCCACCTTCCCCCAGCTCCTAGCAATCTGAGGTACTTTCTATCTGTATATATTTGCCTTTTGTGAGTAGATTCTTTCATTTAACTTAATGTTTTCAAGCTTCATCTATGTTACAGGAGGTGACAGTACTTTATTCCTTTTTACTGCTGAATAATATTTTATTTTATAGAAATACCACATTGTACTTATCTGTTCATCAGTTGATAGGCATTTGGATTGTTTCCACTGTTTGACTATTTAGAATGTTGCTATGATTTTTTTTTTTTTTTTTTTTTTTTTTTTTTGAGACAGAGTCTTGCTCTGTCACCCAGGCTGGAGTGCAGTGGCACGATCTCAGCTCACTGCAACCTCCGCCTCCTGGGTTCACACCATTCTCCTGCCTCAGCCACCCGAGTAGCTGGGACTACAGGCACCCACCACCAGGCTCGGCTAATTTTTTGTATTTTTAGTAGAGATGGGGTTTCACCATGTTGACCAGGATGGTCTTGATCTTCTGACCTTGTGATCCGCCCACCTCAGCCTCCCAAAATGCTGGGATTACTGTGCCTGGCCAAATATTTTTATTAATAGTTTTTATTTGGACATATACTTTAAATCATGGGTCTATAACAAGGAATAGAATATTCTGGGTCAGACAGAAACTCTAAGTTAAAATTCTGAGGAACTGACAAAATGTTTTCCAAACTGACTGAGCCATTTTAAAATCCTACCAGCCTTGTATGGTGATTCCAATTTCTTCATGTTCTTGTCAACATTTGTTATTGTCTCTCTTTCTTGATATAGCTATCTGTCTTAGTTCCTTTATGCTGCTGTAACAGAATACCTGAGACTCAGTAATTTGTAAACAATAGAAATTTATTTCTCATGGTTTTGGAGGCTACAAAGTCCAAGAACCTGGGCACTGGTAGATTTAGTGTCTGGTGAGGCCCTGTTCCACTGATGGTGTCTTCTCATGGTAGCATCTTCAAATGGAAGAAGACAGAAGGACAAAAAAAGAGCCTAAGATTGTTCCTTCCAGCACTTTTATAAGGCACTAACCCATTCATGAGGGCAGAGCAATCACAACGTAATCACTTCCTAAAGGGCCCATTTCTTAACACTACCATAATTGGGGTTAGTTAAGTTGCAACATGAATTTTGAAGGGGACATATTCAAACCATAGCTTTGTCCTAGTAGTTGTGAGGTAGTATCTCACTGTTGCTTTAATTTGCATTTCCTTAAAGGCTAATGAGGGTGAGCATCTTTTCATATATTTATTGGCCACGCGTTTATCTTCTTTGCAGATATGTTTGTTCAAATCTTTTCTTCATTTTTAAGTTGGATTATTTGTCTTTCTATTATTGAGCTATAACAGTTTGTTATATATTCTGGATACCAGTCCCTTATCAGATTTATGATTTGCTAATGTTTTCTCTCTCTGTGAGTTGTCTTCACTTTCTTGATTGTTTCCTTTGAAGCACAAAAGCTTTTAATTTTGATAAAGTTCAATTTATTTTTTCTGGGTTTCTTTTTTTTCCCGCAACTTGTGCTTTTGCTATTATTTCTAAGAAACCATTACCTAATTCAAGGTCACAAAAATTTAGTCCTACTTTTTCTAACAGTTTTATAGTGTAAACTCTTACCTTTGGGTCTATGATCCATTTTTCAATTAATTTTTGTATATGGTGTGAGGTATGGGGTTTAATGTCATTCTTTTGTATATTGTTCCATTTTTTGAAAAGACTATCCTTACTCCCATTGAATTCTCCTGGCATACTGGTGGAAAAGGTACTAACCAAAAATGTAAAAGTTTATTTCTATAATTTCTATTCTATTTCATTGTTTTAGGGTTGATGGCCTATGCTAGTACCTGTCCCCACAATGTTCATTTTCTTACCAAAATAGTTGAGAATTAAATTCAACCCTCAAAGTCAGCAGAGGTATTTTCTTAGTTCATTTTGTCCTGCTATTATACAATACCACAGGCTTGATAATTTATAGTAAAACAGAAATTTATTGGCTCACAGTTCTAGAGGCTGAAAAGTCCAATATCAAGATGCCAGTATCTTGCAAGAGACTTCTTGGGGCACCATTCCATGGTGGAAGATGAGAGGGTGAGAGAAAGACAGCAAGAGAGGGCTGAACTCATTCTTTTTAAGGAACCCAGTCATTGATGACAGCATTAATCCACTCAGAGGACATGCCCTCATGGCCTAATCACCTCCTAAAGGTCACACTTCCCAGTGCTGTAGCACTGGGTATGAAGTTTATACCATATGCTTTTTGGTGGGACAAATTCAAACCATAGCAGATTCTTTTCTTCCTGTTGTTGGCACTAGTATCCAGACATAGTCTTGAAAAGTCAAGCAAAGAAATTCATTGTGCCCTTTTCTCTTTGTATCTGTCTTCCTTCATTTCTCTCTTGTTGCTGAAGTATATGTCTTTGTTTTAAGTTTAGGATTATTGTTGTTGTTAGAAATAGCGATTTACTTGGTCTCCTTTATTATATGTAGATTCTAAACTGTTCAAGGTAATGAATTTGATTGCACCCATTCTCTGTTGATACTGACTTTGTAAGTATCAGCTTTTACAACCTATCTGTACTCAGATAAGTTTCTTTTGTATCAGCAATATATTAATATTTTAAAGAAGTGAAAAAGCAAGATTTCCTGTCAATGTTTTAAATTTAAATATAATGTAATTAAAAGAACTGAAAAGACCCGAAAATTTATTATTATCATGCTTTTTGTTACAATGACAATTAATGAAGATACTTATTGTCCCATTACCATTCTTTAAATATTTCTAATTCTAAAGGACTCCAAAGCTCCTAGAAAGCTTTATGAGTTCATGTATTAGCCCAACAAATATTTAATGGGCACATCCTATGTGGCTAGTATTGTTTTTAGTACATAGGATTTATAAAGATAAATGAGGCATAATCTCTCTTATGAAACAGGCCTGCTAGAAAAGAAAATTTCATATTTAAAAAACTGTAACACAGCCAGGCACACTGGTTCAGGCTTGTAATCCCAACTCCTTGGGAGACTGAGGTGAAAAAATCACTTGAGGCCAGGAGTTTGAGACCAGCCTGGACAACATAGTGAGACCCTGTCTCTAAAAGAAATGAAAAGAAACCATAACAAAAGTTATGTGGACTACTGAAAGACACAAAAAGTACTAAGGGAATTGAGGCAAACTTGAATTGTGGCTGGAGCAAGTGAAATAAGTGAGAGACTATAAGTACATTTAAAGAAAGAATTAAAATAATGAAAGAAGTTTATCTAGAATTTATTTTATCTCCCTTTAAAATATTATGCCTATAAATCAAAGGAGTTCATCCCATTTATTCCAATATTCCTCCCTCTTTCTCTCTCTTATTATCTCTTTTTCTCTTCTACCCTTTCTCCTCTCTCCCTTCCTCCACATTTCTTACTTACCAGGAACCAGTCTGGAGTAGAGAAAGAGAGTAAGAGGGTACGGTGATTGAATCAAGCTGAGCATGTGTAGTGATGGTGACATCTCCATGTTAATATGAATATCATCATCTTTTAGTCATTATAACCTCAGCCTCAAAGTACTTCATTGAAAATACTGAGGAGGCTGGGCGCGGTGGCTCAAGCCTGTAATCCCAGCACTTTGGGAGGCCGAGATGGGCGGATCACGAGGTCAGGAGATCGAGACCATCCTGGCTAACATGGTGAAACCCCGTCTCTACTAAAAAATACAAAAAACTAGCCGGGCGAGGTGGCAGGCGCCTGTAGTTCCAGCTACTCGGGAGGCTGAGGCAGGAGAATGGTGTAAACCCGGGAGGCGAAGCTTGCAGTGAGCCGAGATCCGGCCACTGCACTCCAGGCTGGGCGACAGAGCGAGACTCCATCTCAAAAAAAAAAAAAAAAAAAGAAAAGAAAATGCTGAGGATTTTAAACAATCTGACAAACATGTATCCATGGACTAGATTTTTGTCTCTCATTCTCTTTTTTTTTTTTTTTTTTTGAGACAGAGTCTTACTCTTGTCACCCAGGCTGGAGTACAATGGCGCCATCTTGGCTCACTGCAGCCTCTGCCTCCTGGGTTCAAGTGATTCTCCTGCCTCAGACTCCCAAGTAGCTGGGATTACAGATGCCTGCCACCATGCCTGACTAATTTTTGCATTTTTAGTAGAGACAGAGTTTCACCATGTTGGCCAGTCTGGTCTTGAACTCCTAACCTCAGGTGATCCACCCTCCTCGGCCTCCCAAAGTGCTGGGATTACAGGCGTAAGTCACCGCTCCCAGCCAGATTTTTGTCTCTCTTAAGCCTCACACCTCAACTAACCTTTGAAAAGAGTTATTCAGCCTTTGATAAAAATGCCAAAACTATTGGAATTAAACTTCAAATTACACAGATTTTTTTAACTGCGGAAAACATGGGAATTGCTAAATTACCATTTTAGCCCATAACTTCACTCACTGAATGAAGCTAAAATAAAGCCAGATGAACTAATTCATACTTTAAGCACAAAGAAAGCAAATGCATATTCATTAAAGTTTAGAAATACTTCTGACCATGTAAAGTAAGAAATTATTTTTACACATAATGTGGACAACTGAAGAATGACTTAACACCTTTAAATTTTTCAATCTAAAAAAGAAAAGATTATTTCTTTTCCACAAGTTAGAAAGTTGACAATATTCACGTTAAATATTCTATTTATCCTCCTTTTTAAAATTGTGGGATGTGGAAGTTGGAAAACAGTAAATTATTTATGCTGTCATAGGTTATTAGAATGCAGCATTTGGAATTGGTGATTCTGAGCACAAGGAATAAGATATTACATCACACTTGCCAGGAAATGATCAAAAGACTCTTAAGCTACAGAGGCTATTGCCATATACACTGATTAACAACTTAAAAAAATAAATGTGTGTATGTTTTTAAAAGTAAATGTAAAAGTAAATGTGTGTATGTTTATGTATGTGTGTGGTTGTGTATGTGTGTGCAGGCCAGAGAGTAAATAAAAAGAACACCAAGGCTTATTTTGAAAACAATGTATTAGATATGTTAATTATTCAAAGGAGCATTTATCCAAAAAATATTATTTTATGCCAGTTTTCTACATATATATGTAAACATGTCTAGGTATTTTTAAAATTCACCTAGGAAACTTTTATTTGCCATGAATTTTTTCTCAAACCTGTGAAGAACAATCCTTTTTTGGTTAAACAGCTTATTCTTCATAATAAAGGACATGACACCCTTACAAATGATGTTTGCAAAGTATTTTCAGGCAAAATTAAAGTGTTGTAACTCTATCATTAACATCTCATGCAAGGCAAACGGGTTCCATGTGTTAACAATGTATGGTAGACTACCTTGACATTGATTTGAATGGAACCTCAAGGAACCAATAAGGATTCCTGTGCTCTTTGTGCCTGTCTCTCACCTCTCCTAGGGCCTTGCTCCATCAATTATTTGCATTCTGTCTTACACATTCTTCACTCAACCCACAAAAACATCAAGTCTCTCTTATTCTAAAAATTTCCATTCTCTCCAGTTCTATTCAACATACTTACTCATAATCTCTGCCAAACTTCTTAGAAAATATAGTGCATTTTCATTTATCCTATACAAGTCCTTATTGAAATAGAGAGTTCTAGCTGCCTATCCAGTATCCATACTCCTGTTCTTTGTACCTAACTGCTCCCTGATCAATGTCCAGCTGAAATACTTTATTTCCCAGTATTTCTGACCACTGTTGATGTTCAATGGGTTCCAAGCAGAAGTTAGGTGGACTTTTAAAAAAAAAGTGTCATAAACTAAGTTTACAATATTGACATGTACTTTCTTGCCATTAGTTCTTTCTCCTTCCTCCTGTCTGGAATACAGGTGCAGTGGCTGGAGCTCCAGCAATCATCTTGGACAATGAAAAAACCTTCAAGATGACAGCCACAGCGAAACACAGTGGAGTAGGAAGATAAAAGAGCCTGAGAACTGGATAACCATGGAGTTCCATACCAGCTCTCCTGATTCCTTTCATGAAAGACTGAAATGAGCATTTACCTTTTCATTTTGCTTCACTATTACTTTGCTGAGTTTTTTTTAAGTTACCAATACTCTCTTTTTTTACTTGTACTTTGGTTTCTTTTATTTATTAATATACCATTGAATGTGTGTAAACATTCATATAAGTCATAAACTATGTAAGATTAGATAACACAATAGCCTCCACCCCAATTTGCAGGAGCTATTTTCCAAGACCCTCTATGGATGCCTGAAACTGCAGAAAGTACCGAACCCTATATATACTATGTTTCTCCCTATACATACATACCTATGATAAAGATTGATTTATAAATTAGGCACAGTACTCTTGTGCTTTGGGGACATTATTAAGCAAAATAAGAGTTGCTTGAGAACAGTCATACAATACTGCGACAATTGATCTGATAACCAACACAGCTACTAAGTGATAATGGACAATGCCAGACAAAAGGAAGTCAAGTCCCAGGAGGGATAGCGTGGAACATTGCATGATTTCATCATGCTGCTCAGAATTATGTACAATTTAAGATGTATGAATTGTTTACTTCTAGACTTTTCCATTTAATATTTTCAGACCACAGTTAACATGGGTAACTGAAACCATGGAAAACAAAACTGTGGCTAAGAGGGGACTACTGTGTTACTTAAAGCTTTAAACTTTAGTTTCAAAAAATATACAACATTTTAAGAAAATGTAGTTCAGTGCATATACCATATTGATTTTAATTGGTTAATCTTCTATATACATGTTTATCTAAGAAAGAATATATGTAAGAATTGTATGGAAGTGCAGTTTTCTGATTTTATGACTTCTGATAAGCTTAGGAATTTCTTAGATAAGAATTATTTCCTAATTATTTTTAATGTCTTGCAGTCAAATAAAGTTCACAGAAATGAATCTCAAGTTGATATTAAAGGAAAATGCAATCATTGTTAATATTAAAAATTCATCAGAAAAAGAAATATATTTTAAGATTTTATGCATACACAAATTATTATTTTTATTTGAGCCAAATTTAATTGATACACTTGTGTGCCCCTCAATCTCTAAAACCTTTTTTCATCTTTGTCTCCAACAAAACTCCTCTGTTAAAGGTCTTTAGTTAACTCAAGTTGCCAAATTCAATATTTAAATGCTGAATCCAATAGCCTCATGTCATTTCTCCCCTTTCGATCACACAAACCGTTCTTATTATTTTTTTCTTCATTGTTCACTCACTGGATTTTCTCTTACTCCTCAGATCAGTCTCTTTCACTTTCATTAACTTTCTCTTCTATCTCCCTGTTAAGTATTAGCTTCCTATAGACTATGTCCAAGTCCAAGCACTTCTTATTACTGTGTATCTCATACAATGCCTAAACTTAACTTCTTATGATGACAATGCTTCCAAAACTTATCTTAATCTGGACATTTTGCTTGAGTTCCACATTCATGTTTTGTAGTTCTTCTGGCCCCACAAATATATCCTGTAAACAAGTTTAGATGGGTGTAAAAGTCACCATCATTCCCTGAGAGTCTCTCACCTTTTAGACTCTGCTCTGTCCCATGTCTTGGTCAGGGAGGAGCAGTCCACTGAAAACAGCCCACAATATCCTCACCCAAAAGGAAATGACAAAGATAAAAACCTTGTGCCTATGAGTGAAAGCTCTCCGTTTCAAGTAAGGAAAGTTCAAATATACCTGGTTTAAGTGAAAAAGGAAACATACTGGCTCATATACCTGTAAATTTCTGGAATAAACTAGGGGCAGTATGGTTTGACCCAGTAGTTTAATCATTGTCTTCAGGAATACAAATTTTTCCTCTCTACCTCTTGGTTTTGTTTTGCACTTCACTGGGTTCTTTCTCAATTATATTCATCTCAGTGATAGCGAAGATGGGCAATAACATCTACAAGCTTATATTTAACAAATTTAAAATTTTTAGTGGGAAGAAATTTCTTCCCCATTAATTCAAGCAAAACTCAAGGAATCATTCTCATTGGCTTGGGTCAGGTCACCTGCCCCTAAGTGATCATTAAAACTTTCACTACCTCCCTTCCACCCAAATAAGTTGGCCCACTGACCTGGACCTCTTGATATTGTGATATAATAAGAAATATATAGTTGGGCTTCATCCATAGTTCCTGGCACAAAGCTTCTAAAACCCTTGCATTTTGTTATAATACTTGGTCTTTATGCCCAATTCTGGACACAGAGCTTCTAAAACCCTTGGAAGTTCCTGAGAAATAGGGGTCAAAGGACCATCTTTTGTTATTCATAATAAGCCTCCTTCAACCATACCTGACTTTCTGCTAATAAGATGACTCTTGATGGGCTTCTAGATAGCTTCAGCATGAGAGTTTGTTGCTAGAGGAATCAACCATTGATTAGAGGGTTGAAACTTTCAGCCCCATCCCCCAGCCTTTGGGGAGATTAGAGGGGCTGGAGATTGAGTTAATCACCAATGATCAGTGATTTACTCAGCCATGCCTACATAATGGACATTGCATAAAAACCCTAAACAGTGGAGTCCCTGGTGTGACTGAGCCCTTAAATTGTGGGAGCTGATGCTAATTCCAGGTAGCTAGTATCACAATTGAATTAATTTGTAGGTCATTCAATTGGTGTCCTACAGTTGGAGAATTGGTTGTTGGTATGAGGAAAACCCCCATACCTTTGATATGAGAAGAAGTCTTCTGTGGATAGAAACAGATTCTAGTAGCCCCACACCTATTTTTCCTTCTCTGCCCTCTAATTCTGCCACCTCAGAGTGCCTTTTTAAAAATTTTTATAGTCACACTTTTGTGGCTAGAATCAGCCAGAATCTGCAGTGTTTTTCAGGCAGGAGCCCATAGTAGAACTTGAGTGGGTCAGATTCCCATTGCTCTCCTTGGGTGTACTCATTGACTCTCTAGCCCATTCATTATGGTAAACCAGATGCCTGCAGAATTCCAACAATCATACCTATAGGGTTATCCTGGGCCCTGGAGCCAGCTTCTGGAGTCCACAAGGGTGATCTGATTCCAAGAGGGTGGCCTGGTGAGCAGATTATACCCATGGGCTAGTATGGTAATTCTTTTGTGGTATCATGTAAAATTTTATCCTCAGAATGGTTCAGAAATACTGATTTTGGGTGACTCTTACATACATCGACACAGAACCTTTCTACCTTGACTTATAAGTCTCTCACACTGCAGTCTGTATTTTCCATATTTTTTTCACTCTGAGCTTTATCTCATATAGTTTTTAGTAGTCTATCTTCCAACTCTCTAATCTTTTCTCCTACTCTATCCAATCTGCTGAAGACCCAGCTATCGAGTTATTAATTTTAGTTATTTTGATTTTCTGTTCTAGAATGTATGTGTGATTTTTCTATAGATTCTAGTTTTTTAGTGAAATTCTCTATCTTGCTATCTATTTTCTCAAATGTATTAATAACAGTTATTTGAAATCTGTGCCTGATAACTCCAATATATAAATTAGATATATTTGATATATTTCTGGTTAATTCTTTCTCTTGCTTTCAGTGACTTGGTCTTGTTTTCTGACACATTCAATAATTTTTGATTGAAAGAGAGACATTGTGTATTAAAAAATAAAAACAAAAACAAAAAAGTAAAGTTTTGAAGATAGTATTCTTTATATCCAAGGAGGATTTATTGTTTTTCTGGCAGGCATTTAGAGGAAGCATGATTATTTCAAGCTGTGTTTAATTCTCTGTAAAGCCTGTTCTATTTTGATTTGACTTTACTTCCAAGGCATAATGTTTCAAAAGACTTAACTAAAAACCAGAGATATTTAACAGGGCCCTTACCCAAATAAACTTTCCTAATAATGAGATATAAATATTCTATACACAGTTCATATGTATAAAGAATAAAATAAAATGGCGGCAGAAATATGGAAAAAAAAAAAAAAACAGAGACACTAAACTGAAATAATAGAATAAGGAAGATAGTAGACTAAGATCCCTAAACAGTATTCTGGAGGTGCTTTTGTTTAAGTGAAATTGGAATAAATACAAGGAGCAAGGATTTGAAAAACTTCACTTCGGTTCTCATTTTTTTTTTGTTGGGGGGAGACAGAGTTTTGCTCTTGTTGCCCAGGCTGGAGTGCAGTGGCGTGAACTTTGCCCACTGCAACCTCTGCCTCCCAGGTTCAAGCGATTTTCCTGCCTCAGCCTCCAGAGTAGCTGGGATTACAGGTGCCAACCACCACACCTGGCTGATATTTTGCATTTTTAGTAAAGACAGGGTTTCACCATTTTGGCCAGGCTGGCCAGGCTGGTCTCAAATTCCTGAACTCAGGTGATCCACCCACCTCAGCTTCCCAAAGTGCTGGGATTACAGACATGAGCCACCACACCTGGCCAGTTATCATTTTTATTATTAACTTATCTCTGTCCTATGAGAAAGTCAATTACTTGAACACAAGGTTAGTATCCTAATATTTTGTAAAGTACTGGAATGAATGAATGAATTAAGGAAATACATAAACGAATGGTAATAAATGCTTTTTCATACATTTTAGTTTTCTCTCTCACACTATACAGATTGTAAAAAGTAAATATCTTGGGGAGTGGACATAAATTAATACTTCTGTAGAGCTCAAAGGTTTTCATTACTTTCTCTTCATTTCATGTGGTTTATAAAATTATGCAGAATATTTATTATCAACAAGTAATTCATAACATTAAAAAAAGATGAGAAATGTCATAAGAAACCCCCAAATTTTTCTATGTTCATGTAAAGGAAATCCAGAGTCATTTTCTAGCAGGTTATTAAAAGCCTACACATATGTTGAGAACTAAACGAGATATTAAATTTGGGGAAAATAAACACTTTAGGGCATTAAGAAAGTAAAATACTAAATAAAAAAAGAATTAGAGTTGAGTAATTATTACAAAGCAAAAATCAACAATTCTTAGGAAGAGAAATGCAAAGCTTTGATTATTAATGTTTTTATAAAAGTATAAACTATAAATACTATGACATGATTATTCTGTAAATATTTAAAAGGTCAATCTCTTGTCAATATAAAGTTATTTTTAAAGTTTTTTTTTTTTTTTTGAGATGGAGTCTCACTCTGTCGCCCAGGCTGGAGTGCAGTGGCCGGATCTCAGCTCACTGCAAGCTCCGCCTCCCGAGTTTACGCCATTCTCCTGCCTCAGCCTCCGGTAGCTGGGAGTACAGGCGCCCGCCACCACGCCCGGCTAGTTTTTTGTATTTTTTTAGTAGAGACGGGGTTTCACCGTGTTAGTCAGGATGGTCTCGATCTCCTGACCTTGTGATCCACCCGTCTTGGCCTCCCAAAGTGCTGGGATTACAGGCTTGAGCCACCGCGCCCGGCCCATTTTTAAAGTTTTTAAATAATTATCTTAAATTATTTTTATAATTTATACAAAATTTCCCCCACTCCAAATTCAGAATTTAAAAATATTTCAATATATACTTTTCCTGCTATAGCAGTATTAGACCCTTTGGGGAAGCAAAACTCACAGAATACGATAAAGTCTTCTAGTAATTGTTTTCAGTCTGTGTCACTTTCTCAGACAGAACCTGAAGTGTGTGTGAGCTTTGGCATTAAACACTTTCTTTAAACCCTTGAACCACTATAAGTCTTACAACTCACATCAGGCATGTTTAGTAATGTCAGATAAAATATTCTCCTGAACCACTAAGTAGCACTACTTGTAATTAATGGTGAATCTAAGTAAGTTAGTGACCATTTTGCAAGTAAGTTAAACATATTATTGGAAAAGAAAAATCTTAAAAAGAAAAGTTAATATCTTTCTACCTTTCTTTTAATTGGATTTGTTTTTCATAACATGTGTACCTGAAATTAATCTGGCAGTCTATGGCCAAGTTTTATTTTGACAATATCATAACCTCAATTTCAAATAATCTTTTCTCATCACCTCATTCGTGTGTGTGTGTGTGTCTACACATAGAGCAGAATGTGACTCATGAACAAATATCCACTTAATTACACCAGAAATGAAAACCAATATATCTAGGAAAGATCCAGTAGACAACAATATCAATCACGAATGTTACTATCGGTATAATTGTGAGATTGCTGAAGATTTTAAAGGAGGTGAGAGTTCATACATTGTGAAATGTTTGTTTATATACTGTGTATTTTAAAGGTTTACCATATATGACCATATAATGCCATGTACTTTATTCAACTCTATTTATAATCATGTGTGTATAATCATACTAAATCTTCATTGAGTATCAGGAATTAAAATAGTCTCTGTCCCTCCAAAAACTATACCATATCAAAATACTATGAACTAAAATATGGGTGGATACATAGATAAATAGATGTAGTCAGACATAATTTTAAGGCAAGTAGGTCTTAAATAAAACTATCTTAACTCAGATATTCTTTTCTTTACTTTTCTCTTCCCTACGCATCTTCATCTTCTCTATACTCCCTGCTATGGCCTAGATTCTGTCTTCTAAAATGATACACTGACTTCCTAACTCCCAGTACTGATGAATGAAACCATATTCAGAAACAGGGTCTTTGTAGACGTAATCAGGTTAAGATGAGATCATCCCCAATTACAGTGGGCCCTAATCCAATGTGTCTGGTGCCCTTAGAAGAGGAGGTAACCACTAGGAGGAGAACCACCCTATGAAGACACAAAGATACACAGACAGAGAGGGGAGACCACCATATATGGGAAGATGGAGGCTGAGATTGGAGTTGTGGTGAGACAAGCCAAGGAACGCCTTGGGCTACCAGAAACTGTAAAAGATGAAGAAGGATGTCATTTAGAGGCTTTAGAGAGAGCACGGGGCACTCAATTGTCTAAACATCCTCTCCTCTTATTACTTCTCCTCATTTTCAATTAATAGGATTTAGTTTTAGAGTACTTTCAGGTTTACAGAAAAAATTGAGCAGGAACTACAGAAAGCTCCTGCACACATCCCCTATTTTCCTCTTGCCCCCACTTTCCCCTATTATTAACATCTTTCATTAATGTGGTGTATTTGTTCCAATTGATGAATTGATATTGATATTATTGTTAACATCAAACATTTACATAAGGATTCACTGTGTTGTACAGTTCTGTGAGTTTTGACAAATAGAAAATGCCATGTATCCACCATTACAGCATCATACTGAATAGTTTCACTGCCCTAAAAATCTGTGCTCTGCCATTTGTCCCTCCCTCTTTCTCTCCTTCAAACCTCAGCAACCACTGACCTTTTCACCATCTCTATAGTTTTGTTCTCATTCTCTTTAAAACTCACTCCAATCAAGGTTTTATCTTCAAAACTCCTCTTGTCAAAGCCATTGTTTCCAAATCCAAAGTTCAAGTCTTAAATATCATCTTATTCAATCCATCAGAGCATTAGAAACAACTGACCTCTCCCTATTTGTTCAAACCCATTCTTCTTCACTTAGTCTCTGAACACCAATTTCTGGGGTGTCCATCTATCTCATCAACAAGTCTAATTTTTTTTTTTTGGCCCCTCCTTATCTTGCCAACTTCTAAAGTTTGGAATGCCTGGAGGTCTTCTTACTTTTCTTCAGTCTATTCTTGCTCCCAAAATAATATCATTTAGTCTCAGTCTTTAAATATCATCTATTTTCAGATGACTCAAAAATGTATACCTCTAGCTTAGAACCTCTCTGCTAAACTCCAGATTTTTGTATCTGACTCTTAATTAGATCTCTCTATTTGGTTCCCCAGTAGTTATCTTGAACTCAGCATGTTCTAAGTGGAATTCTTTATTTCATCACCATCAGCAGCAGCAGCCCCTTTCTAAATCCACCCTTCCAAGAGCTTCTCTCAGTTTTCTACTTTGTCGTGTACAACCACTCTATTCCATATTCTGTATGGTTGCTCAGACCAAAGAATTGGAATAATTCTTGACACTCCTCCCACCTCATATTAGCACATTCTGTTGGCTCTATCTTCAAAGTAAGTTCAGACGCCAGGCATTCATCAGCCCTTCTACCACCTCTGGGCAGTCACAGTCATACTTTTCAGGACTATTGTAATGGCCACCTAACTAGGCTCCTTGCCCCTACTTTTTCCCCATCTATTCTGTTTCTAGTATAGCCATTAGAGTGATCATTCAAAATATATGTGAATTACTGTTTCTCTTCTGCTTAAGCCAAACAACAGATTGGTTGTTTCTCTTCTGATTTAGCCAACCAATGCCATTGCAGCTTAACTCAGAAGGAGAACCAAGGCCTTATCTTGGTTTCCTAGTTGCACTGTACTAACCCATCCCCACTCCAGCCTCATCTCCCCATATTTACCCCTTTATTCGCTTCACTCCAGCTCTTCCTCTTATTTAAGATCAAAATCCAAACTTCTTACCATAGTGTCTACATGTTCTCTGAGTTTTCCTTCTAGTGCTTCCTGTGCTCTCTTCCCTCACTTGGTGCCTGCCATATTGGCCTTCTTGCTCTTCCTCAAATATCAAGTTCATCTTACCTCAGGGCCCTTGCACCAGCTGCTGCCTCTGCCTGGACTCTCTTTCTCCAGATAGCTGCACATCTTGTCTCTAAACTTTTCAGGTCTCTGCTCAAATGGCACTTTTATCAGCAAGGCCTTCCTTCTTCATCCTATACAAAATAACACCCCCACTATTACTCTTCACTTTTCTCTATAGTGATCAATGCCTTTTGAAGAAGCATTCCCTTGTTTATTTTCCTATCTCATCCCCATAGGTCTGAGGGGCCAAGAAAAGCTTTCCTGAGAAAGAGGTGCTTTTGCTGATACCAGAGGAGGAGCAGACTGACAAAACATGGGAAGAAGCACATTACAGGCAGAGTGGTGAGAAAGCATAAGGCCTGAGATTTAGAAAAGGGAGACACAGGAAATATCTGTTATAAAGGAGCATGGAAGTCATACTAAGGATTTTTCATTGTATCCCAAACACAATGGAGATTTAAGGAGTAAGATAATATGACTAGAATTGCATTTTGAGTAAATACTCTTAGCTAGTCTGAATATAAGATTGAATGGAAGCCAAGGAAGCACAGGAAACCCAGTGAGGGCCTCTGGCAGATGCAAGTATATCACGTGTCAGCTCCTGAGATACGCCTGCAGTAGTATTAACCACCAATCTCTGGCAGCTTCTAGGTCCAGATTTCTTCTT
>NC_045436.1:69205193-69270866 GCF_002776525.5 Piliocolobus tephrosceles | reverse complement strand
TCTTAAATGACTTTAAGTCCAGAGTTAATTTTCCCATGACTCATTTTTAAGTGCGCCATCAAAGTCTATCTATAGTTGGTAAAAAAAAAAAAAGTCAAACTCCTGACATTTTGAATGTGGGGAGTAGATGAAGAAATTGCCCCATGATCCCCTCAAGAGCATGTCCTGCTGTTTTAAAGAGAAACCAGTGCAAGTGGTTAGAAAAACTATAGCATATCTTTCAACTGACAGGCATTTTGCTGTGAATGTATTCATGTCCACAATTCACAAAGAGAACAATTTTTTCTTACAGAATAACGATGTCCATGAGATGGGGCTCTAATGGGATATTTCAGTGGTAAAACAAACACTTATAAATTTGCAATCTTTTTTCTCAAAATGAAAGTGACAAAATCATACCTTATATTTTTGATAATTTCACTTCTATTGCTTTTAACTGACAACTATTTCTGTAATATGTACAGATTATTGCTTTCAACCTCATATATACTTTATTCAGCCCTCTGAATCTGAGCTTAGTCTGTCATTTTTTAAAACCATGAAATGGCCTACAGATGATCTGTGAGAGACTAATTCATAGTAACTGAACCAGTAACAGCCTCATCTAGTAAATGGTTTCGTTTTTAGAAGCTTAGCATGTGATAGTAAGTGCAGGTTGTTTTGACTTAGTAAGAGGCAAGCTGAATTTTGCCTTATCCTTATGAAATTGTATGCTAAAATTATAACTTCACATAAAATTATCCTTATACAAAATAGGCATGAAACATTCTGGGTAATATATTTTGGTTTGCTGAGTCTATGTGTATGTGTGTGTGTGTGTGCGTGTCTGCAAAAAATTTAACAGGTATAAATCATCTTTTATTCCACACTTAAAAAATGAAATTTAAAACTTCTGTAACATGAAAAAGTTAACTATGTACATAAATTTGATGTATGTGTTAACCAGTCTGTGAAGAGTAATAATATGAGATAATTGATTCAACTGCCAAAACTACACTGATTGAAGTTTAATATTTTTTTAAACATAAATTGGCTAATATATTTTTTAATAATGCTGATTGTCATGTGAAGGGCAATGAAGAGGCTATCTACACCCTCAACTATTATTCCAGAGCTATTCATTCAGCAGTTACCTGCTTTGTTAAGAAGCAAAATTTGAAAAATGTGTTCTGCAGATTTAAATGGTCCAGAGTTATTTGGAAGATTAAATGAGATAATTTATGTAAAAGAAAGTTGCACAGTACTCAGTAAATGTTAACATTTTTCTTCCTTCCTTTTTTCCTTTCAACTGCCCATCTCTCTTTCCCTCTCTCTTTTGTCATTGCATTGATCCCTTTTTCATTCATGATGCTACCACATCTCAAATAATAATCTTAAATATAAATGAAATATAAAAGTAGAAATACTTAATATTGAAAAAAATTTACCCAAACATGGCATTCAAAACCAATAATTTTTGATATAAGATAGTTTACAGATTTTCTTCCCTATGAATAAAATACAGAAAAGATTTGTGATCACTCGAGCTTTCTAATTGCAAATATTTTGTATAAATCAACGATCACTATATTGTGCCTCCATGTCAAGGTATCACAATAGAATTATGGATATGTAATCCTGATCTTGAAAAATTTTTAATTGTAAAAAAAATTTTGACAAAGTATACTATTGATACATTGCTAGATAAAAAGGCGAGATATAGAGTATATGTGTCAATAATTTTTAGTGCTCGGCATTCATTCTCTCATATATATATGTATATATACATATATATATTTTTTCTTTTTGAGATGGACTCTGGCTCTGTTGCCCAGGCTGGAGTGCAGTGGCACGATCTCGGCTCACTGCAAGCTCCGCCTCCTGGGTTCACGCCATTCTCCTGCCTCAGCCTCCCGAGTAGCTGGGACTACAGGCGCCCGCCATCACGCTTGGCTAATTTTCTGTATTTTTAGTAGAGATGGGGTTTCACCGTGTTAACCAGGATGGTCTCGATCTCCTGACCTCGTGATCCTCCCGCCTCGGCCTCCCAAAGTTCTGGGATTACAGGCATGAGCCACCGCGCCTGGCCTCATTCTCCTCAATATTATCCATACTACTGTACGATCTCTGGAGTTATATGGAACATAAGAGGGCCCAGATCCTTCTATATTTTCTTGTATTTGTCAGAAAGGGGCACATATTCTAAGCTGATCTGACTAGAAGCTTACCCTGGCACTTAGACTGTAAATGTCTGGCATAAAAACATGGGATTGGTTGCTGTCCGATCATCTCAGCAGCCACGAAGCAGCGCCAGCAGTGCTCAGTAGTGGTGGCAAACTGACATGACCCATCCTGCAGCATAACCTTGGCTACTCTTTCCACCAATTCATCGTCATCTCTATTCGATCCTGCCCGTTTTCCCTGTCTTATTCCCCAGCCTTCAAGCTTTCAGGTGAGTCTATAGGACCCCATTTTGTTCCAGTAAACTCAAAGGAAATAACTTTCCTTCTTTTCCACACTTTCCCTCTTTTCCACACATTTTTTCCCTATAAGATAAGCACATTCGGTTTCTATTGTTTGGAGGTAAGATTTTTGAAACAGAAATTAGGACCCAGAATCAGGCTAACATTCTGAAACTCTAGAATGAGGTCTTGGCTGAACTAAAATGATTGGTGGAGGAGGCCAGTGAAACAACTCTCTTTAGGGGTTGGAAAATTGTAGTTATTGTTATATGGTATCGAAAATAATAATAATTTTTGTTTTTTTCTACCCGTGAGAACCAGACCATGTACATTGAAATTTTGGCATTGAAAGGACTTAGGAGAAAAAAATTAGAATGTTAGAGTATGTTTACTCCTTTTTAGGTGTTTCAATAAATTCCTGCTTGAGAGAGAGAAAATAGAGTTTATACTAGCATCTAAAAACATGAGGGAAGAAAATAAGACATTCCTTAGAGAAACACTAAGTTTGATTTCTATTCATTTGACTTAAGAGTCAGGAATCTTGAAATACTGGAAATGTGGTTATTAACTACAAACAAGAGTCCTAATAGAGGAAAGGGATGACAACTTAGGATATGACTATTACTTAGGAGCATGCTGCTACTCTCTTACTTTAATACAGGCCTCTGTAATTGTCTCCTATTAATAAGAAAGAAAAAGGCTAATCATTTCCCTCAAGAGTAAGCTGCTCACATACAGCCCACAAGAAGAGAGGATTTTAATGGAATTGTCTTACCCCAGCTTATTGTTTTGGATTGTCGCAAAATGACAATAACTAAAGCCATGATCCCAAACTTTATCAAGTGCAACACAAATTGCTACGCATCAAACCAAGAGTTTCTAAGCAGGTCTGGGACAAGACCCCAGAATGCATTTGTAACAAATTCCCAAGATTCTGCTGCTGGTACAGGATCCACACTTTGAGAATCATAGTACTAAAGAAACAAGCAAAGCAGTAAGACATCACAAAAGACACGCTGATGGTCAGAACTTGACTTCAAGATTACATCCCATCAAGATCACTGACTTTAGCTGCTGATTATGAAACTAATAGAAAACAAACCACCTGGAAGCTTCTAAACTTTTCATGGAGCTGTATTGCCAAATAAACTCCAAGCTTGTGGTTTCTTAGGCCTTAGATGCAATGTCTATATTTCTTAATTCACAGAAATTGGAAATGAGACCCCAAGCAGCATAGGGAGAGGGGTGATATACTCAATGCCCATCTTGGAGATGGCTCTGAAAGACAGTAGAAAAAAAAAAATCCTCCCACAGAGCCAAATCAGTGGTGACCACATTAGCAAACTAAGAAACTCACAGGTCAGGGAGTCTTGCCCAGAAGAGTATCACATTTGCTATGGACCAGTTATCCCTATTTGATGTTTCTTCTTTTCCCAGTGGGAGTTTTGTTTAAGGTATTCTTTTCTTTCTGCATAATTGTATCATCAGATGTTGACATGGTTTGGATTTGTGTTCCCACCCAAATCTCATGTCAAATTGTAATATTCCCTAGTATTGGAGGAGGGGCCTGATGAGTGATGATTGGATCATGGGGGTGGATTTTCCCCATACTGTTTTTGTGATAATGAGTAAGTTCTCCTGAGATCTAGTTGTTTAAAGGTGTGTAGCACCTCCCCCTTTGCTCTCTCTTCTTCCTACTCTGGTTATTTAAAGACTTGCCTCCTTCCTCTGCTTTACACCATGATTATAAGTTTCCTAAAGTCTCTTGGGGAGCCAGCCATGCTTCCTATACAGCCTGCGGAACTGTGAGTCAATTAAATCTCTTTTCTTAAATGTTACCCGGTCTCAAGTAATTCTTTATAGCAATACAAGAATAGACTAATATGGAAAATTGGTACCAGGAGTGGGGTGTTGCTATAAAGATACTTGAAAATGTGGAATTGACTTTGGAACTGGGTAACAAGCAGAGAATGGAACAGCTTGGAGGGCTCAGAAGAAGACAGGAAGATGAAGGAAAGTTTGGAACTTCCAAGACTTGTTAAATTGTTGTGACCAAATTGCTGATAGTGGTATGGAAAACAAAGTCCAGGCTGACGTGGTCTCAGTTGGAGATGAGGAACTTATTGGGAACTTGAGTAAAAGTCACTCTTATGTCCCTGCTCTAGAGATCTGTGGAACTTTGAACTCGAGAGCGATGATTTAGGATATCTGGTGGAAGAAATTTCTAAGCAGCAAAGCATTCAAGATGTGGTCTGGCTGCTTCTAACAGCATGTGATCATATGTGTAAGCAAAGAGATGATCTGAAACTGGAACTTATATTTAAAAAGGGAAGCAAAGCACAAACGTTTGAAAAATGTGAACCCTGACCAGGTGGTAGAAGAGAAAAACCCATTTTCTGAAGAAGAATTCAAACTGGCTACAGAAATTTGCATAAGCAAAGACAAGCAGAATGTTAATAGCCAAGACAATGAGAAAAATGCCTTCAAGACATTTCAGAGACCTTCACAGCAGCCCCTCTCATCAGAGGCCTGGAGGCCTAGGAGGAAAGAATGGTTTTGTGGGCCAGGCCCAGGGCCCTGATGTTCTGTGTGGCCTTGGGACAGTCCTCCATCATGGCTATTCCAGCTCCAGTCATGGCTAAAAGGAGCAACAGTACAGCTCAGGCTGTTGCTTCAGAGAGTGCAAGCTAGGCCGGGCGCGGTGGCTCAAGCCTGTAATCCCAGCACTTTGGGAGGCCGAGACGGGCGGATCACGAGGTCAGGAGATCGAGACCATCCTGGCTAACACAGTGAAACCCCGTCTCTACTAAAAAAATACAAAAAACTAGCCAGGCGAGGTGGCGGGCGCCTGTAGTCCCAGCTACTTGGGAGGCTGAGGCAGGAGAATGGCGTAAACCCGGGAGGTGGAGCTTGCAGTGAGCTGAGATCCGGCCACTGCACTCCAGCCTGGACGACAGAGCAAGACTCCGTCTCAAAAAAAAAAAAAAAAAAAGAGTGCAAGCTATAAATCTTGGTGGCTTTCACACGGTGTTAAGCCTGCAGGTATGCAAAGTGTGAGAGTTGAGGCTTGGGAGCCTCCACCTGGATTTCAAAGGATGTATAGAAATGCCTGAAGATCTAGGCAGAAGTCTGCTGCAGGATCAGAGCCCTCATGGAGAACCTCTACTGGGGCAGTGCAGAGAGGAAATGTGGGGTTGGAGCCCCTACACAGAGCCCCCACTGGAGCACTGCCTCACCTTTTGTGAGAAGAGGGCCACCATCCTCCAGACCCAAGAATGGTAGATCCATCAACAGCTTTCATTGTGCACCTGGAAAAGCTGCAGGCACTCAGTGACAGCCTATGAAAGCAGCCATAGGAGCTGTACCCCACAGAGCTAAGGGGTGGAGCTGCCCAAGCCCTTGGGAACCCACCTCTTGCAATAGTGTTGCCTGGATGTGAGACATGTAGTTAAAGGAAATTATTTTGGAGCTGTAAGATTTAATGAATACCCTGCTAGGTTTCAGACTTGCATGGGGCCTGCAGTCCCTTTGTTTTGGCCAATTTCTCCCTCTTGGAATGAGTGTATTCACCCAATGCCTGTAACCTCATTGTATCTTGGAAGTAACTAACTTGCTTTGATTTTATAGGCTCATAGAGAGAAAAGACTTGCCTTGTCTCAGATGAAACTTTGGACTATGGACTTTTGAGTTAATGCTGAAATAAGACTTGGAGGACTGTTGAGAAGGGAGGATTTTATTTTGCAATGTGAGAAGGGAATGAGATTTGTGAGGGGTTAGGGTGGAATGAGATGGCTTGGGTTTGTGTTCCTGCCCAAATCTCATCTCGAATTGTAATCCCCAGTATTGGAGAAGGGGCCTGGATAATGGATGTGGGTTTCCCCCTTGCTGTTCTCATGATAGTGAGTGAGTTCTCACCATATCTGGTTGTTTAAAAGTGTGTAGCACCTCCCCCTTAGTTTTCTCTTCCTCCTGCTCTGGCCATGTGAACACGTGCCTCCTTCCTCTTCACTTTCTATCATGATTGTAAGTTTCCTGAGGCCTCCCCAGTCATGCTTCCTACACAACCTGTGGAAATGTGAGTCAATTAAACCTCTTTTCTTTATAAATTACCCAGTCTCAGGTAGTTCTTTATAGTAATGCAAAAAGAACTAATACAGATGTGTTTTGTATAGATAATTGTCCATTTAGCCATAAATTAATGAATCGTGAGAAACTATATTTGGACCCAATGAAAAGGAATGAAACTCACTCGAGGTCAACTGTTCACTCCCTGAAGAGATCCCCAAAATAACTTGTTGATAAAGCAAAGCCACATTTATTTTTTACTGCCATAAATAAACTAGGACCTTGAAGGTTGATTATGTGTTTAAGAATAACAAGGTTAAAGGCAAAATATTAATTGAAATTTTGGTTCTGGTTTAATGCATCTGGTTATATTTTAGTGTGAATGCCTGATAATTTAGGTTTGGTGGACCCAGCAAGGGGAAAGTTTTGAAGCAAGCCTTGAGTAGTGAACAGTCTAACAATCACAATTGTGTGATCTATTGAGATACCCTGATGAGGGCAAGTTAAGGAAAGTTATTTGCCACTTCCTCTTCCAGGCAAGACTCTCCTGGAATAATGCAACCAGTCAAATACAAAAGTCATGTAAATATAGATCATATTCTCCACAAATGTGATGTGCAATATATGTGGCTTTGGGAACCACCAGAGCTCCTAAAATTTGAATTCAGTAAATAGATCAATTTGGGGGTTGTGTTTTTGTGGTGGGGTGTGTATATTCCATGTAAAAGGTTATACATTTTTAAGACATGCATTTAAAGGAGAATATGTATGGGTATTCAGTAGCCTAAGGAGTATTCTGCAGACATTTGTGTTTGTCTCCAGAATCCATTCTGCTTTTCCCATTAGTGCCTGATTTCCATTTGTGGATCCACATAGTTCTAGGGCAGCTCTTTCCTCTCCTGAATCCTGTGGACAATGTAACAAAAACAAAGTGATTCACATAGTTTCTTGCCCTCACAGTGACAGGCTGTCATGCTGGTTGGTTCAGATAAGTGGCCTAAGTCTGTCTAATCAGACTGAATCTTGGAAGGATTGCTGAGAAGGCTGGCCTGTGGGAAACCAGTTTAAGGACAAAGGAAACAATTCAGAGAAAAGGGCAAAACAGAGAGAATCCCAGGGAAATGCAATTCCAGGTCTGATAACATGATAAACCTATAGATTATACCACACTTCAAGGCTGCTTGACCTCTAGACTTTCCAATTTAGTGAATTAACAGCTCCACATTACTTTAAGACAGGTTGAGTCAGATTTTCTTTTACTTGCATCTTGAGTGTTCCCAAGCATATTGTTCTTCTCTTGCCACTGTAACAAATTACCACAAATTTCGTGGTTAAAAAATTATTTTCATACAGTTCTGAAGGTCAGAAATACAAAATAAGTCTTAAAGAAAAATCCAGGATGCCTGGTGCCTCCTGGAGACTCCAGGGGAGAATTCATTTCTTGCCTCTTCCAGTATCAAGAGGCTGTTGGCACTCCTTGGTTCATGGCCGCATCAATCCAATCTCTGCTTCTATCATCACAATATATATAAAAAAGTCATGTGTGTGTGCTTATGTGTTAGTAAAGCTGGAAAAAGCATAATGGAGTAAAATTTTTAAATGAAATTCATCTATTAGCTCATCACTAAGTGACATTAACAGTTTGGAGCATGCTAATTCTTCTCCCTTTTTTTAATCTCCCTTACTCCCTCTCATGAAGACCCTTGTGATTACATTGGACCCAGCTCAATAATCCAAAATAATTTTCTCATATCTATCAGGTCTGCAAGAATCTTTTGCCATATAAGATATTCACAGGTTCTGGGGATTGTACTAGGCATCTTCAAAAGTTCATTAAGTTATGAAACAACTATGCTGGATTGCATTTTTTAATGCTAAAATAAACTCATACCAACCTGTTATAACACGTTTAAACATGGTCTAGTTGAGGCACTAAGAAGAATAAGACATCAGTTTGAAAAGGGCCCTGTTTGGAGTAATACTTTGCTAAAATTTAAGCAAGAGCAAAATCAAACTTATGATGAAACTTTGGTGGAAGAATGGTGAAACCATTGGTAATTTTTGAAAAACTTATGGAGAAAATGTTCCAAAGAAATCAGTAGTTCACAAATGGATAATTCATTTTAAGAAGGGATGAGACAATATTGAAGATGAAGCTTGCAGTGGCAGATCATCCACATCAATTTGCAAGGAAAAAAAATCATCTTGTTGATGCCCTAATCGAAGAGGACTGATGACCAACAGAAGAAATAGCAAATACCATAGATATCTCAATTGGTTCAACTCACAGAGTTCTGACTAAAAAATTAAAGCTGAGCAAACTTTCCACTCAATGGGTGCTAAAATATTGCACCCAGATCAGCTGCAGACAAAAATAGAGCTTTCTTTTTTTTTTTTTTTTATTATACTTTAAGTTCTAGGGTACATGTGCATAACGTGCAGGTTTGTTACATATGTATACATGTGCCATGTTGGTGTGCTGCACCCATCAACTCGTCAGCACCCATCAATTCATCATTTATATAGATTGTACTGGTAAAGCTGAAGAATGTCTTTGAAGAACTGTAACAGGAAATAAAACACAGCTTTACCAGTACAATCCTGACAACAAAGCATAATCACAGCAGTGGCTACCAAGAGATGAAGTAGGCCAGTCAAAGCAAAAGTGGACTGGTCAAGAGCAAAGGTCATGATACAAGTTTTTTTAGAAGCTCAATGTATTTTGCCTGTTGACTTTCTGGAGGTGTGAAGAATGATAACATCTCCTTATTATGAGAGTGTTTTGAGAAAGTTAGCCAAAGCTTTAGCAGAAAAATGCCTGGAAATGCTTCACTGTATAGTCCTTCTCCATCATGACAATACTCCTCCTCTCAGCAAACGAGGCCATTTTTTTTATGAAAGTTTGATGACAAATCATTAGGCATCCACCTTACAGTTCTGATTTGCCTTCTTCTGAATTGTTTTTGTTTCCTAATCCTAAAAAAATCCTTAAAGGGGCCAACTGTGGAGGCTCATGCCTATAATCCCAGCACTTTGGAAGGCCAAGGCAGGAGGATCATTTGAATCCAGGAGTTTGAGACAAATCTGGGCAACAAAGTGAGACGTTGTCTCTACAAAAAAAAAATTAAATTAGTTGGGTGTGGTGGTGCACACCTTTAGTTCCAGCTAGTCAGGAGGCTGAGGCAGGAGGTCAAGGCTGCAGTGAGCAGTGATCATGCCACTGCCCTCCAGCTTGAGTGACAGAGTGAAACCCTGTGTCAAAAAAAAAAAAAAAAACAAAATCCTGAAAGGGCACCCATTCTTCCTCAGTTAATAACGTAAATACTGTAAAAAAGACTGCAGTCATATGGTTAAATTCCCAGGACTGCCAGTTCTTTAAGAATAGATCAAATGGCCAGTATCATAATTTACGAAAGTGTCTTGAATTTCATGAAACTTATGTACAAAAAATGCTTATTTTTTAAAAATTTTCATTTTTTTTGTTAAAAAGAAAAAGCCTATTTATGAGAATGAGAATGTTTTTGCCTTTTAATTTCATTTTTTCCATGAACTTTTTGAAGTCCCCTCATATATGGACATCTATGGGAAGGCAGGCTGACACACCAAGTGATACAATTTTTATAAAGAAGAAAATAAAGAAAGAAGGACAAAAGGAGGACATGCTCCAAACTGTTAATGTCACTTAGTGATGAGCTAATAGATGAATTTCGTTTAAAAATTTTACTCCATTATGCTTTTTCCAGCTTTACCAACACATAAGCACACACATGACTTTTTTATAAGAAAAAATAATGAATTTTAATATCTATAACAAATATTTAAAAATTGAAGTGAATTCTTAACAAAACTCTACAATCTACAACAGAAAATTAAATATTATATCATTAAAAATTGTAGAAAGGGAAATTTTGGCCCAAGATGGTGGACAATCAGGTATCTAAATATTAATATATGGCATGGTGGTTTACTAGGAATTACTAAAATTCCCTGGAAATACCTTCCTCACTCACATTTCCCTATTCTGCTATTTTCAACTGAATTTCCTTTAATATAAGACACTTAATATTAAAAAGTAAATTTAGCATAAAATTGCTCCTGGTGGAGTAAAAATCTTTATACAAATGCCTACTAAGTACATCATTAAAAAGCAAATTTGGGGAGTGAAAGGGTTTCTGAGAGATGGGATATATGTGGAATGGGGTATAAAAAGGAAGAGCAAAGATGCTGGAACCTGTTACTCCAATTACCTTTTCTTCAATGACAAAATCCTCCAAACTCTCAGTTAAGGTCTTCCAGAATGTGAACCTAAAATCCACTTTCTCCTCTCACCTCTGATTCCCATGAGTGCTGGCCAATCCTAAAACATAGTGAACCAGGCTCTGGAGCAAGCCTTGCAGCACAAAGTTCATTATGTTACCAAAGATTGATTCAGGAGAAACTGAACCACTTTCAGTGAATGCTGGAAACCATTATTTATCTTTCTTTATCACATTAGCAGTCTATGGAAGAGGGAAAACAGAGAAGAAGCACTGATGGCTTCACCTACCATGCCAGAATATCAATAGGCAAGTCTGTCTGCTGACTTTCTTTGTTTTTTGCTCATTCTTAGTATTTCCTGTGTCTCTCCTTTGGTCACGTTACTGTATTCCCTGGAATGTCTCCTACTCTCATTTCTCCTAATCAGGCCAGTGTTATTAGGAGAACTGAACAATAACATGTTCAAAGCCCTAATCAAATGCCACCTCCCTCAAAATCTTTCCTGATCCTTCAACTGGAAATAATCTCCCTTGTGAGTAATCGCCAGAACCCTTTATCTTCATTTTCCTTTAGATAATTGTAACTACCTCATCCACTGTTACTTTCACTATGACTACTATTAATATTACTACTTCTACTACTATTGCTAATGACAATGATATCAACATTTATTAGGTCTTATTATGTGGCAGGCATTTTCTGTGCTTTGCATTTATTAACTCAATCCTATGAAGGCTGCCACTGCCTTCATATGGAAACTAAACTTGTGGAAACTAAGCTTATTCTTTACGGAAACTAAATTTGTTCTTTGTATGGAAACTAAACTTGTTCTTTATATGGAGTGGGTAAGTGACATGCCAGAGTCTTAAATGGGAGTGCTGGGATCAAACCCAAGCAATTTGTTCCTGGGGTCTGCATTCCTAATGAATGTACAATACAGCCTATCTTTTCATTATGTTACATTGATTAATAAGGCACATGTCTTCTTTCTATAATCTTTTTGAATTAAGAACCAGGTCTAGATCATCCTGTTTTGACCTACAGTGCCCAGAATAAACATAAGAAATAAACCTTTCCTGAATGAACAAATCAGCTTTTCCTCCAGTATTCTTGATATTATGTGTTGTACCTCAGGCAAATATTGGCATATGAAGTACAGTTTTAGTAGACCGCCCTGTGTCTTATGATAGGATGATGCAGCTGGGTGGTGTCCCTAGTTCCTTAGGAATCTATGTCAGTTCTCCAGTACAGTGGTGTTTAAATTTACTTACTGCTTCTGAAACGACCCAAATGTACACACACACATACACACACACACACAGAGTGTATTTTTCTTTATTTTCTCTGACCTTATCTTGCTTTCAAACCTCCATTACCATTGACAGAAGGGAAAAAAACAAAACAGGCTTGTCAATAAGTAATTCAGTCTTTTCTAGTTTAAATAGCCTCTTTCTGGATAATTCATGTCTTTTGAATTAGTGCCATGGGCTTCAGATTTGATGCCCTTTGCCACCCTCCTTTCAAGTTTTCCTTCCCTTTTGCCAGGGTGATTTAAGATCCCAGGTGGTGTAACTGGTGTACAGTAGAAAGTGTGTATCCAGAACTCGGAGGGCCTCTGTTCCTCTGCACCATCTCCTGAGGCATCCAGAGGTGTGCCTCACATTCTGCTCTATGCTGGGGCGAAGACCGGATGCCCCGATGGCTGCTTCAGCCCTCCCCGGCTCTCACTAATGATGCTCTGAGGTTTGCCCGTGACTCCAGTTTGTGTGGTCTAACAGGCAGGTCTACGTTCCAGGGTTGCTTTGTCTCTTGTCCCAGCACTACTTCAAGCCTGTGAACCAGAGCATCTCCTGCAGCTACTCCTTCCTGCCTGATGGGGCCTTACAACTGTCTTTCAATTTACAAATGTCTTATAGTAAAACACTATGATATGAGTTATATATAGGTGTCTTGATTATATGAAAGGAACACACTATACTCCAAAAAAAGCCTTTCCTTTCTGTAAAAGTTACGATATCCAAGGCAATTGTTTTTCTGAGTGCTCAAAAAATGTCTAATTTGACGTTCAAAGCTGAGCAGTGACTTCTCTATGTTAGGTTCTGTCTACTGTCACCCTGAAACAATCGAAGCCTACTCAATGGATACAGAGACCCAGGACAGTATAATTTGTATAACTTATAACAATTAATAATTAATATACTAAGATTAATATAACTTATGGGGAATAAAATAGATGATTTATTTTGAAAATATTCATGATATGGAGTTACAAATCAAAGTCATACTATGTGGCTGGGTGTGGTGGCTCACGACTGTAATTCTAGCACTTTGGGAGGCCAAGGCAGAAAGATCACTTGAGGTCAGGAGTTCGAGACCAGCCTAGCCAACATAGTGAAACCCGGTCTCTACTAAAAATATGAAAATTAGCCAGGAGTGGTGGCAGGCACCTGTAATCCCAGGTACTTGGGAGGCTGAGGCAGGAGAATCACTTGAACCTAGGAGGTAGAGGTTGCAGTGAGTGGAGATCAGGCCACTGCATTCCAGCCTGGGCGACAGAGGAAGAATCTAACAAAAAAAAAAAAAAAAAAAAAAAGTTACACTATATGATCAGGAAATGTAAATCCTTCCTGCCAGTTGTGATAACCAAAAATGTCTCCAGACATTGTCAAAGTAGCCCAGTTGAGAACCACTGCTTTAGGTCTGAGGATAAATGTCACATCCTCAGGGGTGCTTTCTGATATCCCCACCATCACTCACACCCCTGTGCTGTCCTGTCATAGCATGCATCCAAAATCATAATAAAAATTATCTGGGGCCGGGCACAGTGGCTCACGCCTGTAATCCCAGCACTTTGGGAGGCTGAGGCAGGCGGATCATGAGGTTGGGAGATCGAGACCATCCTGGCTAACATGGTGAAACCCCGTCTCTACTAAAAATACAAAAAATTAGCTGGACTACACACCTGTACTCCCAGCTACTCAGAAGGCTGAGGCAGGAGAATCGTTTGAACCTGGGAGGTGGAGGTTGCAGCCAGCTGAGATCACACCATTGCACTCTAGCCTGAGTGACAGAGTGAGACTCCGTCTCAAAAAAAAAAAAAAAAAAAATATTTGGGGAGATTGTTTGTTTACTTTTGGTCTTTTCCACTAGATTGTAAATTTATTGAAGGCAGAAACTATATCTGGGTTTTCCTTTCTTTTCTTTTTTGAATTACTATTTATTAGATTCTCTCAATAAAAGTAATTATGCTTTAATATTTGTGAGCAAATAAATATTTGTTAGATAAATAAATGAGAGTTCACTAAAGAAAAACATATAAAAATATATCTAGCAGTTACAAATCTGAACTTGCCATCTTCTCCTATTTTGAGAATAACACTTAATTTTTAAGGGGCAGAGATGAAAACAAAAAGAAAGAAAAAGGGAGGGTGAAAGGAAGGAAAAGAGAAAAGGTCCAAAAGCAAGCACCCCAGTGAAGTGTGGGGTTTTTCTCATAGTCCCAGGGACTCTGTGGTGCAGAATAAACAGCATTATGGAGGAGGGAACCATAGCAGTCCTGCATCTAGGAATGAATATGGCTGCATACTGAAACAGACATGATTGAGAGTCCATCTTTCCTAAGGTTGGAACTCTATTGAATCAAATGTGAGACTTTCCCCAGGCTCCTCATGCCTTCCTTGTTCCTGATACAGTTACTTTCTGGGAAGTCTTGAAATGTCCGTTAGCATTTCCAACTTTACTCTAGCTTCTCCCTAAATGTAAAAAATGATTAAGCAATGGCTGACATCATCATACTGTCCTGGAAAATTTGTATTATTATCTAGAGGTGTATGTAGAATCGCTCTGGATGGTTCAGAATAGCAAGAGTTGTTGCAGAATGTGCCCAAAAGGTACAATAGCATCTGCAGCAGCATGCAACAGTTTCTAGTCAACAAAGGATGCTGAACTCTTGGTTTTTGTGTGTGTGTGGCTTTTGTTGTTGTTGTTGTTGTTGTTATTTTAAAGCCATTTTTAAATGACAAGTGTAATGCTTAATGCAGAGAACTTTGGACATATACGCAATAGAAATAAAGCAGAATAAAACTACCTATTAAACAAATCCAGTGATAATTACTCATTTTTGTGGGTGTGAGCTGCACTTTTATTATGTATTTTTATTACAGTTGTCTAAACATTGCTTGGAAACCCTTTTTCACTTGCTCTCAGATTTTTGCTCTTATTCATATCAAATTTGAAACATTTATCTATAATTATTTGTTGTTATTTAATTATACAATGATGCCTAATGACTAAGTCCCTGGCAGATCAGGGCTGATAAAAAATGCAAACACTCTCTATATGGCAGCTTAAAATAGTCTAAAGAGTAATTATGACGTTTTAATAATGTTTATTCTCAAATACAGTGGTATTGAATTAAACATTTAAAAAGATTCAGAAACAAACAAGAAATCCCAAAGAGCTTTCCTCCGAAGCTGATTTCAGTTCTGCTAACTCAGGCAAAAGATGGTAATTTCTTCAATCGTTTTAAATTCTGCAGCCATGGATTAGAAAATTTCCCACAAATATACTCTCATATCTAATATTTCCTAACTTTCTCACCCCCACCTCACCAGCTGCACACAATTACCACATAAAATTACATTCTTCTTTCATTTACCTAAGACACTGTACATTGTTAATAAAATTGTTGTAATAGAAAAACTGAAGCATCCCTAAGTAGTCACCTATAATAACTTTCTGATTTACTAACTGGAGACCTTATGTAGTTAATTAACCTGGAATAGCTGCCAAACATTTTCTTTGATTGTGATTAATATAGGATCAACTCAACTTGATCTCTATTAGGAAGCACTTAGGCTCCTAACAGAACCTGGTAGGAGTTTGCATCAACAAATAATTCCTCCTTGAGCTTACTCCAAATAATTTGACATTAGGACATTATTTAATTTTTAAGGACTAAAATGGTCTGTTAACTTGGTGTTTACAATTTAATGTTTTAAAAAATATGTGTAGCTGTTGTCTTTTTTAAATACACTCTTTTCATCATATTTGAGATTTCTGTAACCAAAGGTTTATTTGGTTACAATTTTCTCTTTCCCCTTTTCTGTATTTCAAAATGAACAGGTACTTTGTATCTTATGTAGTTTGCAGCATGAAATTCTACATATGAGTAATTATTTCCCTCCTGCAAGTATTAAAAGGAGATGTTAATAATAATTAAAAGATTACCGGCTTCATTTCCGTAAGGCATTCACTCTAAGAAGTTAATTACAAAAGTGAACTCATCATGCATGTGCAATTAAGTCCTATTTATAAGAAACTGAGCACAGCAAAAATTAGGTATGATAAAATCTTTGCAAAGCAATGCTTTATGTACTTATTCTTTTGCAAGTGCATTTACCCAAACCATCTTATGCAAATTTTGTTCTCAGCCATTAGATTGCTGACTTTTCTTTTTGGCCACTAGAGGTCTGCCATTCCTTACTTGAAAACATGCTGGCGTTTGAGAGTTAGTATACTAAGTTCTGGAGCCTGCCTGAATATATCCATCATCTATCTATTATTCTTTCATGCACTGATTCATTAATTCACTCAGCATTTATTCATCACTGCTGTGTGCCAGAAGTGGTGCTACTTACAAAGGACGAGGGGATTGTCAGTTTCTTGCATCTGCCCTGTCTTACTATGTTTTGTGTGCAACAAGAGAATACCTAACACTGGGTGATTTATAAAGAAAAGAAATTTATTTCTTACAGGAAGCTGGAATGCCCAGCATCGAGGGGCTTGCATCTGGTGATGGCCTCTTGCTATGAGGAGGTAGGGGAGGACAAACGCATCCTTTTATCAGGAACCCACTCCCGTGATAACCCACTACGACGATAATGGCATTAATATATTCATGAGGGCAGAGCCCTTGTGACCTATTCATCTCTTAAAAGTCTCAGCTCTCAACACTGAGAGGCACTGGGGATTAAGTTGCCAATACATGAACTTTGGGGGACACATTCATACCACGGCATGCATCTTTCTCTGTGGTTTCTTGTGTATAAGGCTCTCTAGTTCCTCTTACATGCCCAGGCCCTTGTTCTATCAGGTATCTGTGAACCTCTCTGTATATCTTCATTTTTTGCTTCTCTTATTTGTCTTCCCCACTTGCTCATTAAGCCTTCCATCCTAAAATCTTTCTTCCCTCTGATCTTCCTCTGGCTACTACTCCAACTCTTGCCACTGCTTCACAGGTCATTCTTAACAGGATTATCAATGTTTCCACTCTCACCTCCCATTGCTCATCTCACTGCCATTGGACTCCATGGAAGCTGCCCTAGTAAAACAATTGCCTGCTCGATGCCTTCTTTCTTTCTCCCTACGCTGAATTGCTTACTGAGTCCTGAGGACCTACCTCCTTAACAGTTCCAGCATTTGACCATTTTCCTCCCTGCCTCACCTTCATCCAGGCCCTAATCATTTCTCATTAAATTATACCCATTATTCCCAACTGGCCTCAGTGGCAACAACATATTCTCTACCCTCTGCCACAGGGATCTTACTACAGCATAAATCTAAACACGTCTTAACTCTGCTGAGACCCTTTAATCACTCTGAGCCTTCAGGGAAAGCCCAGATCTCCCCTAAAGGACAAGAGCAGCCAGAGTCACAGCCCACTGCTGATCTCTCCCTTCCCCCAGACCTTCTGCCACACCAGGCCTCCCACTTGTCCCTGCTCCCTTGATTACTGTGGATTTGTGCACGTATTGTTTTCTTCTGTGTGGGATTTCATCCTTTAGGGCAGCAGTCCCCAACTTTTTGGCACCAGGGACTGGTTTCTTGGAAGACAGTTTTTTTCACAGACAGAGGTGGGGGTACGATAGTATGGATTGGGGATGAAACTGTTCCACCTCAGATCATCAGGCATTAGATTCTCATAAGGAGCATGCAACCTAGATCCCTCGCATGTGCAGTTCATAATAAGGTTCACGCTTCTGTGAGAATCTAATGCAGCTGCTGATCTGACAGGAGGCGGACCTGAGGCGGTAATGCTCACTGGCCCGCCGCTCACCACCTGCTGTGCCACCTGGTTTCCAATAGGCCGGGGTCCATGGCACAGGACTGGGGACCCCTGCTCTAGAGTACTTTCCTAAAGCGTCCATGAATAATAAATACTTAATCCTCATATGTCAAGAAGTGGCTTTATTTTATTCTCCCTTTTGAAGAATAGCTTCAACGGGAATAGAATGCTAGCCTGGAAGTTGTTTTTCCACTCTCCTTTGAAGAGTCAAATGTTTTCTAGCAGATATCGTTGCTTGTGAGAATTATGTTGTTATTCCTTGTAGATAACCTCTTTCCTCTGCACTTGGTTTTTCAATTTTCACTTTTTAAAATTGTTCTGAAGTTTCATTCTTATGTATGCATGTAATTTGTATTTAGTTTTGCTGATTAGAAAGCATTGTGATTTTTAAGTTTGAGGAACTCTAGTCATTTTATTCTAGAAAAATCTGAGCTATCTATCACCTTTCCTCAATTTTTTCTCTTTTCTCCTCCTTTTACTCTAGTGCTATCTTACCCATCCCTTACTCTCTCATTCCATGTTTTCATCTCTTCATCACTCACTCTGATGCATTCTGAGTAAGCATCTCAACTCTATCTTCCAATGCACTTGCATTTTCCTTCCCTGTTTCTATTTTATTGCTTAAACTCACCTCTCCATTAAGACTTCTTGAAACCTAAACTTGAATTAAGGTATTTTTCTTCTGGGTCAACATAGTTCCATGTATAGGCTAAGACACAGTACATGTTATATTGTATTTTAATGATCTGCTTATTTAATTACTTGCTCTATCTCTCCCATTTTAAACTTTCTGTTTTCTGAGGGCAGGATTATCTTATCTTTATATCCTCTGCACTTAATCCTGTCCCTGGAACATACCAGTAGTCTGTAAACAATGAAGGAATAAAGTTTCTCACTTTCAGCCTCAATTTGCACATATTTCTCATGCTTTTTTTTTTTTTTTTTTTTAAGACAGAATCTCACTTTGTCGCCCAGGCTGGAGTGCAGTGGTGCGATCTCGGCTCACTGCAACCTCCGCCTCCTGAGTTCAAGCAATTCTTCTGTCTCAGCCTCCCAAGTAGCTGGGATTACAGGCGTGTGCCATCACGCCCGGCTAATTTTTGTATTTTTAGTAAAGACTGGGTGTCACCATGTTGGCTAGGCTGGTCTCGAACCCCTGACTTCAGGTGATCTGCCCACCTTCGCCTCCCAAAGTGCTGGGATTACAGGCATGAGCCACTGTGCCAGGGCTGCTGGTGCTATTAATATGCTATTTTCACACTACATTTACTTACACTCACACTTCTTCCCCAGTAGATTCTGTGAAGGCAAGGACTATATTTATTTTGTGCATTATTGTTATCCCCAGTTCTTAGTACATAAGAAACACCCAAATAACACTTGTGCTTCCCTGATGATGTGCCTCTCATTACCTTGAGCAAAACCCAAAGAGCAGCCCATGATTTGAAGATATTTGAAATATTATTAGTACTGGGGAGTCACTGAAGGATCTCTATTTTAAAACATAATCTTGCCCTAACTCTTCCCTGACTGCTGATAGGTTAGGTCTCAGTGTTATATTTTCAGCAGTTCTTTCCATACCAACCACGTGGACTGACTTTTCATCTCTCTGGATTTGCCAACAGCAAATTAACATTCTAAATATCTGAGATATACTAATTTTATCCAAAAGGAACAAATTTCAAAAGAGGAAAAATATAGATATTATTAGGGGACATCATTTCACCTCCATGTCTAATGTTTTCTTCTATGTGATGGGATATTTATTGGAGTAACACCACTGACCTCTCCCCATGCCCTCATCACACACTCCTCTATCCCACCCCAGTTGGTCCACCTCCCCACCTCCAAGAAGGAAAACCATGAGTGGTGAATATATGCAGGTGAAAAATGCATGGACAGCACAGGTTCTTTCTCTTTCCTGTTCCTGGGAGTGGAAATTCTGCTCTGCCTATTCTGCTTTTGTTGGAAGAGATCTGTCATGGGTCAGTGCTGTTCTGTAGACACATGTATCTACTTGGGGTGGGGGACGGTGGTTCAGTATTAGGTAACTGACTTGCCTACAGAAATAAATATGTCTTTCTACTAGTCCTTTCAATACAAGGTGATACTAATGTTTTGTCCTCTGCCTGCTGAAACTTAGATTTGTCTATCAATTGGTTTAAACCTTGGCCAGGCAGGAAGGAGCTATTTATTGGTGCCTTCTCAAAGACATTGGCACATTTCAGCAGAAGGTAGTAGTTCATGTTATGGTGACCCCACACACTCTTTTATGTCACGGCCATAAAACAGCAATGGATTCTCTCTCTCTCTTTTTTTTTAATTTTTTTGTTGAGGGAAAGAGTCTTCCTCTGTTACCCAGGCTGGAGTCCAAAGGTGTGATCATGGCTCACTGCAGCCTCAACCTCCCAGGCTCAAGTGATCCTCCCACCTCTAGAATAGCCTCCAGAGTAGCTGGGACTACAGGCATGCACCACAATGCCTGGTTCTTTCTTTTTTTGTAGAGACGGGGGGTCTCACTATGTTGCCCAGGCTGGTCTTGAACTCCTGGACTCAAGTAATCCGTGTGCCTTGGCCTACCAAAGTGCTGGGATTATAGGCATGAGGTACTAACCCTGGCTTAATTCACTTATTAAACAAACATCTATTGGGCATCTATAATGTGCTACACCCTGGGGGTATGTCATTGGACAAAATGGTCAAAATCTCTGTCATCATGAAGCTCACAATCTAGTAGAGGTGGAAGGAGAAGATAGAAAAAAAATAAGTAAGTGTTACAGGGAGAACAAAAAAAGAGCTGGTTAAAGCAATTGGGAGTGCCCAGTGGGGAAGTAGGATGAGATAGAGAGGTAAAGGCAGCCTCAATAAGAATATGACATTTGAACGTTTGAGCAAAGAATTGAAAGAAATGTTAGAGTGGGCCATGCAGACATCTGGAGGAAGAAATTTCCAGACAAGGAAACAGCTCCGAGGCAGGAAGAACGAGGAGGCCGGTGGGCTGGTGAAGAGGAATGGAGGGCAAGAGAGGGGCAGTTCCTGGGATAACAAGTCAAAGAGGTGATGGGGAGAGGAAAGCAGGCCATGTAGAGCAGTGAGGCTGCAGTAACGGTTCTAGCTGCCATTCAGAGTGAGTGATAAGGGCTCAAGCATTTACACAGAGGAGCAATGATATCTCATTTATGTTTTCAAAGGATTATTCTTTCTGCTGTGTTGACAATGAACTTAGAGAGAGTGAGTTTAGAAGCAGGAAAACCAGTTAGAAGACTATGGCAACAATCCAAGTGAGAGGTGACAGCGTCCTGGAAGACGGTGACAAAAATGGTAAAAAGTTGTCAAATTCTGGATACACTTTGCCGGTCAAGCCAACAAAAATTCCTGATGAGTTGGCTGTTGGATATAACAGCTGTGCTATGAATAATTTCCACGGTGATTGCCTCTTAGGAAATACTGAAGAAGGCTAGTAAATTTCATCAGTGACTGGTTCTGTGGAGGGCCATATTTCAATAACTAAAAATAGATATTTTACAATTTAAGCTACTATCACTGTGACAACGAGGTAAAGTCTGGTCCAGATAGATAACTCACTTTGACATATTACTCGATGGGAAAATTAAATTAAAATCCTTGTTCTCTAGGTATCGATGAACACTTTTTAGAACACATCATGTGTTCGAATGTATAAAACATTTAATAAGAAAATATCTTGTTAAATCAATATCCAGCTTCATATCCACAATAACTGCTAAAAAAATACCTTTTATGTACCACATTTAGAGTTTACCAAAGGGAGACAATGCCACTGACGTTTTGTGAAATTCTGTGCTGATATATCTTGACACATTGTTTAGGAATGCTGGAAAAAGTCATCATTCCTCTTCTTATTATAGTTCTTAATATAAAAGGTCAAATGAGGATCCATCCTCTAAATAGGAACATATTAAAGAATTGTTTCTTTAATTTACAGGCCATTTAAGTCACACTTGATGAACTCAACTGTGAATGATGATTCTGAAAAGATTACGAAATAAAATTTTACAGACGTTTCTTAAAAGACTACCAACTTGCTCATACTCTACTATCTAACGTAAGGTCTTAAACTGCCAATTTATCAAGATAAGTAATAAAATGTTTGATTAATCATCCATCTATACATATTTTTTTCTTTTCTTTTTTCTTTTTTGCAGGCAGTGTCTCACTGTGTTGCCCAGGCTGGAGTGCAGTGATTCCATCTCGGCTCACTGCAACCTCGGCCTCCCAGGTTCAAGTGATCCTTCTGCTTCAGCCTCTCAAGTAACTGAGACTACAAGTATGTGCCACCACCCCCAGCTAATTGTTGTATTTTTGTAGAGATGGAGTTTCACAGTGTTGCCCAGGCAGGTCTCAAATTCCTGGGCTCAAGTGATCTGACCACCTTGGCCTCCCAAAGTGTTGGGATTACAGGTGTGAACCACCATGCCTGGCCCATCTATATTTTTCTTAATTATTATTCAAATGGAACAAGGTAAGTCAAAAAGCAACATTGCCCTTATAGGAGTGTCAAAAACATTTGTTGGGTACAGAAGAATAATGCTACTTTTTATTTGCTTTTTTCATCACATTATCAACATTATAACATGGAGGAAAGTAATCTATACCCACAAATGTGTATGAATAGCATAATCTTAGCTAACGAATTTTCTCTTCTCCTACTACAGTTTCCCTCCATGTCAATTCCACACACTATTTCCTTTTTCCTGCTACCATCTTGTGTTTGAAGAAACATTCAAGTATCAAGGCATGAATGACCTTCACTCCTACCTCCAGATAACAAAGTGGATGCCAGCATCTCCCGAGACGAACAGGAAGAATGTCAAGGACTTGCTTTTACAACGTAGAAATCTAGGAATTGTTTTCATTCAGAAATTCTATTGTTTTTTCCACTGCCATCTGTAACAAAACAAGGAAATGAGATTTTAAAAAAATCAATCTTAAATGTAAACAGATCATTTGGGCTCCACTTGGCTCCACAGTGTTTTATGTTTACTTTACAGATGTAACCTTTCCAGGCATTGGCCAATTCCGGTGTGATAAATAAAATTATCTTTAAAATTGGAGTATGACGTCACCACAAACATGGTATGACAGAAACCAAGATAGAGCCAGTGCCCATTTATCCAGAATGACACAAAATGGATAGTTGAATAGTCTCATTAGGTAAGAATTATTGTACATAAATTACCAATTTTCTAAAAAATAGAGTAAAAATAGAATATATTTAGATGTAATAAGTACAAGTTAACCTATCTGGTTCACAACACTACCTATGCCACACTACTAATTATAAATATCAATTACTGTAATTTAAGAGTGGGAAGTGATGCTAGATACTGGGTTATATCAATGCTAGCTCTCTAATTTGACCTGAAAGTTGTTGATTTCAACAAATTCTTACCATATGATTACATCATTATTATTTGTCTCTTTTTCATAAAAGAAATGTACAAATGTACATTTTTATAAGTCCTGTAATTTGAGCTTTTAAAATATTTTATTTCAGAGAAAGGAAAGAAAATCACTATAATGATAATCCTCATAGGAATAATAGAGAAAACAGCACATGCTTTTTTCCAAATTACTTCTAATTACTAATCATATAGTACAAGTAAGAATCATGGTTTAAAATATTCAAAAATTCTCGTTGAAGTTGCAAAAATTATTCAAGCTGTGTACCCATGTCCTACACTTGCTTTTATATTGTAGCAAGCCTAAATCTTCTAATCAAAAGAATTGAATTTGGAGCATAATACATCTGAATGCAAAATATCCTGAAAATACTTTATTCTGCCTTGGGATACTGATCAGGAAGCAGCCTATGTTTTTCAAATCCAGAGATCAATCTTGTCTTTCTTTTGTGCATACGAAAGTTTCAAATTCTGTTTTCAGTATGGAATGATGTTTTGATATGAACCAAATGGTCTCTGATCATCTGAAATTTTACTAGTCCCCTAAGTAGCAAGGACATTCTCAGTTTCTTTCCTGTCCTTGAAGGAACTATAGCTGATATAGTTTGGATATTTGTCCCCTCCTAGTCTCAAGTTTAAATGTTATCCCCAACATTGGAGGTGGGACCTGGTGGGAGGTGTTTGGGTCATGTGGTGAATGTCTTGGTGCCCTCTCCATGGTAATGAGTAACCATGAGATCTGATTGTTACAAAGAGGTTGGCACCTCCTCCTCTCTTTCTTGCTTTCTCACTTGCCATCTGATATGCCTGCTTCCCCTTCACCTTTTGCCATGATTCTAAGTTTCCTGAGGCCTGCACTAGAACTGGATAATGATGCCATGCTTTCTGTACAACCTGCAAAACTGTGAGCCAAATAAACCTCTTTTCTTTATAAATTACCCAGTCTCAGGCATTCCTTTATAGCAATGCCAAATGAACTATACAATAGCTTTCCAGGAATGCAAGCATTTTATGTGGAGACTTGGCACAGACAAAGGAGTCCAGGTAATTATGTCAGGAAGGAAAATTCTGAGACATTTGGAGACCTGAAGCATCCCACTCACCAGGCATCACAGGTATGAACTTGGGAAAGATTTTGTGGGAGTCCACAGTGGACACTGTACCTCGCCCTTCTGATCTCTTTACCAGCATTCTTCATCTTTGGATTGCCACTCTGCTAACAGCTAGAACCTATGACTTTCCAGTGTCCACCCTTGAAAACTGCAATTATCTCACTTGGAAGTGCTTGGTAGCTTAGGCACCCCACTCGTTGATTACCATGGCTGCCTGGAGCCAATGACTGATTGGTATGAGAGTACAAAATTCTAGCTCTTTTGTCTCAAGATAAGACAAACTCTGAAATGTAATTTATGCTCCAGAGTTCCCCCACAGGATCAGGCTGAGCCTGAGGTCATACCTGAAATCACATTATTGCTTGGGTTTTTTCCTTTTCTATTCTCTCCTTCCACTCTCTTGCTCCTGTATAAATCCTTGAGGCAGATTGGGGTTGCTCCTGTATAAATCCTTGAGGCAGAATCTTTAACCAAGCCTATGTCTCTGAGAGAGAGCTTGATCTATGACAGAGGCAAAGTTCAATATCCAAGAGCTGAAGCATCTCACTTTAGACCAATAGGATCCAAGAAAAAAGTAGACATAGAAATGGTGGATTTGAGACAGGTGACTTTTAGAATCAGGATTTAAGACTGGCAGGCAATGTCAGAGAAATCTAATGGCCACTATCAAACAGGATCGATATTCAGGGGAAGAACTCCATTTTCCTACAAACAGAATCCCAACATTAAAACAGGGCCCAAGAAGAGAATGGAATTGTGGCAAGTTACAAGAATCAAGATCTGAGAAGAGGAACCAATACAGTGGACTCGTTATTTAAAAGCATGGCAAACTTCATTCCTTCATGTCTTTTTTTATTTATTCTGCCTGAATATCTACTTTCTGTTTGCATATCACCTACTACTGAACCTGAAAAATTGTTTGCTTTTGAAAACATAAACCCAATGCTTCCTCCTCTATAAGTCTTTTTAATATCCACAACATGGGCATAAACATTCTTTTCTCCCTGCCACCTCTACAATAGATACGTAACTCTATTATTGCAATTATCACCCAATATTAATGTTAGCATCATTAGTATTTCGATTTTTCTCCCTTTCTAGATTGTGGCAGGGCAGCATCTGTCTTATTCATCATTTTCTCCATAGAACCTATCATGATGCCTAAAGCATCTATCATGGCATATCTCCTAGAACAATGTAGAACCCTGACTACCTAACTTGGGTAAAGCTCAGAGGCAGATTAGAGCTGCTCAAGTACATCTTGTCAAAGCTGGGCTGGGTAATAGATTCAAAGCTAGTAGCTGGAGAATAAGAGGTACACCTGAGTGGGTGAAGTAAGGCGGCAACTATTGTGTGGCAAAAAACCAGACTGAGTTAAAGAATTTATTTCTAGGTTCCTGCCCTTCCTACCCCTAAACTGAGGAATTACAGAAGACTTGCTTTAATTGGCAATGGTTTATGCCTTTTCTCCAGACAGGTGATTTTAAGAGAAAATACACACTTAATTGTCTGGAGAAGGGCACAGCTGGTTCATCATTATTTTCTGCTTTATCATTTCTTCCAATTGACAGTAGGGCTAATGATTCATTTTCTTTCATTTTACCCAGCTCAGTACATAGTTGCCATTTTGTTCTGCTACACAAGAAAGATCAACTAGAAGAACTGACTTGCAGTCTGTCGTCTGATCCTCCTAAGTTTCAAAATACTACCAGAATGATCTGTCTAAGATTTACACGACCTTCTCATTCCAATTATTAAAATGTTTTAGTGGCCCTCTCCATCATTCATTAAAGTAATTCAATAAATATTCTTAGAGGACCTATAATTATGATAGGCACTGACAATAAATGAGTAAGCAAAATGAACATCATCCCTGTCTTCATGGAGATTACAGTTTAGTGCAAGATCCAATCCAAATACACACAATTGTACACATAAAGTGCAAATTATCCTAAGCATTTAGAATAAAGTACAAGATGTGTGAGAGAGAACAACAAAGGATATACACCTTATTTTATTGGTCTTTAAGAGACCAGTATCTGAAAAATTACCTGGATCAAAGCCAAAGCTTGTTATAGGTACACTGAACCAAACAGAATTCTTCCTGATTTTCTGCTACAGAACATTAAAACAAATGTCAGGAAAACTCTGTAGAGGACTATTTATCTGACTCAGTTCATTTTTTTTTTTTTTTTTTTTTGGTTCTTTTTTTTAGTTCATTGAAGGTGGGAAGTTTTCAATACTGCTCATGTGGAGACAGATGGATAGATCTTCCATGCAAAAAGTTCCTGTGCTTTTACATGAGCCCAAAATTCCCGCCATAAAAATAAATGTGGAAAATGGATAAAAGGTAGAATGGACATAAATGACAAGTCAAGATACACATAGAATAATAAGATAAAAATGAAAGGGAAATATAAGGCAAGAAAAAATACACAGAATTATACAGAGGAGAAGAAAGTTGGAGTAGATATAAAGAGGAAAGTTTCTTCTCTGTATCTTCATAGACATTAAAATCCTTACCTAGTAGCTGGCATTCTTTCATCTTCCTCTGCCAACAATGAATAACTAAACTGAATCTGATGTTATAAAATCATTAAACCAGACATGATTTTTATAGATACATTAACCATGTCTTAGAATTTTTAAAATAAAGGGCCAGGTAAACATTGTAGGTTCGTTGGGTCCTGGAGTCTCTGTTGGAACCATTCAAGTCTGCTGTGTATCAGGAAAGGTGCCATCAACCCTACATAAACAAATGAGCATGGCTGTGTTCTAATAAAACTGTATTTTAAAAAATAAGCATCCAACCTGTGGGCTGTGGTTTGCCAAATCCTCTCTCAGAGTAAAATGTACTGTTGAATACACACATCCATCTATGCAAAGTGTCATGTGTATATTTGGTTTATATAATGTCTTTCATAGGTATAAGATATATATTATTCTAGAGTTCACTATGCATTAAATTATTTATAAAATATCATGCACATTTTAACTATATTGTAATCATTCTCCAATTTTTCTGAGAAAGCAACTGATTCATATATATGTACACACCAGCTTTTCTTCTTTTATCATGCTCAAATTTTGATAATTAATTATTTTTTATCCTTAGTTTTCATAATAATATGGCCTCAATGCAAATGTTATTTTGTAGAAAGAGATCCAGCCACCTAATCTTTCAAATTTATTGTTTCCACCATTGGATGCTGTGCCCAAGAAATAGGCCAGCATCAATCTTGTTTCTCGTGGAAATGCATTGCTGAGTGTTTATTTATATCCTCTTTCCAGGAGACAATGTAGACATTTCCAGAAGACTTGTTTTAATTGGCAACGGTTTATGCCTTTTCTCCAGATAGGTGATCTTAAGAGACAATATGCACTTAATTGTATGGAGAAGGACACACCTGGTTCATCATTATTTTCTGCTTTGTCAGTTCTCCCAATTGACAGTAGGGTAGATGATTCATTTTCTTTCATTTTATCCAGCTCAGTACATAGCTGCCATGACTTACCTTGGCCCTTCTGCTGGTTTACATGGCAGAACCAAAGGCCAAGCAAAGATACCTTTATGGCAGTAAAGGTGACTGGATAGTCACAGAATGAAAGCCAAAATTGTGCACCACGGAAAGGAGAAAGCGAGTTCTGTTTTCTCATTTATGGAAACAGGCACAGAAAAAAATTAATTTATTCTAAAATTGAGGTTTATGTTACATGGTCATTAAGTCTGAGCTCACAGAAATGAAGTTGACAGCTAAATTATGGGTAAAAGTCACTGTTAAGTGCTGATCTTATGGCTTTTACTCACCAATCTATGTATGGAGCTATTTCTGTGTATGATGTGTTAATCTGATCCTGTCAGCACTACCCATGTGGAACTCCAGATGAAGCCTGAGAAATCAATGGAGGAATTGTACACAGACATGATTCAGGAAGGTAAGAGAAAGCAGGGCAGGGTTTAGGGCCCCTGGAAAGATAGCAGGCTTGAATTGGCCCTTTGATACTACATCAATTAAGCCTTACTAGCATGACAACCAACAACATTCTTGTCCTGTATTTGTAGATTTAAGCTATGTATTCTCTAACCACAAAGTGAATGAACCCAGGCAGCCTTTTCTTCAACCATGGCAAATAACTGTTTGATCAAGTTTTTTAAAAAACAAAATACAAACAAATAAAAGAAAATAGCATGGCCTTGCAATCTCTAAATCCAGCAATCGGACTAAATGCATTACCATTATTTTAGTTTTTAAGTCTCCTTTCTGTTTGCATTAACAGAAATGCAGATTTAGCAAATAAAAACACAGCACATCCAACTAAATTTGAATTTCAAATAAACAACAAGTAATGTTGCAGAAATATGTCCCTTGCAATATTTGGGACATAGCTATGTTAAGAAATTATATTTTGATCTGAAATTAAGATTTAACTAGGCGTCCTGCATTTTAGCTGGTAACTCTAATTCTTAGTAAGGCATGGAAGATGAAAAAGAGTAACATTTTTATGGAAATATTCATTATTGAATAGGTAAATTGTCACCGAAATCTTCTATGCTATGGCTTATCAGAGATAGAATGACATCAATTCATTAATTTTTGGTTTCATTTTTTCTTTTTTAAGACAGAGTCTCACTCTGTGGCTCAGGCTGGAGTGTAGTGGTACAATTATGGCTCAAGCCATCCTCCCACCTAAGCCTTCCAAGTAGCTGGCACCACAGGCATGCGCCATTATGCCCAGCTAATTTTAAATTATTTTGTAGAGATGAGGTCTCACTGTGTTGCCCAACCTGGTCTCAAACTCCTGGACTCAAGCAATCCTCCCACCTCAGTCCCCCAAAGTGCTAGGATTACAGGTGTGAGCCACCACGCCCATCCCTTCACTGTTTCTTATACAGACACACATACTAATATGAAATAATTTGATAAGGCCAGACTTAAACAGTAAAATATTCTTAAACAAATGATACCATTTCAGGAAAGGGATCTTATAGGACCTAGTTCAATGACCAGGCACTGAAAAATATTTATCGAAAGAATCACGTGAGATAAATTGTCCATTATTATGCAGCCGGCATGGTTGTTAACTAATTCCAATTGAGGCTGATAGCATTGTCAATCTTTCCCTTGAAAGAAATCGAAAATTATTTAAAGTCCCTTCAGGGTTGGGCAGCAACATAGAATGTAAGATACAATAAAAGGTGATTAGACAGAGTAAAAAACAAGAGAAAGCAGGGCAGGGTTTTCTATTCTTGAGTTAACACAAGCTAATGATAATAACAACAGTAATACCTAATATCTTATTGAATGCTTGCCACTGCCCATACATTTGAGTTGCATATTTTGCCTAGCATTTTATATGCATCATCTCTTTTTGTTTTTTAATCTGAAAAGTATTCCTATGAGAAAGATATTCCTACTCTCTCCATTTTATACATAAAGAAACCAGGGCTTAAGAAAATTCACACAGAAGCAGGGCAGATACTTTAATCTACTTTTCACCACTACTGTAAAAGTCCACACTCTTAGGTTGTATGTACTATCAATCCACACAAGCAAAAGATCAATTTAATGCATATTTTAAAAATAGGAAAGAAATTAGAATAAAATAATAAGTTACCTAAGTCTTAGAAATCAGAAGACAGGTACAAGTACAGGAAATATAAATAAGCCAAATGAAGAATCTACAGTCTGTTTTCTAACTTAATTGGTGATTGCTTTGACCATAGGTGGTTAGAATAGTGTGCAAGGGAAGGGAAGAATGTTCTTGCATAGTTTATAAAAGCTCCCAAAGTGAATCAAGTATGCCCTCCTGAACCACTGGTTTGGACAGACGCACCATTCTAGCTACAAGTGATTCATTAAGTCACCATATGTTGGGAATATTAATTGAGACATAGAGTTGAATGTGATAGGAATAGCAGTGTTGTCATTAATTACCACTATGGAAATTGGCTTGCATTTGGGTGGCTACCAAGTACTCATTGGGCATGGAGAGAACACATGTTAGGAAAACATTCCTTCTGTAAAAATAGAATACTTTATTGAAGTTACTAATGCCTTAGTCAGCTACACCATGAAAGTGAGATATAAAAATTTAGACATCCAAAAGGATCAAGATAGGAAAGAAATAAACATCTAGATATAACAGCATATTTTCTTTTTTACATAGTGTTTACTTGCTTTGAAATGAAAACTTCAGCGCCTTGTATAATTTTTAACTTTCAAATTTAGAAAGCCCACAAAATAACACCCTTCTTTTCCACTCCCGGATTCAAATTCCACCAAGATCAGAAAGGTAGATATTAAAATATCAACTTTATTATAATAAATAAATGGTTGGGAAGCAGGCGACTTACAGCCACAACAGGCCTCTTCTGTTTTATTTCTAAATTCGGCAAATGTGTCCAGCCAGTAATAGGCAACTCTGGACAATCACAGGGCTGACCCTGCAGGTTTATAATATGTAGGAGCAGAGAAATCAGACTTTCTGCAGGAAAGCTGGATCTGAAAGTCAAAGGGAAGAGAAAGGACAAAGTGGCACCTTGAGGGGACAATGTAAGACTGAAACAATGCATGGAATCGGAATATACTGAATTACATGTGTCCACCCTCCCTCCTTTCATCTTTCAGGAATGCTGGATGTCAGGGACAAGATTTTGTTATGTTAAGCTGGATGATGGATGGAAATACAAATAGGAGAACAAAGAGACATTAAATTATTTTCTACAAGGAAAATGCTGGAAAGAATTTCTGGGAGTGCCACAAAAGAGCTAGAGCAGCCAAAAGAGGAGGAAAAAGTAGGGAGCTGAAGGAAACAGTGATAGAGAGACAAAAAGAAATGGTGAGGAGGTAACAGTGGCCACCTGGAGAAAAGAGAAATATATTTAAGGATGATCTTTAGGAAAATGTTCTGGGTTAAGTGTGAAGTATACATATTTCTGTATCTCTGTGACACCTTCCACAAGATCTAACATCCACGTTGTTATCCACAATGTCTTTGGAGAACATTTCTTTTTTTTTCCCTCTCTCTCAGAGTCTCTTTCAGTGTGTGCATGTGTGTGTGCATGTGTGTGTGTGTGTGTGTTTTAGACACAGCAAGATCAGTGCTGAGTAACAATGCCCTGCCCCAAGGAGACCTTGTTCAGGCAGAGGGATACGATGTAAGATTTGGATGGTGAAACAGAAGGAGATCAAAGGTGATATACTTTCTACCTTTCTGCATTGGAAGAAAATAAGCATCAGTGGAGACAGATGTTCCAAGCTGGAGTTAAGGGTGTAGGGGCAAAGCTATTGTTATGTAGAGATACTGAGTCACAGAAGAAGGAAAGTGAATCCTAAAAGCCTCTAACTTCAGGTTAGATTTAGATCATCTCTTAGAAGTTCACAGTATGATCAGGGGATTTTGAAAAGTCTGGAACAACTTACTTCTAAATTATTAGCAATTCAAGAAGAAGTCATCAGGGACAGAATTTTTAAAAGGCTCACTGAGTAATCGTGAATATTCATCTGAAATTAGTGCAGAGTGATTTAGTGTCACTGTAGCTAAGATATCCCTCATTAGCACTAGCAACCCTAAGAAAAGAACTGAGACAGTGGTAACTTAAGATTAGCTGCAAGAAGGCATGGCAAAAAGCCTGGGGTATGGGTGAGTGCTATGGTCTGAATGTTTGTTGTCTCACAAAATTCCTGTTAAAAGTTCATCCCCAGTGCAATAGTATTAAGAGGTAGGATCTTCGGGTGGTGATGAGGTCATGAGATGGAGCACTTATGAATGAGATTAGTGCCCTTATAAAAGAGCCCAAGGGAGCTTCTTTACCTTCTACCATGTGAGGACACAGCTAGAAGGCACCATCTATAAGGAGCAGGCCCTCACTAGCCACCGAATCTGCTGGCATCTTGATTTTGGATTTCACAGCCTCCAGAAGTATGAGAAATAAATTTCTGTTGTTTATAAGTTACCCAGCATATGGTACTTTGTTATTAGTGGGCTGAACATATTAAGAAGGCTCTACACTGGGGAGAGATGCACCGGAAAAGTTGTCCATTGGGCAGCGTATCAGCTCACAATTAGAAGAAAGAGGATCCTATGAAGAGAACTTGCACCATTTCTTGTGACTTGTGTTAATTACATATCAATAAACAGAATGCCCAGGGAAAATCAGTCAGGTACAAGTTTGGCTATCCTTAATTAAATTCTGAGCCCAGTTTTTCCCCAAATCAATTGACTATTAAATTACAGGCATATAGTTCTATATCAACTTAGGTGATGGAGTGGGATGGGAGGTTGAAAATAGGAGCTAATTCTGAAACAGATTCCTCTGCTTCCGTTTCAGAGTAGTTGTTGAATCTTCTTTCTGCTACTTTACAATTGACTTGTTGATTAATACAACTTTTAATTTATTTAAAGTCACATTATTTAAATCTTGAAAAACATCTTGAAATGAAAAAAAAAAAAATTCTGCTTATTCATTGCCATTGCTTAGTGTTCCAATTATCTACTGCTGTGTAGAAAAACACCCCAAAGCTTAGTGGCTTAAAGTAAAAAGGCTTATTTTGTTCCCAAATCTGCAGTTTAAGCAGGATTAGGTAGTGATATCTTGGCCTCAGCTAGAATGGCTCCAGTGCAAGGATCTGGAAACATCTGATGATTTGCTCACTTCCATGTTTCACAGTACTACCTGTTAGCCAGGACAATAGCTGCCTTGTCAACCAGCACATAAACACGTGGGCCCTCTATGTGGCCTCTGCTTCCTCACAACATGGTGGCTGATTTCTAAAGGCAAGCTTCCCAAGAGTGAGAGAACCAGGCAGACACTGTATGCCTTTTTCTGCCTGAATTTCAGAAGCATTACTTTCACTGCATTTTATTCACAGGGATGGTCAAAAAGGTCCACCCAAGGTCAAGCAAGAAGAGTAGAGAAACAGACACACTGAGTCACTCATACACATTCTTTTAATCTACGTGGTCACAAGTCCTGCCTAGTGTCAATGGGAAAGGAAATAGACTCTTCTTCTTGACAGAGGAATGGTAAAGTTCTAGAACACTTTGTCCTGGGAATATTGCTTTGGCCATTTTTGGAAAATACAGTTTGCCACATTTAGCAATCTGTTTTTCAAAAATAGTAAAGTATGAAAAGTAAGATTCAATTTCATTTAATTACAGAGAAAAGAAAATCTAAAAACTTTCTCCAACGGAAGCAGAGAAATGGGTATTATTACCTTTCTTCTGCAAACCACAGATTTCCTGAAGTTTTGCATCAATGGGAATTTTATTCTAGTAGTCAAATGTAGAGTTTGACCCTAGAATTTTATAAGTGCATCTCAGAGCACAATCTGAGGATATAAGTAAAATGTTCTTCTGTTTGAAGCCTATTTTAGAAATAAGTAACTGATGAATCACTAAATAGCTTATGGTAATGTTTTTATTGATTCATGACTCACCACACGCTCCTACCTTTCAGGCAAAAAATAATGTCTTCCTTGTAGGTGATTTGCTCTATTAGACTTCATCGGGAAAAAGAGTTCTTTGCTTTATGTTTTAATCTGACAAGCAATGGCTTTTGTCCTGCTTTTGAAAAGTAACTAAGATGCTAACTTGGGAAGGTGACTTAACTTTTCAAGCTGTAACAATTCTATTTATGAAATTATATCTACTCATGCATTATTATCTTAAAGAGTTAATGCTCTTTATAATTATAAGGAAGTTGCTGAGAAAACCTAGGCCTCCCAACATACACAGGGTGCCATGTGAGAGAGATCATAGATCCATTTTGGGAAGTTATGCTCAGCATTAGAAAGATGGGCCAGAAAACCTCTGAAGTGCCTAAGCATCTTTGCCCAGTATCAAAAGCAGAGGAGGATGACTACCTATATCTCAAAATGTCGTACTTTTATTCATACTATTTCTTCTCCACTGAGAGAAATCTACTCCCAGCTCAACCATCGTCACAGGAATCCACTGAAAGCCTCTCCCTCCTCCTCCAAAATTATAATCACTGTAACTTTGTCAGAATAATACCAAGGTCAGATTTAATTACTCATGTATCAAGCCAGCATAGTATTTTATATGCTGTCCCTTTTGTTTGTTTGTTTTTCTTAGCACTTAAGCAAGATGTAGAATTAGTCTTTATTTTTCTCTCCCACTGCATATGTTTCTCTGGCACCCAAAATAAGGCTGGCCAGAAAGAACTGGGCTTTCCAATACTGGCCTCATGAAAGACTCTTGTAGGGCACTCTTTAAGAATACCAATTCTAGAACTCACCCCAGACAAATGACGATTGATTAGGAAGAGAATCATTCTACATTAGCCATTCTTAGAAATCAGACCTATCCATATCTGTTCACATAGAAATGTGCAAGAAAAGATTATTATTAAAGCTTCTGTGCACTACTCTCAAACAAATACTGACAAGACTTAGGAGAACTCCTTCAGGGAATGTACTACTAGTAGCCAAAAATCAGTTGTGCAATAACAAGTGAATGCATAATACATCACATAGCAAGAATATGATATCATAGATAAATTAATACTTTTATATTTTAAGCACTCCATTTCAGACTTTCACATTTATTACAGAGAGTTCAAGCATTATTCAATATTATTAATGATACATTTTTGACAAAAGCATTTCAAATATTTGTCCTTCAAGCTTCCAAATCAATGTAATTGGAGGGATCTAATGTTTCAAAGTTACCTGATTTTTTTAAAGCAATGATCATTTACCCCTTTATAACTACTTATTTTTAAGAATCCAGTATATGCAAGTTAAAATGTATTCAATAAATTATATATTAATATTGATAAAGTTCAGTAATTTCATCTGTAATCATAGAATTTATTAGCAAATTTGTCTTTAGTAAATCAGCTACACTGATTTTAGTAATCGAGTTTATCATAAGTAAATACATGTTTGAATTTCCATATTACATTTATTAACAAAATACAATTTATTCATTTAATATATAAGTATTTCAGATAAGTTTTCTTAGAGGGTTAGAAGATTAAAATGCTTGAAAAAACTTGAACATCCACTAATTTAAGAAACTGGAGTCAAATGTCTCAAATTTCTTTTGTCCTTTCCATCTTTATTACTAAAATTTTCTTCTATTTAATGTTATCTCTCATTTAAACCATTTTATTACTATAATTATATCATTTAAAAATATAATTATAATTCTTCAACCACTCACTCAGACTTCAGCATGACCACCAGAATTCCTGCTTCTACTGCCACTAGAGCAATCTTTCTAAAACCTTAATGTAGTATGTCACTACACTGATAAAAGCCCTTCAGTGCTTTACTTACAGGTAAAATCTGAACTCATTCACACAGCATTCAAGACCCTTTAAATTCCCTTTATCTATCACAAATCCCATTGACCTTAGCCTCATAGGCCTCCTCCACTCACATTACTATGATTACAAGTGTTTTTTTCCCCCTCTTTCTTCCTTAGGTCTACCTGGAGAATGCAGACTTACTTTTTGAAATTCTATGGAAGTGCCACTTACACTGTGAAGCTTTCCTTGATCTTTCCTGAAACCATTTCATTTATACATCTGTTTCCACGAACTCCTTAGGAGCTGAGACTAGACCATATTTAACTCAAGTTAGTACGGTAGCACCAAAAATTATACAAAGCTTAGTATACAGTGGGTGCTCAGTATCAGTTAAAGCAGTCAACATCATGATTCTTTAGTGTCTCTACGACCAGTCCTTATGATGAAGGATATTTAAAAATCAATTCTTAGTATAAAGTAAATTTAAATTTCAATAATGATACTGGACACAGTTACAAGTACATTACTATTGGATATTACCTACGGTTCCCAAGAACCTAAAGACATAGCACTCAAACCAGAGATAACTGCTACTTTTCAAACACACTTGGCTAGCTATTGTTATGAGAATATTTATGGCAAGTAGATTTGACCAGGAGAATCAAATTACTAGATTGAGGATAAGTGTGCATTTGGCACTTCAAAAAAGTTTTGTAGTTTATGTGGAACTGTGTTTTCATAGAAAACCAAATTTCCTTCCTTCCTATTTTTCAGACATATCTCAGAGAGGGAGGGAAATGCCAGAAACATGTATATCAGCACTGAAAATCATCTTTAAAATTGGAGTCAATTGAGGTTTCTTCAAGTCTATTATACTACAAGTATAAAGTCTGTTTGTCAAGTGCCCATTTTGTAATTGCTAGGTCTCAGAATCTTGCATTTGCATGCAAAAAGGACAGTGGAAAACTTCCCTGCAGGGCTATATCCTCTTTGGTGTATCTTCTAAGGATATCAACTGTTCAGGACTCTCTGTTATGAATCCCTCACTAAGTAGGCTAGTTAGGAAAAAAACACAAACCAACCACATTACCGGTCTGCAGCCATATCAACCCAAAACAATTCTCCTGTCCTCTCATTCGTCAGCCTTCATTCAGTATTCCTTGTGACCATTAGGAATAGGGTCTTGCATCAAAATGTCTCAAGCTTGGCTTGACTTTAAGGGCAGTTAGATTTAAATGCTTTTTTTTTTTTGGTGGACAGCTTTTTAACCCAGCACAGAATACTATACTATATGGTTTGTGAAAGCATCACTGACAATATTAGGGAACGAAGAAAGTTGAATTTACCAGAAGCCACCTCAGAGAATAGTAAGTGTAATAAAAGGAGTATGTAACAAGACCCTGGGGGAAATTAGTAGAGAAACACTGCTCACCCACCAAGGAAAAAAAAAAGCAGGCTGGAATAATAGATGATTTTAGAAAGGGGAGACAAATGAGCAGCGGCAGGGCTTCAGTTACGTTCCCAGGAGCATAGGCATTAGAACTGGCTCCCAGGAGACTCGTTCCCTGCCCTTCACTAAAGTAGCAGAACTAAGAGTGCCTGAGTTGGAATCCCTGGGGGTCACATGACCACATAGGAGGAGGAGGGTGCTGGACAATTTAACTTCTCATTGCTTTTATTTCCTTATCTGAAAATAACAGTACATTCTGTATAGAAATGTTGAGAAGGTTAAATGTATTAGTGCAGTACACAGAACAGTACATATAATAGTACAAATAATAGAATATTAATATATGGTAGTATGTTACATATACTAGTATATTACATATAATAGTACACAGAACATAGCCTGGCACAAGTAGTACTCAGTTAATGACAGATACTTTAAAATTTTCAAGAATATTAGTTTGAAATAGTGCCAAATCAATCTGTAGCCAGGAATGCCCACAAGCTTCTATGTTTATTAAGGCTTGACTTTGGGATTTTAACATTGCCATTCTATTATATTCTAAATTCTTTAGGCCTACAGGACAAAGTAACTATAAATAAGTATGTAGATCACAAATCTGGAAATCAACTTAAATGTGTTTCTTTTCTTGGAAAAGGTCAGCTGATGGAGGTTAGAAAAACATGTCAAAAGCATTTCTTCTTGAGAGTAAATTCCTCTACCCTGTTCCTCATCCCATTTTTTTTTTTTTTCTAGAAAACATAGTCCTTCATGAGCTATTGAATTCTATAGGTGCTGAATTGAAAGTCTCGACTTGCTCTGCTAATTCTTCCAGGAGAATTATGTACTAGACACAAGTCCCATTGGACAGCCTAGCTTTGCCAGATGGGGGGCAGGCATCTCTCACTTCAGGGAGCTGTGTCTTTGGTTTCTCAGTAACTCAGAAGACACCTAACCCTATTGTTCTCTTCATTTCTAACATTATTTCAGCAAAGCTATGATGCTTGTAGAGTTACCCAGTGATGTAAATTGAAAAACACTTGTAAAAATAGGCTCTTGGCAAGCAAGATAATCTACTCACAGGAGCCATTTTGCAAAAGTTGAAAATACATCTAAAAACAAGATTATCTGTCTTTTACTTTACAGAATGTAGTATATTTGTCTTTCCACCATTTAGAAAGATCCTCAAAATAAAAAGGAAGGAATATTTGAGAATTCGTTGTACATTTTATTTTAAAAATAAAATAAAACACTATTGCCTGCCAGATATTTTGTTATGTGCTGAATATACCACAGGGAACAAAATAGACCTGAATCCTAACTTCCTGGAGCTGAATTTATGCATGTAGTTCTCAGATTTAGTATACGTAAAAATATCCAGGAAGCTTGTTTTAAATGTAGGTTCTCAGGACTTGGATTCTATACACATGTCCCATTGGACAGCCTAACTTTGTAGGATGGGCGACAGGCAACTCTCACTTTTCGGATCTGTGTCTTTGGTTTCTCAGTAACTCAGAAGACACCAGATATGACAATATAGTCATGTGCTATACATTATATAATAGCATATTACATATAATAGTACACAGAACATAGCCTGGCACAAGTTAGTGCTCAATAATGAGATACTTTAAAATTTTGGATTCTGATTCTAATAATCTGAGATAAACCCTGGAATCTACATTTGTCACAGGCAACTCAAGTGATACTAATGCAGGTCATCCAAGAACCACGAGATCACCAGAGGAGTGCATGACCCAGGCAAGTCTTGTTGAGAAGAAAAAGGGTTGTGATGAATATTTCCATAGTGGTAGCTTATAATGAAGGGACACAGAGGGTAAGTGTCAGCCTTCCATATCACGTTGTAAGCACACATAAAGCATACTTAGAAATGGAGCGAAAGGATTCCATTTTACAGGGAAATTTTGTGTAACATACAAGCTTTGTGGTTATTTGGGCTCTTTCAGGCACTCAATCTTCCAGCTGTGACCAAGTCTCTCAGGACTCTTCAGGACGAGTTCAGCCTCTTTCCTAAGCCCCCGATACTCATCCAGCTGTTCAGAACACAAGCCAACTGAATCAACACGAGCTATATTTACCACAAGTGAGAGACTATCAATACTTGCGATAGCAGCAGGGAATTCCGACATCTGGTAGCACCAGATGATTAAGAAAAGCATTTGGCAAATCAGAATAGGTGAAGCTTAGGAAAGACTGCTGCCTTGTGGGATCCAGATTAAGCCAAGCTGGTCAGAGGAGGAACTGTCTCCAATAACAGCTGACTTGCCTGATAATTTGCAAAACTGCTTTGTAATTCCTCAAGGAGCCCATTCTTACACACATCTAAACAAAGCAACTTACGTTGCTGGATACTATTTTATATAAACATGTAAAATTGGATATTCACTCAGATATTTTCTTTTTCTGCTTTAAGATTTAAAAAGAACATTTCTTAGCAATACTATGAAACTCTGAATGAGTTTCATCAGTAAGGTTTCTTTGGGGAATTTTAGTTTACTTAGGCTGTTGGGGCAGTTGCCACAAAACAAAATGTGCCCAGTGGTGGTGTGACATGGAAGGCAGTCTGCTCAAGCCCATCCTCCTGAACAATCCTTCTAGGAAATTTAGAAATTGCCACATCATTCTCCCATTGGGCTTATTATACTGATGTCTCTGAAATGATGATGGTACCTCCTATATCTGGAGCTCAAGCAATCAAGACAGGAAGAAACTGCATCACAGGAGACATTAAACAGGTTTCAGAAGCCCAGCTGATAAACAGTTGACGTTAAGGTCTGGAAGTTTGGAAGTTCAACCATTGTCTGATAGGAAAGAAAGCAGGGTTGGAGAAGAGGTTTCCTGACATGACCTTAGGCTCTGTGCCATTAGGATTCATCTACTCTTCATTCTTTCATGATTCTTTCCATTAGCAAGTGTTTCACAAAAGCCCACAATGTGCTCCCTTCGGTGCTTGATGCTGGGGCTATCAAAATGAGCAAAGCAATCCCCACACTGCCCTGCATTTCCTGCATTCATCAACACTAGCAGACTGTGGGTGGATGATTCAGTACTTAGGAGAATGAAGAAAATGCGTCTGTGATGCCACAATCTCCCTGAAATTTTCTAACTTGTACGGGTGTCTTACCTTTTGTCTTTGGACTAATAACCAAGAATTCACTTCAGTAAGTTACACTAAACCACCTCCATTTTAAAAAATCAGACTAGAGCCATTAGATAATTATGAAACTATTTAGTATAGCTTTAACTACTTTGACTAAAGCTTACTTAATGCCCTCAAATGCAGTTTCAACCTGAATTTTCCCGTTACTCCAATCATTTCCCGAGAGACTGTTAGTAAATTATCAGAAAAGAATACCAAATCTTTCAATTCCACTACTGTGGCCATACGTAGAATTAATACATTATAAAACATTCTAAATTGTCAGTGATAATTTTGAAATGCATGCTTTGCAAGAGTGTTTATTTTAAAATATGTTTCATCAGTGACAGTTATTTGCCAATTTTAAGAGTTCCACTATTTTGCCATAGGTCTTGTTTACCTACTATCCTTGCTACCTTCCATTGAGAACTCTCTGTAGAAATTGTTTTCAAAGTTATCTCAATAACAGGGATGAAAGCATCTAAATTTGATCTCCCAACACATTATCTAAGTTCCGTACCATCGCACCTCCCAGTTACTAATAACAATAATTACTCTTTGCTGACTGCCAAAACCATGCCAGGCACTGTGTTAGATCTTGCAAAAGCATTTACTCATTTTCACATACAGGAGTTCTGTCAAACAGGTTTTTTCCCACTTTTACACTAAACCAAGGCTTAGAGAGGTTAATTTGACTAAATTTACATAACAGATGAGCAAAAGTGCCAAAGCCAAGTCAAGTGGATTAAGACTCCTATGTCTGTCCCCACATCCTCCACAGCATCCAAATCCATCAAAAATTTAATCAACTCTTCTATTAGTTCTCAAGTGTGAGTAATGTTTGTAAGTGTCTCAAAGCCAAAAGAAAAGAAAGACCACGTATTCTGTTTGTCGGGTATAGAGATAGATATGACTATAGATAATTAGTCTTTAAATTTTAGTATGAAATTCTTTACATATTTACTTATTCTTTGGCTATTTGGTCTGTCAAATTCTCTCAAAAGATAAAAGGTTCTTGCTAATTTGATCTAAAAATGCAAGACTTTTTAGCTCAGTATTTTTTTTCTTCCTGTTATTGCTTCCCGTCCATCTGTTCCTCTTTCTCCTTTTAAACTTACTATTATTTGCATATTAAACTCCTGAATCTAGCTACCTTATCTCTTATCTTTTAAATTATGATTCCCATTTCTTAGTATTCTTTGCTCTACGTTGTGAGGATGTACATCAATCCGATCTTCTAGATTGTTAATTCAGTTCAGAAAGGTCCATTTTCTTTTTGTTTTCATTTCCTCTACTGTTTTTTATAAATTGCATATTTATTCAACAAATAGTTACTGCACATCTCTAGTGCTCCTGGCACTGATCAAGGGCCTTAGGACATATCAAGAAATAAAACAGATAACTATTCCTACCTATGCAAAGCTTATAATTTAGTGGGGAAAGACAGATATCAACAATAAACATAAAATTAAGTTTGTTATTTAACATGTTAGTAAGTGGCAAGTGCTAAGGGAGAGAAGAAAAAAAAATAAGGAAAGAAAGACTTTAAAAAAATGCAGATAGGCAGAAGGTTGTACTAAATTGGCAGAGTAGGCCTCATTGGGAGATTGAGACTTGAGTAAGGATGTGAAGGAGGTCAGGCAGTTCCCACAGTGGTACCTTGGAGGAGAGCTTTCTTGATTGAGAGAACAAGTGAACTGACCTTGACCATAAGGTGGGAAAGCGTCTAGTTTGGGTACCAGTGTGGCTGGAGAAGAGTGAGTAATGGAAAGCATCACAGGAGATGAAGTCAGAAAACCAAAAAGAAATAGCACAGGGAGGCTGGAGTGGATAATTTAGGGCCATGTGTCCCCTCTAGTAGCTTCTATTCTCAGCGAAATGCCATTGCAGGATTTTGAGTACAGGAGTCATATGATGTGACATGTTTTAACAGGCTCACTGTCTACTCTGTTGTAAACAGGCTCTCGGGGTCAAGTATTAAAGAGAAAGATCCATAGGGAGGATTTTGCAGTAGTTTAGGTGAAAGACAATGACAGCTGGCACCAGAGTAGTGATATTGGGAAAGGCGAGGCATGGACATATTCTAAGGCGGAACCCATATAATTCCCTAGCACACTGACCATGGAGTGTGTGAGAGAAAGAGAAATCAAGCATGACTCCATGGCTTCTGGCCTGAGCAATCAGAGAAACAAAATTGTCATTAACTGAGATATGCAAGTCCATAGGTAGAACAGGTGTTTTGGGGAAGAGCAAGACTTCAATTTTACTATGTTAACCATTTTTTGTTTTTGAGATGGAGTGTCACTATGCTGCCCAGTCTGACTTTGAACTCCTGGGCTCAAGCAGTCCTCCCACCTTGGCCTCCAAAATTGCTGGGATTACAGGTGTGAGCCACCACATCCAGCCAAGACTTCAATTTTAGATATGCTGAGTTTAAAATGTCTATTGAATATCTACATATAGATGTCAAGTTGGCAGTTGGGTATCGTATTAGTTCTCTATTGCTGCTGTAACACATTACCACAAACTGAAAGGTTTAAAACAACAGAAATTTATTATCTTATAGTTCTGTATGTTAGAAGTCCAACATGGATCTTACCAGGCTAATCTCCAGCTGTGGGCAGGGCTGCATTGCTTTCTGGAGGCCTTAGAAGAGAATCAATTTCCTGCTAATTCAAGTTGTTGGCAGAATTCAATTTTTGCACTTCTCAGACTAAGATTCCTTTCTGCTTGCAGACTGTCAGCAAAGGGTCATTCCCAACTTCAAGGGGTCAACCACATTCTGGGGTTTGTTACACCCCTTCTCCAACTTCCAGCCAGCAATAAAAGAGGGAATCCTTCCCATGCTTCACATCTCTCCTGCCTTCTTTCCTGTCCTCTCTCTGACCCCCTTCTTCTCTCTTCCACTTCCATGCTTTAGGACTCATGTGATTAGATTGGGTTTACCTACAATATGCAGGGTAATCTGACCATTTCAAGGCCCTCAACCTTAATCATATCTGCAAAACCCCATTTGCCATGTCAGGTAACATATTCACAAGTTCCAGAGATTAGGGCAGGGACATCACTTGGGGAGTTGGGGGACACTCTTCTGCCTACTTCAGATGCATAAGTCTGGAATTCAGGAGAGAGGTTTCAGTTGGGATATCAATTTGGGAGTAGCTGGCATAAAGAATTGCATATGGAGGTTAGTTTCGATAATGACGATGACAAAGGTTTGAGCTCTGGAAGAAGAGAGGAATCCATCAGAAGAGACTGAGAAAAGACAGAGGGATAAACAAAAATGTCTTAGTCCATTTGAGCTGCTGCAAAAATACCATAGATTGGGTTGCTTGCAAACAATGGAAATAGATTTCTTGCTGTTCTAGAGGCTGGAAGCCCTAGATCAAGGTGCCAGCATGGTCGAGGCATTCTGGTGAGGATCCTCTTTCTAGCTACAGACTGCTGTCTTCCTATTGTATCCTCACATAGTGGAAAAAGGGTGAGGGCCCTCTCTACGGTCCCCTTTATAAGGACTCAAATCCCATTCCTCAGGGATGCACCCTCATGACCTCATAACCTCCCAAAGTTCACACTTCCTAATACCATGACATTGAAGGTTAGGAGGATTTCAGTGAATGAACTTTGGTGTGACACTAACCTTTGGTCCATTGCAAAGTTAATGTGGTTTTCTGGAAACCAAGTGAAGGCATTCTATTATTTTTATTCCAGAAAGTTATTTTTGTTTTCTTTCAGTAATCTTACCGCTTTTAATATCTTCATTATTATAGCATAATGCACTTCTGTTTCTGTAATTCATTCTGTTTTAGTAGCAGCCATCCAATCTGATATTGTGCTTGGTCTTCCTCCATCAAGTTACTGAGCTCCTTAAAAAAAATGTGTCACTCCTTTGCCTCCTGGTGTCAGGGCACATGGTCACCTCAGCATCTATTCAGATGTGCAAATCCAGAAAGGAATTTGTAGTAATGAAGCAAAAATGAAAATTTCTTTTCCAGTGGAAAGACAAGTAGACAAACTGGGTCTCAAGGTGTAAAGGTTACTCTGATTGTCAGGAGAGGGTGGGAGAGGTCTTCATCTAACCCCAGGAAATGGGCTCAATTTAACACAACAATGCAATACCCTCTGAGGCTGCCAGCATCTCTGGATCATCAGATTTTCCACAGGGATTATTACATCTGAGTGATAATTCTATTCTAAGCACAGAAGTGAATTAAGTGCCTGGTTGGCTAGGAACTTCCTCTAGAAAGATGGTGGTCTTTGCCTCAGAGTCTGCTAGAAAGGCAAGCCTCCAACAGAACTCATGGGCCTTCATCATCTCCCTTGCATTATAAATAACTTGGCCCCACACGAAATCCTTCTTTTTCAGGATACTACGGAATCTATATACAACTTCAGGTCTGCCACTAAAGCAACCTAAGTCACTAGAGCAGAGAACTGGAAAAGAAAAGAGATCCAAGACAAACATGTATGCTGCCATTCTGTTTGCAATTTTAAAACAGTGTCTCTTCTGGTCATTCATTAAAGTGTTCAAAAATGCCTCATACTCAATTTATTTCTATCAATTCTATTCTCACTATGATGTCCACACAACAGGCAGATCCAGGTTTTGTGGGACCTGAAGTCAATATAATAAGGGGAGGAAAAGGGTCTTTAAGGAGAAGGATACACAATTATAAATGCAAAATTAAGGTAAAATTTAATGTTCATTTACAATGAGAAAACAAAGAACAATAATTATGGAAGCTTGAAGACTCAGATCCTTAAGTTCTAAAATATTTAAGGCAATTTATTAAAAATGATTACATATAAATTGTTCCTATTGACATCCTGACTCCACTTTCTCATCTAGAACGTTCTATAACTCTGAACACTCCCAGCACTCAAAAGCCTAAGCTTCACCTTAAATTCTCCTCTGCAATGTGTGAATGCTCTGACCCAATTTTCCCATGATTTATTGTATTATGAAGGCATTTTCTATCTCAAAGCTTGCCATTGTAGAAAGTTAATTCTACAGAACCAGCTGAAATTATTTTAAATTGTTTCTTCTTTATTTTTGGCATCATTAATGAAAAGTTTATTAATTAGGTTATTAATACCCAGTTGACAGAACATATAGAATTAAATACCCTATAGTATGGTAATTTACAAGATGTTTTGTGGGTGTTACTGGCTTATCCATATATGCAACCTCAGAAGAGTTTGTGTTATTCATCCTTGAATTTACAGAACCAAGCAAAGTGCCGGACATATATGTTAAAATAATTTTTTTGAATGAATAGTGCAAAGGACTGATTATTCAATATGTATTTATCATTGTCTTATATAATAATAAAATCACAGAGAATTGAAATAATTGATAGGATATGAACCAATACACAATTTAGAAGAGCTCACTGAGATTCAACATAAGAGAAACAAGTAGTAAACCATTGCAGACGTTCCTTTAGAATTATGATTAGGGGAAAAGTTAAAATAACTTCTTCCTGTGTTTTCTTATTATTAAAATTAGCATCCTCCTAGAATTTCTACTTGATGGTCTTTGATTTTCAGCCAAGTGAAAATAAATTGGTATCCACTTTAATCTGTTTGTTTCAGTCTTTGTAGTAGTGGGTTTTTTTTTTTTACTGGAAGATGCAGGCTGTCACCATAGTTGGATCACTGTGCTGTTCTTTTGCTTTTCATATACTAACATTTCTTATATACTCACACAATAGTATTAATAGCAAAATATTGTTAAATTCAGTTTTTCAGGGGGGCTTGTGGGATACCTAGTAATTTTTGACCTGATTTTTGCTTTGTGGACACTCAAAAGAAGATAAAAATTAATTATTTCCCCCTCTCCCTTGCACAAGAGCCAGCTGTCTTTGCTCTAAGCGGCATCTCAAAGAAAATGCCTCCTTGGGCTAGGCAAGTAATATAACTGAGTGATGCAGGTCAGTTGTTTGTGAATGGTGATGTGGCATGGTCTTTCACAATCAGACAGCTGCTATTCAACTCCATGCCTAGAGGAATACAAGCCCACAGTTTCCACATTCCACATCTTCCAGATTTCCATGAGCAGCCACAAATATGGATTTTTTAAAATGTTGATAAGCAATTCAATTTAATACCAACAATAAAATGTAGAATAAACAAAAGGAAGACATTAATGGGCTTAGTCTGTCCACAGCTGCCAGTTTGTGACATCCAGTTTAATAATTATAATTTTATTAATCTTAGAGAGAGTTAAAATTCATTTTGTTTTATCATTCTGAAAAAAAATTTTATTTATATCTTTGGAGAGTTCAGGGGCCTATGAAGAATAGAATCAAATTGTCTCAGAATTAGCGGGTACAAAGACTGGAATTTGAAGGATTTAAGAATAAGAAAGTGGCACAAACCCAGGAAATAATTGTTTTCAGCAAGCTGAGAGACATGAGGGCAGAAGGTTTCCAAATGGCAGAGCCGAGAACCCTACTGCCATATTGTTTCCAGGAGTTGACAAAGCTGGCTATACAGATAGATCAATGACCATTAAATGAATACCAAGAGGTCGAGTAGCCTGCTTCAGATGGACCATGTCTTAGTCCATTCAGACTGCAATGACAAAATACCTTCAACTAGATAATTTATACACAACAGAATTCATTGCTCATGCTGAGAAGTTCAAGATTAAGGTGTCAGCAGATTCAGTGTCTGATGAGGGCCTGTTTCTCATAGATGACGACCTCTTGCAATGTTCTCACATAGCAGAATGGGCAAACAGCCTCCCCAGGCCTCTTTCAGAAGGGCACTAAACCTGTTCATGAGGGTTCTGCCCTCATGACCTAGTCACCCTTGGCCACCTACTCAGCAGTTTATGTGAGAAAGAACCGTTTCTAACTTGTACAAGCCTCTGAATTTACGGATTTCTATCACTTCAGCCTAGCTTATGCCCTAATGAATTCAAGAGGCCCTAGAGTTTTCTTAAGAACCTAACAGAGGACCTCACTACTCAAAAAACAAAAAGAAAACAAGTTTGCCCGAGAAATTCCAAAGGCCGGAAGAATGAGGCCTGTATCATATTTAAATTTTTTTAGAAAAAATGCAATCCGATGTGTACATGCCCAAATGTTAAGGAATAATCCATACTGATAATATGTTTTTGCCACTAGAGCTAAGTGTCTTATCTGGGTAGTTCTGGCCTTGAAGCAGTTTTTTTGACATCCACTGAGGCTGGGGTGTGCGGAGTTAGAGTTGTTGTTCACAAGGAGATCGGAAGTCATTCTGTAATGGATCTATTCCTGTATACAAAGAAAGTATCATATATTTTTAGGCAATAGTAACTTGTTTTAATGTCTAGTGTTAACTACGATTTGGGCTTTGATTACTTTGGACTGTAGCCTAAAATTTCTCTGACGACAGACCTTTAAAAGAAAATAATTTACTGTCTCTCAACAGTAAATTTAGGTACGTGGACTTTTTATATCCACTCACTTCATCATACTTGATGATTTTTAATACATCTTTTCAAAATAACACTCAAAAATATTTTTATTTAACAGAGAGAGAAAATGCAGATATGAGAAAATAGGTAGAAATCCAATTTAGTAAAGAAACCAGGTGAAGTATGAGAGATCATCTGTATTTATGACTGCCTCAGCTTATTTATAAGATGTATTGTTTGCGATGACAAACCTCAATGGTACAAAGTTCTCCAACACAATATATTAAAATGGACAGCAGCAATCCTGTTAAAATATTATATAACCCTTAACAGAGCCAAAAATATTGCAGGCAGTTTTGCTGTTGTTCTAAAGCCTAGGGAACATTTCTTTTCATGGAAAAATAAAATCCAGGGCCTATTTCCTTCTTTAAGATATGAGATGTCTCCTGGGCTGTATACAGATACATAAAAATATCAGGCAGTTCCTATATTTTAACAAATACACAAATGAATGCCCAAAGCCATGTGCTAAGAGTGATTGCAGTCATAAGTAATTTATGTCAAGACATTTTCAACAACTGGACAGTGTGCCTTGCATTTTTTGGACATCTTCAGTCCCTGTGGTCTGGAGCTGTCTAACACAGAAGGCACCTTTCGCAGGCAGCCCTCATTAATGTCTGTGGAATAAATGAATAAGTGAAGGGAGGAATAAATAAACACCAGCTTAAATTTCCTCCTAGTTAAAATATGAACTAACTACATGTAGCAGCATGCCTTGTTTGCATTATTTTGTTTACCTATGGTCTTAGCAAAATTCTTCTTCAGAGTTTAGAAGCCACTTTCACATTTGCTTGTGATACAGGGAAAGTATCAGATATTGATGTATCTTGGACCATATAGATAAAGAGGTAATATGTAACTTGACATTTCCAGAGCTAGGAAGTACATGGCAAACTGGAATATATCTCAGAGAGAAAAGCATGGTGTATATTATGTATGTAATACATAACTGAGCATTCCCTGAACTGGAAAATACATGGAAAGCTAGAATACATCATGGAATATACACATAGAGGAGTAGAGTTTCAGATAATATAGTCCAGCACTGTCCAATAGAAATGTGATGTGAGCCACAAATGCAAACCATGTATGTCATTTAAAATTTTCTAATAGACACATGTGATATTAATTTTAACATTACATTTTATTTTGATGAATACATCCACATTATTACACTTCAATATGTAATCAATATTTTTAATTGGTTTATACTTTTTGCAAGCTACATCTTCAAAATCTGGTGTGTAATTTTACACTTACAGCACATTTCAATTTGCAATCGGCACACTTGCAGTGCTCAATAGACACATAAGGCCAATGACTATCAAATTGGGCAGTGTAGATATACACTTTAGCACTTCCCTTTTATTCTAAGTGACCTCTTTATCAGAGTGGAAGAGAAATACAGTCCTCACTTTGGCATTTTTGTTTTGCTAAAAGTATTGTTAATATCCAAAATACTAAACACCAGGTATTCCAAAGTCAAATGTAAGTCATTTGGAAGTTTTGCACATGTTAATGTTGCATGATCCTTAAAAGTCAAAACCCAGAGGGGGTGGACTACATTAAACAAATAAAACTCAGACCTACAAATTGCAATTAAAAACATGTGCAGTGAAACCCCATCTCTACAAAGAACACAAACATTTACTGGGTGTGGTGGTGCATGCCTGTAGTCCCAGCTACTCAGGTGGCTGGGGTGAGAGGATGACTTCAGCATGGGGAGGACAAGGATGCAGAGCCATGATTGCGTCACTGCACTCCAGCCTGGGTGACAGAGTGAGACCCTGTCTCAGAAAAATATATATATATTTAATATGTGCACAACTGGCTTGCACTTAACTCCATGCTCCTGGATTCCATTAGCTGAAGATATGTCCCGGTCTTGACTTCGGTCTAGGACTTTGGGCTTTCTGCGGTGTCATAGAGGAGCATGAACCTGGCTTTGAAACCAAATAGGCTTATATTTTATTCGATTAATGCCACCACCTCATCTTTTGTGAAATGGAGCTAATAACACCTAGGGTGGGGCTTTTTCATATCTAAGGGATAATTTATGTTGTTCTCAGTGCCTTTCATTTGCACCTCTTGAGTTAAATGCCGTCAGCCCTCACCAACCTAACTCCCCTCTTGTGCACCAATACCCTTTCAGGCTATGGGCAGTGCTCCAGGAGGGGTCCCTGGTTGACAGCACACCTAGCCCTCAACTGCTACCACCAATCCCCATCACACAGGCCACTCTCCTCCCACTCACCAGCATAATGGATAGAACAAGAATGACATATTAAAGGGGAATTATTCCATTTCTATTTTGACTACACACTTTCCTTCTTTATCTCATTTCTGCTGCTAGTTCTTTGTCATTGCTTCTCCTCCTGTTGGCACCTACCTCACTGGGAGGCATGGAATGAAAAGTAGTGAACACAAATCAGTCTATTTTAGATACTAACAATATCCTTTTAAGATGCTATAACATAAAGTGTGCTTTAACTACCAAGAAAAATCATTCAATGGAGCATGGTTCAAGAATGTGCCACAGCGGGGGTGGATATCAAATAAATGATAAGTAAGATAAGCCTTACCAGGGAACAGATGTCTTCCATCCAGCAGAGGAAAAGTCCCATCACCACAGGCCTTTAAGGGAATCGGCATAAGAAAGCCTGAGTGTTATAAGTAGCGAAATGCCCCTATCTTCAGTCAACCTAATTAAGGTTTCAGACATTCCCTAAGACAGAAATTTGCACTCAATATGTATGTGCATGCCTTGTGTGTATTTGTGTTTGTGTGTCTGTGTGTGAGTGTATGTATTTTAAGTTAAAGTTGGAGTAGAAAGAGAATATGTCAATTTTATATAGCATTTTATAAGTAAATGTTAAATGCAAGGTTTTAAGTTAAACTTACTAATATAATTCTATGGTTTCAGAGCACTGTGTAAAATGGAAACATTTCTATAAGTTCAGGATGGGGCAAGCATATCATATTCCAGGGAAAGAAACAAGTTGGCCATTACCACTAATAATAAGTAATTAACCGAAAAGTCCATCTTTAGTCTATTTATTTTAACTGTTTCCCGAATACTAGAAAACATAAATAGGGCCTACCCTGGAAGAAACCTAGAGTCAAGTTAGAAGAACCAAATCTCACCTATCTAGAACAATTCACAGGCAACAAAATCAAGCTTAAAACTGACAGTAAAATTTGAGCACCAGACATAATTTCTAGGTTAGTTTTTTCCTAGCCAGCACCTGGCTTAGATGGGGGAAATCTTGATTTTAGCACTGACTCTGTCAGTTACCAACTATAAAATTTATATAGCATCTCTGAGTCTACTTTCTTCATTATATAAATTGAGATATTACACTCTAGAATTTTTCAGTTTCCTCAGTTTTAACATTCTGAAATTCCAATTCTGTTTTCAAAAACAACGTTCTAGTGCTTACATTTTTAAAAGTATACAATAGATACTTTTTTTTAAGTTGCAAAGAAATATTTGAAACTGAACATAAAAATTCAGGTTTAGGAAGTGAGACCTGATTTTATTAGAGAAACTAGAAATATTAAGCCTCAAAATCTTCAAATTTCTTGGAAGCCAAAGCAAACAGAAAAGGAAAATGGATTATAATTTTTGCTGACTGAAAAGAGGCAGTTTCTTCTTTTGGAAGAGCTCAAAAGAAATACTTCACATGAGACACTTTTCTTGATGAAGACCTCTCATGCTCAATGCATTGAACACGAGAACTGTAGAAAACACAATTACTTCATCATATTTTATCAATATGAAGTCTCCTTATAAGATCAAAGGGACCATTAAGGACCATCTATCTAACTCTCAGATTATCAGACCAGAAATAGGGATTGTTGCATGGATTTTTACAAACAACAAAATGAAGAAAATAATTTGACTGTCAGTAATCAACACGTGAATAAACAACTCGTCAAATTTTTGCTTTTCAAATGCCTTTTCCTTTAAGAAAGTTTTTAGAGTTTCCTAAATATGAATAACAACATGCCTTAAAAAAAAATCAGAGTAATATTCATGTTTTAGGTTAGGATTAGAGATGGCTTTTAATGATTTAGATTTGTCTGGTCTATATGGCATTGGATGCCAGATTGGCCGTATTCTAGATCCCTCATTTCTACAAATAGTCACAGAGGAAATCAGGGAGTAAAGCTATTTATACATTGAAAACAGAGGGTCTCCTGGTTGCCATGGCTGTTCACTCTGAGGGTAATGTTAACCCTTGCACTAAAAAAGCATTTTGTTTCATTTCAGTCTGTATAAAAATGTGTCTTCTCTGACAAGTGAGCTTCAATCAAGATAGGTCTGGGAAGGAAAGTAACTGCATGATACTGAATTGGAGCACTTGACTCTGGCAAGGCCCGTGATATAAACTTCTCTCTTTTTTCTGTTTTTTTTTTTTTTTTTTTTTTTTTTGGCTTCATGTCTAATTTAATCTTAACATCTTAAAATCAACATGACAACATAAATATGGAACAAAGCCAAAACTCAGTGTGAATTTTTCCACTGAAAAGTTTCTCTACTCCTATTCTGAACATAGAGAGGAAGGCAAAAGAATATCTAAGAGTTAGGGGAAGGTCAAATTTCAGGTATAATTGAATGACTAACGAGAAGTTTTGCTTGCTGATCAAAAATATAAAACAAAAAATGTTTCTTAAAGCTCTAACAATCCAAAATGCACTGACTTCCTAACTTACTTCTTCTTACTGTACCTTTAAAATTTTTAGTCAAACACAGTTAAGTCTTATCTAGCCAGTTAGCTTATCTCGGGATGTCTTAATTTTCTGTATGTGATGTCAAAAGGATTTCACTATATTACCAGACGCTTTGTTTCAATATTATGCACCAAAGGGAGGGAAAAATGCCCAACCACTTCTATTTTTTCAGTCTTCTTACTTAGCAACTCATCTCAACTATTTTTCAACCTCATTTAAAGTCTCCAGTTCATAGCCTCTACAGTTTTCCCACTATCTATTACCCTCCTCATGTGCTCACTTTTTCCCTTAGCTAGAGCTTAAATTTCATGGTTCATCATTCAAATAATTCATTGCCAAAACCTTAGCTATTCCTCTCACTAATTTCTGTATCATACTCACCTGGTCGAATCTCAGTCCTAATTAAATTTAGCTAACACACCCAGTCTGATCTTGAAACCAAGCAGTTTCTCCTGGAAGAAAATACACTCTTACTGACTTTGAATGCATGGTCGCAAAACCCAAACGGGCATGCAACAACTGCCCAAAACCACGTTTATCATGCAACTCTTCTAAACGACTGTTTCACTCGTCACTATTATATCTTCAGACCTCCTGCATTCCTTCTCCTCTAACCCTCTGTCTGCTGACAAGCTTGCCTCATAATTAACCAAAAAAATAGAAATATCAGACAATAGCTCATGCATCTTTGCCCCTTGAAACAATCAGCCTACCCTTCTATTAAAATGCATGAATTAACTCTACTGCTATCCAAGGCCAACTCTTGCACTTGTGTTCTAGAGCCCTCTCCTTTTGTCTTTAAGGACTCTGTTCCCGCAATTACTTCCTCGCTCTCTTGCATCAGTTTCTGCCTCTCTAATAAATTTTTGCCATTTATCTAAAACATGTTGAATATTTCCTCTCTTTAATTAAAAAAAAAAAAAAACCCAACCCACTCCAGCTTCTGTCCCATTTATTAGCTCCTTTCACAGTGCAGCTTCTTCCTTAAAGAGCAGTCCAGAAGCACTAGCTTTTGCTTCTCCACCCTACATCCTCTCTTCAGCTTTTCTGCCCCTAGCAGTCTACTGTGCCTGCTCTAATCAAGGTTACTGATGAATTCCATGTTTATATTGACCACTCTTTTATTTTTGAAAGTGTTTTTATTTTTGATTATGGAAAAAATGTACTTCCTAGTTTTCCTCTCCCCTCACAGCTCACTCCTTCTGAGTCCCCTTTGCTCTCTTTTTATTCCCTGATAAACACCAAATGCTGACATCACCCAGCACTGTGCAATTGTCTGGATCCCCCGCTTTTTTCTCTATCCACACACTCTTGGTGCCTTCCTCCAAGCCGATCATTTTAGATACCATCAATTTGTGATGATTCTCAAAACTACTTCTCTGGCCTTGGTCTCTTTCTGGAGCTACAGATTTATATGTCTAAATCCTACTCAATATCTAAATAAGGTTTTCTAGTAAATAGCTCAAAACTGACATGACCCAAAAAGGACTATTTATTTGTTTTTTCCACAAACTTCTTTCACTTCAAAATTCCCCAGTAAATGATATGGCCACCTACCCAGTTGCTGGAGTCCTAAATCTAGGCATGCTTCTTCATACTCCATTTTCAATCCATCAAGTCCTGTTGAGTCTACCACCAAAACCTATCCCACATCATCCACTCCTTTCCATGTCCATTATCACCCTCTCTCCCCCTAACTGGTCTCTTGCTTTTTCCCTTGATTCTTTATAATCCCCTCTACAATTCTCCACATAGTAGTCACAGGGGATATGCAATGTAAATTAGATCATGCCATCCCATTCCTTTTTAATCCCTAGTTATTTCTCACCTTCAAACGAAAACCCAAACTCCTGAGTTGCCTTATAAAGAACCATGCACTTGTCTACCTCTGTGACCTCCTAGACTTTTCTCTCCCTTCCTCCTTGCACCTGCCAACATGAGTCATCCTTAAACATCCCAAGTCCGCTTTCTGGCTTATGACATTTGCACTTATTTCTTCTATGTGGAAACTTTTTCCTTGATCTTTTCACACTTGACTTTTCCTTTTTCTTTCAGATCATGTAACTTCTTTAAAGCAGTCCCAACTACTTAATCAAAAGTGGCTGTCCAGTCATCCTATTTTAATTTCCTGCACTATGGTTATCCTTTTTTGATGTTTTTGGATTCAGTCTTTTATTTCACTTAGTACATTTGCCTGTTTTTCTGTTAGCTGCCTTCTCACTGACACCAAGAGAATATAAATTATACAAATTCAAGAACCTTTCTGTTATCAACTCTATTACTAACAATTAAAACAGCGTCTGTTTGGCACAAAGTAGGTTCTCAATAAAAATGTATATGGTACATGTTAAGTGTTTTAGATAGAAGTTTGTTTGAATTAAAATTACCAACCAATTAAGACATAGAATACTGTATTATAGTTTTAAAAGAAAAGTTATCACTTTCTGATCTCATCAATGAGAAAATTCATGATTGGTAATTTTTATTGTGAGAAAAATGTGAACAGGCTTGTGTTTATGAGGCAGCCTTAGAACACTCTAAAGGACAATTTCTAGAACCAGTATATGACCCAGAATTTGGCTATGTCAGGGAAATTTAAATCCACTGCAATATAAATAAGTCAAATCTACTATCTAGTGACTATGGTTAAGAGAAACTACCTTGAGAGACTTTCACCCTGGCCCAGAAGAAGTACCATGAACTAGACTTACCCTGCCACCTGAATCTATGGAAAAAACAGACAAAATGTATAAAGCAATGTATTTCAGACACAGAACATCAGAAAGTGCAGGACAGTGATTCCTCAGAGATAAAAACAAAATAAGTGAGCTCTGCAGTTGCCTCAGCTGACAATTTAAAGGGAATTTTAGCCTGTGGAATAGGGAGGTAGTGTTTAGGTAAAGCTCATTGGTGACTTTTGAGTTGGAGAGATAGAATTGGGTGCCTGAGAAGATTAAAGTACCTGTAGTTCACAGAGAAAAGTACTGGAGAGGAGACTGTTACCCAGAGACTGCTGAGGATGCCCCTCAAGTCTTCAGCTACTGACTAATCAACACTTGCGCATGTGAAAATAATCTCAGGCTGGGAAATCACCACAAGAAAGGAGCAGAAGGGCACACAGAGCTGGGAATAATCTGCGTTTGCACCTGCCAGAGAGGAAAACCCTCACAATTCATGGGTAGAAGGTAGAACACTCAGAAGGATATTGCCTCAGTAGTGGGCAGTATTAGCTCTAGACTAAAACCTGCTCTAATCCCACCCAACGAAGCTTACAAGCAAGTCTCAAATGAGCAAATTAATTCCAAGTAACTTAACTGTATCCCAGTTAAGAATACTTTTAGGAACACAAAAAAAATAAAAAATCCATCACCAAACAAAATACAAATTACAATGTCTGACATTCAATTAAAAATTACCGAACATATGTAGAAACAAGAAAATATAATCCATAATGAGGAAACTAATCATTCAGTAGAAACAGATCAATGTATGGCAAGATGATAGAGTTATTGAAATGTTATTCCATATGTTCAAGAAGGTAGAGAAACACTTGTGCAAATAGAGACACGGACGATAATTTTAAAAGACTCAAACTTTTAAAGATAAAAAGTGCAGTGTCTGAGAGGGAAAATATACAGGATGCTATTAACAGCAGATTAGACAGAGCAGAACAAAGTATAATGAATTTAAAGACACAGCAATTAGAATTTATCCAAAGTGAAATACTAAGAGGAAAAAAAAAGCATTTAAAAAGAAAAATAAACAGAGCCTCTATTAGCTGTGCTCTGATATATGTGTTATTAGAGTCTTTGAGGCATGAAGTAAGATGAGGCATACTTGAAGAATTAATGGGCCAACAGTTCCCAAATTTGATGATAACTACACATCCCACATTAAGGAAGTGAAATGAACCCCAAGAAACACGAAAAACTAACTAAAAGAGATTTAAGTCTATAATAACTCATGAACAAACGTAAGTTTGTTTCTATATGCACTTTTATTACAAAAGCAGCTTTGCAAACGTGTACAATGGATGGAGAAGATAATGTTATGAATAATAGCTCTCTCCACAGCACTTCTAAAACACTTAGCACCATCCCAAGCCTAAGAAGTATTGAGATTGTTACCTTACATGACTTTGTGTCTGTGTTTCACAATGCTTTCAATTGACCAAACTTGTTCAATTAAAAGCTATGACATGCAAATAGTCCTGCTTTTTGTCACCATCTTCTGTCTGTATTTGCCAATATTTAGAGAAACAATGTCTTATAATAATACTCTCTTTTTCGAAAAACAGCCTTCCATGTAATTCTCTTTTTTCTCTAACAGGTGTTGGCAGCACAACCTTTATGTTTTGTAATATTTGGTTCTTTATGCAATCATCAGGAAATAGTCAACATTTTCATGTTGTCAGGAAAGAGAAAATAATCTATGGAGAGTCCATAGAGTATCATGATCTTTGGGCTCTTTTCTTATTCTGACTCATGAAACTCTCACTTAGAACCCAAGTAGCTCGATCTCAGTCACCAAGTATTAATAGGTATGTCATAGACTAAGAGAGACAGCAGCCCTTCAGAAGGAATCAGAAATGCCACCAAGCTAGCATGAGTGTGAACAGGGAACAGAAAAGGGGATAGAGGGAGGAGGACTGAGTCACAGCTGAAGTCTAATAGAGTGGAATCATTACCAACAGAGATGCCAGGATACCATCACGTAATATGAAGAACTTAGAACAAGGGCTTACTATGTGCTGCATGCTTGTATTAACATTTGTAATTTTCACAGTAGCCCTATGAGCTATGTGTTCTCGTGAGCCTCATTTTATAGATGAAGAAAATAAATCGCAAAGAGATTAAATAAATTGCCCAAGGTTACACAACCAGCAATGGGTGAAGCTGGGATTCAAACCTATGGGGTTTCTGGAATCAAGATATTAGACTATACCACTTCTTCCTAGAAGAAGGCAGTCTCCGGGATTTACTTGATGAACAGGCTGGAACAATGGACCAGGCTGGACAGAGGGGTTCTCGGGGCAAAGTGCCAGGAGCATGTCTATCTCTCCTACTGCACATGGTTTGTCTTAAAGTGACTCTATTCACCAACCATTAATTGACAAAGACACATCAATTGACTGATTCTGCCCTGATCCTCTTTTTTAGAGTATCAAACAATAACCAGGACAATGTACTTGTTACTTCTCAATAGGGCATATTTATAAGCCAGTGACATTTCTTAATAATAGACATGATAATATTAATAACATTGAGCACTTTTATGTGCCAAGAGCTGTGATTCAATTGCACAAAATAGACTTATTTCTGAGTAACAATCTTGTGTATGTATGCTTGATGTACCTGTGTGTGTGTGCACGCACACACATCTTTAATTGATATGGGTTTATTTTCAGAGTTAATTAAAGTAGTTATTCCTTACGGCCAGCAGAAAACTACTGCCAGCACAGAATACACATGAAAGCCAATATATGTAAAATCATAAAATTTCAGCATTACATCATAGGTTTATAAATTTCCCAGAGATGATGCAATTATACTACTTTATAAGAAGTATGGTTTCTAAACTAGAATTTGAAAAATTTGGCTCTATAATACAATATTCTTATTCTACTGCACTGTAGAAACATAGCCAGAAAAAGAAAGAAAGAATATTTTATATTTTATAAATTGACAGAAATGAATTTTTGGCAGATTGAGTCTACAAAGGTTTTAAATGAAATGATATACTTAGAGTCAAAGTGCTACTGTCCTTGTTGGAGTTGGCAGATGGCGACAGGCTCCAGCCTCCCTGCCTTTCATTGTCATTTCTTTTTAAGTCCTCTGTTCTCCATCAAGTCATTGCCTGTCAAATGTGCTGCCATATTTTTTCTTTCTTATGCTGAGGCCACCAGTGATTGAAGGTCTCTAGTGTCTCAACGACTGCCATTGTCTCCACATTGTTGCTGAAAAGGCTGAGGACATGACTCTGTAACATTACCTTCTTTAGGCCTCCTTTACCTGGACAATGAAAACACAGGAGTGTTGCCTTGTGTTTTCATTGTCTCAGAGACTTGAAGGAAATCATTGTCTTGTCGGGTTGTCCCCATTGGTTTCCATGTCAGGGCTCAGGCACATAGTGCAAATCCCTGGGATTTGTATTGGAAAATCACAAGGTATGTGTGCCATAAAGGAGAAGAACAAAGGACCATGTGGGCCACACACACTCGTAATTACCCCACTGTTTCCACACCAGCCATGGCCTTGAATTTTCCGTGAATTCAACAACTTTCTCAATGGAAGTTCCTTTCTAGGACGTTTCTCAGACTCACAGAATAGACTTCTGGAAGGTCTGTCCCTCCAGACACTAAATATATACCTACACATGTCTCAATTCTAAAATGAACCTAGCAGAGGTGGAAACAAAAATATGCCACTTACCTACATTTAATCACAAAGCATTTTGCTACAGCTGTTATGTTTTTGACTAGTTCAAAGAATCATGGAAACTTACAAACCAGAAAGAAAAAAGTACATGCTAGACATTGTCTTTTCCAACTAAGGCTAAGAAAGATTAAATGTCTACATTGTCTTACGGCTTTTTCTGCAATTCACTGATTCAGCTAAAGAGTTAGAATAAACATATAATTTTGTAAATCAAGATACTCACTAAAGGTAACTAAATTCTTTGAAGTACCTCTAAACATTTTTCTCATGGTCTGTTGACACCAGACATGAAGAACTACAACTTCCATTAAATGAAAGTTTAATCACCATTGATAAGTCAAAGGATTCATTTTACCATGGAATCTGCAACATTTCCTTATTCTCAATTGTTGGTCCTTCTGATTCCTTCTCAAGACTCTGCTCTGACCCCTTGGGTTTCTTCCTATATACTGTTTCCTTCAGTGAAATCACCTACTTTCATGGCTTCTGTTGCCACCAGTCTTCAGATGATCATCAAATCTACATTTCTAACTCTCTTTTCCACTGCAGCCTCATTTTGGTCTCTAAGGCATTACTTTTCTGTCCTGTCATCACTCAACCTGAACCAAGCCAAACTTATCTCTCAGGTTTAATAACCAGATTTCCCAATTCCCCTATGTCCTTAACATTGTCATGATCTCAGGCTACTATGTTAGGCATCTGGGTAAATGTTCCTTTTTTCACTTCATTTTTTTCCTCTCTCCTTTAGTAGTTAAATTCTATAGATTCTTCCTTAGATACTTTTCTGTGTTTATCCTCTCCTCTCAGTTCACATGATTCTCACCCCAATCCATGCTCTCCTCACTTCAAGCCAGGCTCCTTCTATTGCACCAAAAACAAGTGCACTAAAGCCTTCCCCTTTTCATAAATCCACCTGATACCCTACTTTTTAAAAATATTTCTTTCATTATCCTATTATAGGGATGGGAAAAGAAAAAAACAAATTTATTGGGCAGCTAACCATGACTTTGGCACTTGACACATGTTACCCCATGAAGTCCTCTCAATTAATAGCATGGGGCAGTTATGAGGATTTCTGTTTTATAGGTGATGGAAGCAAGCATCAGAAAGGTTAACAACCTGCTCAAGATCACCCATAACTAATGATCAGTGGAGCTAGTATTTGAACTTGTGCTATCTCAATTCCACCCTGCTGCTTCAATATCTTGTCATGGTTCCTCATTATCTAGCACATTGGTCATCAAGCCTTTATGTTTTGAGTATCTACAGTACATAAGGAAGTACATGTATAAAAAAAAAAAAAAAAAAAAAAAAGAAAGATCAGGAAGAACAAGATCTTCCCTCCAGGAGTTTACAGTCTAGGAGGAAAGGAAATTTGTGGGAATTGTTATGTTTTGTTCCCTGTTGTAACTTCAGCATCCAGAAACATTCAGTATTCACTTCCCAGGGCTGCTGAACCAAATTATCAGAATCAAGGTGGCTTAAAATAACAGAAGTGTATTCTCTCATATTTCTGGAGGCTAGAAGTTCAAAACCAAGGTGTCATGAGGACTGGTTCCTTCTGGAGGCTCTGAGAAAGCAGCTGTTCCAGGCCACTCTCCCAACTTCTGCTATTCCTTGGCTTGTAGCTCCAATATTTTACTCTCTGCTGCCTTTGACACATGACCTTCTTCCCTCTGTCCCTCCATGTCTTTGTCTCTCTATGACAAAATCTTCCCTTCCTTACAAGGACACCAGTCATTGGATTTAGGGATGCATCCTAATCCAGTATGATGCATCTCAACTTGATTGCATCGGCAAAGAAGCTATTTTCAAATAAGTTCACATAACCAGGTTTCAGGTGAACATGAATTTGGGGAGGTCATTATTCAACCAATATACTACAGTGCCTAACACAATAGCCATTCAATAAATACTTGTTGATATAGAACTAATATAACATAGGAAGTGTTATAAGGGAGACAGACATTTTTAAAAAATCACATTGGCATTTCTGACTGATTTTAAAAGTTGTCCATAATTTTCTTAACAATCTTACCTCTCACTACACTCTAACACAAAACTTGTCAATTGGTCTGATTTCCTCTCTGGCCCTCATATTCTCATTCCTATTCCCCTAAATACATACAAGCATGCCTTATTATTGCTGTCTCAAATTCATTTGCTTCTGTTGCTTCCTTAGCTTAGATAGTTGCTTCTTCCTCCCAAGTGATCCATCTCCTCTTTTTCTTCCAAGGCAAGTTAAAATGACATATCTTTCATGAAGCTTTTCCATGGATTACATGTGTCCTCATGTTATGACACCTCCTTCTGTAAACCTTTCATTACAGTTGCATTTTGCTCTGTATCACTTGGAGTTTCAGTTACCTATCAACGTGGAACAAACTACCCCCAAACTCACCTTACAACTGCAGGTTGCTGTTTGTAATTGTTCTGCATAGTTCTTTGGCTGGTCTCACCTGGGCTCACTCATGTGGCTACACAAGCTTGAGTGTCAGCTGGGCAGAAGGATCCTAGATGACCTCACCCACATGTCTGACAGCCAGTGCTGGTATTGGTTAGGGCATCTCCATTTTCCTCCATGGGCCTCTCATCCTCCAGCTGGCTAGACAAACTTCTTCCTGTGGAAGTCCCAGGACAGAGTGCTAAGCCAGTTATGGTGGAAGCCACAGTGTGTCTAAACACCTAGGCTCCAGAATTCAACATAACTTCACATCCACCTCATTCCATTTGCCAGAATAAATCACAAAACCAGCCTAGACTCAAGGGTCTGGGAAATTAGTCTCTATCTCTTGGTGAGATGAGTAGCAAAGTCCCTTTGCAGAGGCAAAAGGGAAGAGAAGGGGAGAAAGGGTGTGGTCATCTTTGAAAACAATATACAACACTTGGGAAAGAATGACATCTGCATAACCATCTTTTATTGCTCTCCAAGTACGGGTGTTTAAACCTAATTGCTTCCCAAGTTGTAAGTTCCTTGAAATCGAAATTCCTGCTTACTACCGACATGAGCACCACATTTTATGCTTTGCTAGACACTGTTCTAAGTACCTACTGGCATTTTAGCCTAAGTATATTAAGTAATTTAATTCTCACAATGACTACATGAGGTAGATACTATTATTATCCCCCTTTTACAAAGAAGAGAGGTGAGGCAGAGTGAAGTTAATTATCTTTCTCAGTTTCTACAGCCACCAGTGAAAGGCTGGCTGGTAGTCAAACCCAGGCATTCTGGCTCCAGATTTTAAGCTCTTAACTAATATGCTTTATTTGTATTGATAATATGATGATATAAAGTATCATCATTGTATTATATCTACACAAGTATATTTCACTCAAAACTACCTGGAAAATAAACAGCATGATTTCTATGATGAATGGACAGAAAAGTCAAACAATATATTTCCAGATAGACTGGGTTTCTATCTAAAATCATGAGTTATTTTTAAAGAAAATATATACAAAGACATCTAATAATCACAGAAATCATAGCTGAAATTAAATCTCCCCTTTCTTTCTCTCACACTATTCCTCTAAGATCTCCCATCATCATGTGAACACCTGGCCTTTTTTTTGGTGTATTTACAGGACAAACTTCCAGATATTAATATCATCTATGAATAGTGTTTTATCTGGGCTTTGGTCATATCCTCCTGCTGTTCACATTAGCAGATTAGCACATGTCACAGATGAGACCCATGCCCGTGTGGGCTAGTTAACATGTCTCCATTTCATTTCCTTCTTAATGTGCTTGCCCCTAGTTACAGGTGGTAATAATTAGGTTAAAAAGACCATATATAATTGCTTCTCGGGAAAAAAAAAAGTGTATGTATTTATGGTAGGCCAGTTTTCATCACCCTCATGCACTAGGTTTGTTTTGTGTTAACTGCTTGAGGTGGCAGGACCTGATGCTATGGATGCCAGAAGCTAAGTGAACCCAGGAATGAAACACTTCTGAATCTTGTTCATTCCTTTGTAGACATTCAGCATAACATATTCTCCTCAAGGAAACAAAACAGTCTTGGCCTGCTATATATTTTTCTAATAGATATTCTATTTTTTTCTGTTGCTTCCAGATACCCATGATGTCCCCAGTTTTCCTTATGACTTCTTGCCTATAAGCAAGGGTATACATAGTAATAAAATCTAGATAAGATGTTTCATGCACGACATGGAGTACCAGAAGTCTAGACATGGTCTATCTGATAATACTTTAAACCATGGGATAATCACGTAGACAAAATCCTTTTTAAAAAGAGCAGCAAGAATTGGAAAAAAAAAAAAAAAGGCTCTTTTTAAAAGAGCCTTTAGAATTCACAGTAAATGTAGGTGAAGTTCTCTCTGTAAGTCAAGCATGAACAGGGATTTTGTCTAACTCTCTCAGCATGGTGAAGGTGACGTTCTTAATAAAATCAAGGAGACTTCTTAGAAAATAGTTATTACGTGGCTCATGCCTGTAACCTCAGCACGTTGGGAGGCCATGGTGGGTGAATTACTTGAGGCCAGGAATTCGAGACACCAGCCTGGTGAACCTGGTGAAACCCCATCTCTACTAAAAATACAAAAATTAGCCAGGTGTGGTGGAACACGCCTATAGTCCCAGCTACTCAGGAGGCTGAGGCAGGAGAATTGCTTGAACCTGGGAGGTGGAGGTTGAAGTGAACCAAGATCACGCCACTGCACTCCAGCCTGGGTGACAGAGGGAGACTCTGTCTCAAAAAAAAAAAAAGTTGTTATGGGTTAAATTGTGTCCCCTACAAAAGATGTTTAAGTCCTAACTCCTAGCACCTGTGAATGTGACCTTATTTGGAAAGAGAGTCTTTGTATTTGATTAAGTTAAAATGTGCTCATTAGGATGGACTCTATGTCTTTGTAAAAAGGGGAAATTTGGACACAGACACAGACATGCCCAGAGGGAAAATATGAACACACAGGGAGAAAATAGCTGTCTACAAGCCCAGGGATACCGAAGATTGCCAGTAAACCACCAGAAACTAAGAGAGAATAATGGAACAGATTCTTTCTCACAACCCTCAAGAGGAACCAACCCTGCTGACACCTTGATTTCAGACTTTTAATCTCCAGAGCTATGAGACAATAAATTGTATTGTTTAAGCCACCCAGCTTACAATCATTTATTATGGCAGCCCCAGGAAACTAATACAATAGTCTTTATACATTCTTTGTTACTTCAGGGCCTACATTAGTCATAGTGAATGGGGGGTAAATTCTGGGACTAGGAAACAAAGAAATCATTTAACATAACAAGAATCATTATTTTCCTTTCATTTCCTTCCACCTCTGATTTGTAAAAGGAACTTTATACTGTAAGTTAATATAAGATTAACCTTAACCTTAACCTTATCTTCATTCAAACCATGGCTCTAGTTCATCATGTTTTCAGGAAGGAGAACAATTTTCCACCTGTTTTCATTTAATGAACATAATTTCATTTAATACTTGTTCTATATTTTATACTCATAAAAGAAATATGGAAAACATGTTAAAAATGAGAATAAAATCCTATCTTTAAAGAGTTTATAATTATTTGGGGGTAAGCAGGCACTGATCAAATTAAAAATCAATTGAAGGTAATAGCTAATGGATTTCTAAATTGAGCAGTATAAGAATACCATGAAATTCAACAATTGTGTAAAAATCTCATAGGAAAACTGTCATCTTTTAAAATGATATACTTAATATGTATAAGCATAATATATAATATTCCCCAAAAGAAATAAACTTAAAATCAGCTTCTTTTTAAAGGTTTAACTTGTTCTATCTCTTCACTCTTATCTAACAGGATCTTGAATACAATAGTGATTTCGTGTCCACCTAGTCTAAATATCCATGGGCAATACCTAGAGCAGTGTCCCTGACTCTGGACTTACCCAGCTAACAAAAATTATTAATTGAGGACAACTAAAATCATAATGCAGAATGTGAACTATATAGTGTTTTCCTTTCCAGTGAATTTATTATATATTCTATACTATTACTATATACTAAACCACAAATAATATGCTTTACTATAAGCTTCTTAAAGGCAGGGAATGTCTTATTTCCACCCATGGTCCAGAGCTTTCAAAAATGTTGATTTAATAAACAAACAAATAAAAGAATAAAATGTGCTTCTGATATTAACTCTTGACTAAGGAGCATATTTACACCCTTAGCCAATTTTTCTGTTGCAATACATTTTTTCTTCTTTTAATATTTATTACTTTCTATTGATCCTCAGTGTGTGGGCTACATTTCTCTTGTCTCACACCATTCAATGCTGGGTTATTGACTCCCTGCATCAGTGTTCTTTAAATTATTGGCAGAAGATTCTAAGTGTTAGCTGATGTGCTTACTCAAAGTTTACTTTAAGTACAGAACCATTATCAACTATACTGTGAGGGAGGCTCTGGTACACTCTAGTATGTTCAAGTACAAAGTTATTTTGGAGGTATGCTTTTATTTTTTGTTTTTGAAACTGCAAGGCAATACCCATCAGTAGATCAAGAAATTAACCCAATAGGTGGAGACCAGCTATTTTGGAAAGTAAACAGGTGGAGGGAGGGGAAGGAAAGGGAGAGAAAGGGAAGGGATGGGAGAGGAGGAGAAGGGAAGGAAAAAGGAAAAAGGAAAGGAAGGGGAAGGAGGAAAGGGAAAGGAAAGGAAAAAAGAAAGAAACTTATGTATTTCTTACATAGAACCACAGTCAAAAAAGTATTTTTGAAAGAAGGAAGGAAGGAAGGAAGGAAGGAAGGAAGGAAGGAAGGAAGGAA